>NC_140936.1:117992086-118566449 GCF_014529385.1 Adiantum capillus-veneris | reverse complement strand
TTGGATTTTTTTAGTCGACAATCCATATTCGACGGTTCGAATGACCCCCAATGTTGATCGCATCTTTGGAATGTTTTGCCGAGTTAGATTGTGCTGAGCTTATAATAAAGAGCTCTCTTTTTCCTTTCAGCCTTGAATTTATACTTGAGCTTAAAAATAATGTAGAACTTTCAAAAATTTCACCACATTGTATAATGTTTAGTTAAAATCTCTCACTTGGCAACCTTCATGTATAATTTTCCTTCTAGCCCGAGAATGTGCACATTGCATGTTGAAGCTTTGTACAAAGGGTCAAAGTCAAATGATCTCGGAGTCGATTGGAGCTACCTACACCTTATGTGGGACAGCATGAGCGTTGTTGTAGTAGAGAGAGAGAGAGAGGAGGGAGGGGGGGGGGGGGGGGGGGGGGGGGGGGGGGGGAGGGTTTTTCTCAAATAGGGGCCTACAAAAATATTTTTTCTAACTGAAGAAATCTTAAAATAAAAAATTGTACAATAAAACAAGCTTTTGAATTTTAGGTTGAAATTTGAAGAATTGATAGTATTGACACTAAAACTTGCAAAATTTTGTCAATTTTCTTCATTGGCAAGCTTCAAATCTAGCCAAAAAAATTTGCAATTTTAGTGGAAAAAATACACTTAACCTTGCTTATTGCAAAAATTGGGAATCTCAAATAGCCCCAAAATAGAAGAGCATGATAGACGTAGAAAGTTGAATGCCTAGTACATCCACAATCACTCTCTCACCACCCCGAGCACACCTATTGAAAATCTGTTACACCCTTGCATGGGGCATTGGTGTGTGTGTTAGAGAGAGAGAGAGAGAGAGAGAGAGAGAGAGAGAGAGAGAGAGATGAACCCTAGAGGCATCCATGTGTCACTTAAAGGGTTGCTCTACTTTTCCTTCTGAAGGTCATTAAGAAACTCCATCCCTCAATTTTAATACTTTGATATCTATACTACTTCTTTATTGAGCTTGAGAAATCCTCGAGTACTAAAGCCTTCCACGCATCAAAAAGTGCTCTCTCTCTCTCTCTCTCTCTCTCTCTCTCTCTCTCTCTCTCTCTCTCTCTCTCTCTCATGCGCATGCGTGGGTGAAGCACCACTTTTTTCAGGAATTTAGAACCTCATATGCACTGACAATCGAGACGGTTGTCTTCGCTACTCCCATGCCACTACTGGTTAGGGAGCATGAGGTTGGAAAATTGACTTGCAAGAGAAGTTAGAACTACAATGCTACAAGCCTAGGGCTCCTAGTCCCACTCGGTGGCCACAGCTCTCATGTGTGTGTGTGTGTGTGTGTGTGTGTGTGTGTGTGTGTGTGTGTGTGTGTGTGAGAGAGAGAGAGAGAGAGAACTCGCATCCAGCCCCCATGGCAACTCTGTTAACTCCCTTTCAATGCTTCCCCTCTACATGCGATAAGATTGGCCTTGCAACTCTGCTTTTTGGCCTTTCATTTCTCAGCTCCCTGCCACACAAGCGGTGTCATCGGTGGTTGCTCTTCTTGCGCCTTTCTTAGCTATGTGAATGGACGTTACAAGCGGAGGAGGTCCTTCCCACACACTCACAACATATCTTCCATTCAAATGCGTAAGCTCAAGGTTTTGAAATATAGAAATATTGTGGGGACTATTTAGTTCGCAAGGAAAAATGAAATCATTTATGTTACCTTTCCAAGCAAATAGACACCTGCTCCTAAAAAGTGGAAGCAAGATAGGCAAGTATCTATGTGTTACCACGATAGAAACATCAGGCCCTGTTGGTATAGAAAGCCCTAAAATAAAAAAATTATGTTATTTGCTATTCTCTCTCTCTCTCTCTCTCTCTCTCTCTCTCTCTCTCTTAAAGAGGTGCAGGCAATGTCGTCATGCGCAAGTTTTAAAAAAGCAACAAAAAAAGGTACAAGCGATAGGCCTTTGCAACTATGCCAATTTTGGAATACTTACAAGAGCCTTGGCATAGTAGAACTGAGCTGCTTCACTCAGGAGGCTCAGTTATGTGCTTAAATTAATTATAATTGAGCCTCATGTGACCATGTCCTAAAGTCGGCTTTCTATATTTGTTGAGAATCCACAATGTTAGGGACACCTAGGCCATGGGGCCTTGCCTTTGCTTTTAGAACCACAAAGCCCTTGGAGAACCCACAGTTTTGCGAGTCTTCTTTTAAAATTTTATGACCACAGCAATACACTCGTCACATACTAGTATAGTATACATGATAGTTTTTTAAATGTTATGTTTTAGAGTTATTCACCTTTTTTGACTAAAAAGTGTATTCATAGGAGTTTGATCTCATGATATGAGATATTGATAAAGGTCTTTTTATTTAAAAATTTCATAAAAATCATTTTCACTATCTTATTTTATTATATTTATTAAATTTTTACTTTCTTATGAAAAAAGCACTAAAATAATTTTTGTGTTTTAAATTTAAAAGAATTATTTCATTTTTTCTCATTTTATTTTATGTCAAAATCTCCATACGCAATGTGCACCTTTCACATTATTTAAGTGGGGCTCTTTACAATATATAAATCACTTGTGATTATATCTATCTATTCTCTTTATGAAGGAGAGTGCAATTCCGGTGACAAGCCTTGACACATGGTAGCATTTGCCAAGTCCGGCCTTGCATTTGCCAGGTCCGGGCAACTAATGATTTTCTTTACCCCACTTTTCTACACCTTGCAAGGAAGTAACGGCATCAATGTCGCTTCACCTCACCACAAAACTCGACCTTAAAAGTGCTCCTGGAGAATCTTACGTTGTTGCTTGTTGGCATTCATCGAAGGTATCTCTCTCTCTCTCTCTCTCTCTCTCTCTCTCTCTCTCTCTCTCACACACACACACACACACACACACACACATTTTAGCTAACTAATCTTTCTCTATGGCTGTAGGTGTTTGACTAGATGTTGAAGCAGACTGCAAGTGCATCAAAGGTGTTGCTAGATTTCTAGGTTTCTCTCTCTCTCTCTCTCTCTCTCTCTCTCTCTCTCTCACACACACACACACACACACATCCCGGCTAATTGGCTCTGCAATTGCGCTGCCTTCTCCTGCTTTTGAGTGAGGACAACCGAGTGAAGAGAAGTGTGCATCATGTGTTGCCTCTACACGCTTTGAGTGAGGACAACCGAGTGAAGCGACGTGTGCATCATGCACGGGTGGAAATCATGACGGGGGCATTATGCTTGCGGCCGCGCACAAGGTGTTGGGATTAAAGCCCAAGTGGCCTCTTATGCGGATATGGCCGGCCGCCCGCCTAACTCACTTACCTCTAACTCTTTGTATATACTAACATATTCTTTGTGAATACTAAGGAATTGGGAGATAACCCTTCTAACAGATCTCTGCGTACTGTGTACTGTGTAAGCTGTGTGTGTGAGTGAGAGAGAGAGTCGACCCACGCTCCGCTCCGCGACTTCAATTGGTATCAGAGCCTTGGTGCCTTGGTTCAGTGCGGATTTGCGCAATCGCGCGCGCGCGCACTTTTCCGGCAGATTCTGGATCCGGAGTTCGAAAATTCACACTCGGCGTTCCGGGAGCGTTTCCATCAGGTGACCTGCGGTTTTACCCCCCTTTCGAAGCCGTTTATGCCCTCAGAATTTCGTTCTGAGCACTACAGCAGAAGATAGATTTCAGCCGCAAAGAAATCTGTCTTGTGTAGATTGGCAAGCAGGAGGTGGTCGACATCAATATCGACATCGACATACATCACTTATTCGTCTTCAGAGCATCATCTATAGACCAGGTACACATATATATCATCAGATATATATATTGCAGTCTGCATTGCTACTTCTTGTGCTTGCCAGGTTCCAGGGGAGGTGTGGCCATACGACGGCTTGACACCACTGGCATGTATTGCAGATTGATGTATTGTGATTGTGGGTCTACTAGTTGTGAGTCACGCTAGCAGACAGACCGCCGCAGCGGTCATAGGACAGTGATTGGTCTATTATAGGATGTATGCTAGTTCTGGGCAGTTTGCTGAGCCATCTGAGAGGGTCGTGTGTGAGGTTTTTTGAAGCCAAGCACTGGGGGCTGGGTTACCCAGTGTGAGGTGGATTAGGTTGCTGGCGTTCCCCTCTACACGCATCCTCTTCGGCGACTTTTATCCCTTAGGATGTATGACTTTGTGTAGACACTGGATTGCATCTTATGCGTCAGGCCGTTGAGGCATTGTTCAGAGTTCAGTCTTGAGACAGATACAGGTTCTGTCATCGCCCAGAGAGGAGACAGTGTATGCTTACAGGATTTGTCACTGGTCAGCTATTTATGATTGTTTCTTGAGCTATCTTTTGGTTCCCAGAGCTCAGTTTACAGGGGAGACTCTGTCAAAAATTTTCAAAATACTGACAGTTCCTGAGGAGAGGTGTTCAGCTTGTTGATTACAGCTTGTTTACTGTGTACAGAGGCCAGTTTACAGGGGAAACTCTGCCGGATTCTTCTCAGGAGTAAACAGTTTGGCAGATATGGCATCTTCTCACAGTGAGACTCTTTACAACATAAAGAAGCTGGATGGCACAAACTTTCCATTCTGGAAGAAGCAGATTTGGCAGGTTTTGGTGCAGAAAAAACAAGTGAAGCCACTGAAGCTCAAAGGGGAGAGACCAGAATTTATGGCTCAAGATGAGTGGGAAGAGCTTGACGAGTTAGCTTGTTCCACAATCATGCTGACACTGGCAGAAAATGTTTACTTCAACGTAGCAGAAGAGACTACAGCGTATGGCGTATGGCAAAAGCTATGTGATATGTACGAGAAACAAAGTGCTGCTTCTCAGATTTACTGGCTCAAGAAATTGGTGGATTTGAAGATGAAGGAAGGGACAGCCATGTCAAATCATCTGAATGAATTTCACTCAATTTTCAGCCAGTTAACAGCACAGGAGATAGTCTTTCCAGATTCAGTGAAGGCTATGTTTCTCTTAATCACTTTGCCAGACAGTTGGGATACTTTTCGTACAGCGTTAAGTAATTCTGTCGCGCCAGAAGGTCTTACAAGTGCCAATGTAGAAGGCAGCTTGCTCACAGAGGAAGTGAACAGGAAGAACATTGACAAAGGCAAAGGCAATAGTGCTTTGGTCGTTCGAGGGAGACAACAGTTTAAAGAGAAGAAGGGTAAGAAGGCACAAAACCGAAGTAAGTCTCGTGATTCGAAGTCAAAGGATGACATAGAATGCTACCATTGTGGCAAGAAGGGTCACATGAAGCGAGACTGTACGAAGTGGAAACAAGAAAAAGGCAAAACAAAGAGTTCTGAGCAAGATGAAAAGAAGAGTTCAGTGAAGATTGAAGAGGTGAATGTCACAGGATCTGGTTCAGACAGTGATTCTGGTATAGCAGGTGGTGACATCTTCCTTACAAGAAATCTTGATTCTGTTTTCTTGACTGCAGAGGATGGACATGCTATGAGTGATTGGATTATCGACTCAGGGGCATCTTTACATGTTTCTCCGCACAAAGAGTGGTTTACATCATATGTGGCTACTAAAGATTATGTCAGACTTGGCAATGAGCAGGTTTGTGACATACTTGGAGTGGGAGATGTGCAGTTGAAGTTTCAGAATGGCTCTTCTTTATGGCTCAAGAATGTCAGACATGTTCCAGCAATCCGAAAGAGCTTGATTAGTACAGGGAAGTTGGATGATGCGGGTTATGTGACAGTTTTTGGGAACAACGCTTGGAAGATCTCCAAAGGTTCGATGACTGTAGCACATGGCAGCAAGTCAGGAACTCTGTACACTTTACATGTTTCAGAGGTTAAAAACCATGTAATTAATGTGATTGAGCAGCCAAGTGTGTCACTGTGGCATCGTAGGTTGGGACATATGTCAAAAAGAGGAATGGAAATACTTTCTCATTATGGTTATTTTCCTGGATTTTCATTTCAAGATTTCGAGTTTTGTGAGCATTGTGTTTATGGTAAGCAAACACAGGAACCGCACAGATCAAAGAGGAATCGTAGGGACGAACGGTTAGCTCTTGTACACAGTGACCTATGCGGACCAATGCCTAGTTTGTCACTAGGGGGAGCAGCGTACTTTTGTACATTCATAGATGACTATTCTCGCAAAGTATGGGTTTACTTCTTGAAGCACAAGGATGAGGTGCTCAAGGTCTTTAAGACATTCTTGCAGCTGGTGGAGAATCAGAGTGGTCAGAAGCTGAAGTGCTTGAGAACTGACAATGGTGGAGAGTACGTTTCCAAAGCTTTTCAAGACTTTTGTCAAGAAAAAGGGATTAAGCGGGAACTTACTGCACCATATAATCCTTCACAGAATGGGGTTGCAGAACGTATGAATAGGACCATACAAGAGAAGGTCAGAAGCATGTTGTCAAATGCTGAGTTGCCTGATGGATTTTGGGCGGAAGCAGTGGCTACAGCAGTCCATTTGATCAACAGGTCTCCTAGTAGGGTTCTGGATAAGAGTGCAGTGGCCGAGATGCTATGGACAGGCAAGGCACCTTCGTATAAGCATCTCAGAGTCTTTGGTTGTGAAGCTTATAGCCATATTCCTAAGGAGTTTAGAAATAAGTTAGAACCAAAGAGCAAGAAGTGTATATTTCTTGGCTACGGAGAATCGGGCGAGATGGGTTACCGGCTTTGGGATCCTGAGTCCAGAAAGCTTATTCGTAGCAATGATGTGCATTTCAATGAAGCCAAGTTTCACGCTAAGCCAGAGAAGACAGAGGAGATCAGAAGAGTTGTCTTCAGGGAAGATGGACCTAGTGCTAGCACATCAAGACAGCATGGTCAGGCTCAGGAACAGCCTATAGTGGCTAGAGAGGCAGAATCAGTTGTGGTGAGACGTTCTGAGCGTGTCTCCAAACCACCTGATCGTTATGTGCCATCTCTAAATTATGTCATGCTCACAGATTGCGGAGAACCATCTTGTTACAAGGAAGCATTACAAGTGGTTGACTCGAAAAAATGGCAGTTGGCCATGCAGTCGAGATGACAGCTCTGCATAAAAACCAGACATGGAAGTTGGTTAAATTACCACAGGGCAAAAAGGCTCTACCTTGTAAATGGGTTTACAGGTATAAGATCACCGCTCATGATAGTCAGCCAAAGTACAAAGCAAGGCTTGTTGCCAAGGGCGTTAAGCAAGAACAAGGCATTGACTTTGATGAAGTCTTCTCTCCAGTGGTCAAGATGACTACATTGAGATGCTTTCTTGCATTGGTTGCTATATTGGATTTGGTGTTGCACCAAATGGATGTCAAGACAGCGTTCTTGCATGGTGATTTAGATGTGGAAATTTACATGCAGCAGCCAGAAGGGTTTGTTGAGAAAGGCATGGAACATTTGGTATGCCAGTTGTTAAAGAGTCTTTATGGCTTAAAACAATCACCGAGGGCATGGTACCATAAGTTCCACCAGTTTATGCTTTCTCAAGGCTACAAACGTAGTGAGTTCGATCACTGTCTATATACACAGAAGGCTAAGGATGGCAGTTGGCTGATCCTTATTTTGTATGTGGATGACATGTTGATTGCTGGCAAACACTTGGAAGAAATTTCAGCTTTGAAGTCAAAGATGGCAAAATCGTTTGACATGAAAGACATGGGTGAGGCAAGTCATATACTTGGTATGCGCATTGAGAGAGACAGATCAAAGAAGTTGATTTGGTTATCTCAAACAGAGTATATTGACAAGGTTTTGCAACGTTTCAATATGGAGAAGGGAAAGGCATTGAGTGTTCCATTGCCACCATATGTGAAACTTAGCAAACAAGATTGTCCTGTGTCTGAGGAAGAAAAGGCTGAAATGGATAAGATTCCATATGCGTCTGCAGTGGGTAGTTTGATGTATGCAATGATTGCTACACGTCCGGATATTGCATTTGCAGTGGGAGTGGTTAGCAGATATATGTCAAATCCCGGCAAGAAACATTGGGAGGCAGTGAAAGGTATCATGAGATACTTAAAACATACAAAGAGTATGCGCATATGCTATGGTAGTCAGGATTTGAGTGTCAGAGGATACTACTCAGATTATGCAGGAGACTTGGATAAGAGGAGATCTACATCAGGCTATGTCTTTACATTGGCTGGAGGTGCCATATCATGGCGATCTCGATTACAAGATTGTGTTACGCAGTCTACTACAGAAGCTGAGTATGTTGCAGCAAATGAGGCATGCAAAGAAGCTATTTGGCTTGGTAGATTGGTTGCAGACTTGGGAATCAATGCAGATATGCCAGAGTTATATTGTGATAGTCAAAGTGCTATACAATTGGCAAAGAATCCAGTGTTCCATTCGAAGACTAAGCATATTGATGTGAAGTATCACTTCATTAGGGAAGTACTTGAAGACAAGCAGATACAACTGCTGAAGATCCACACCAAGGACAATCCTGCTGATCTACTCACAAAGGGACTTCCAGGAGAGGGCTTTGTGCATTGTCGTGAGTTATTGGGCATTGGATAGATGGCAGCCATGTAAATCTTTGTACATTTATGTTCATAGATTTACAGTTACTTAAAGTGCCACATTGGACTTTAAGTGGGAGGTTGTTGGGATTAAAGCCCAAGTGGCCTCTTATGCGGATATGGCCGGCCGCCCGCCTAACTCACTTACCTCTAACTCTTTGTATATACTAACATATTCTTTGTGAATACTAAGGAATTGGGAGATAACCCTTCTAACATCTCTCTGCGTACTGTACTGTGTAAGCTCACTGTGTGTGTGAGAGAGAGAGAGAGTCGACCCACGCTCCGCTCCGCGACTTCACAAGGCTGCCAGATGTTGGCGTTTCTCATGAGCAGTTGCGTAGCCTAAAGCCACTGTTGTAAGCCATCTCCATCAGCTCGCCCATGTCGGTGTTGTTGATGATGCGTTGCGTAGCCTAAAGCCACTATTGCAAGCCATCACCCGCTCAAGCACATCTGTGCAAACAACCTGACAAAAACCCACACATCTCCCCTACCCCACTCCATTGCCAACCCCCCCCCCCCCCCCTTCCTTCACTCTTTTGTCTGGCGGCCCACAAGGCGCAAACCTATCCCTCCCTCTCCCTCTCACACTCTCTCCTTCTCTCAGCCCGAAGGCGCGGACCACTCTCTCTCTCTCCCTCTCGAGCGCTCAGGCCGCGCAGACTAATCTCTCTCTCTCTTCTTCTCACAGACAGCAGGAGTAGAACCTCCCTCTCTCTCTCTCTCTCTCTCTCTCTCTCTCTCTCTCTCTCTCTCTCTCTCTCTCTCTCTCTCTCTCTCTCTCCACACACACACACACACACCATCACTCTTCCCCTTTGGCGTTGTGCATGAGCCCACAACAAAACTTCCTCTCTCTCTCCCACCCGGGCGCTCAGGCCGCAGCAGACTGTCGTCCGCTCTCTACACACACACCATACCTACACACACGCACACACACACACACACCGCACACACTCACGCTCTCTCTCTACCCCATCTCCCCCCCATCCGCCTCGCGTAGTTTAGCAGGCAGCCGGCCGTCAACCGTCAACAAAAAAAATTAAAAAAATAAAATAAATAAATAAATATATATTGTATATATTAAAGCCCCCTTCCCACGCACGTTTACGCGCACACACATACATATACATACACACACATCCGCCCTCATGCACCAATACATATATACATACGCATATACGCAGTGCACCACAAATACAAAAAAAAAACAACAAAGGTTACGACTACGACATCGACGAATAAAGAAGAAGGATCCAAAGCACGCGACGCCAACAACAAAAAGAGAAAATGCACCGAAGGCATGCCCCGGCCGACTCCGAAAAGAAGTTCGCTCAACATCGACGCACCGGCAGCACACCATTCGCAGGCAACACGCAACGATGATGCCATTCAAATAATTTATAGATTATTTTCATCATTATCTTCAGTTTTCACCCGAGCCATTGTAAATTTCCATTTTTGTAAATATCCTCTCTCTAGGTGATGGTCACAAAGGCCCACCTAGAGATTCCCATCTTTTAATAACCTCCCAAAACAAAGCAAGGGTCAACCACACCGGGCCCACCACTTGCTTTGTCTCCCTGATTAAGCTTACCCTAACCACACTAGGATTACCATAATCCAAGCAGCCAACACCTATAAATTGGCACTGAGAGGTCACTATTGGGGGGGGGCAATTCATGAGGAGCCAAGCATTTGGTAGAGTGTAGTGGGAAGGATTGACACCATCACCATCACGGGAAGGGGGGTTTGTGTGTTGGGTTTTCCTTGGAAATTGCACCATGCGAAGGGAACCACATCCATCTCTCGACTCCAATGGTCGATGCACACACGTATACACACTCTTGGTAGTAAGTATTCACAATCATTGAGTCGTCTTAGAGAACGCACCAAGTAGGTTGCACCACCTCCTCTCCCTATCTCTCTACCACCACGACATGCCACTTTGTAAATGTTGTAGAAATAGTTCACCCTCACACCTCCGAGGGTTTTCATCATTTGCAAATCTCTCTCTCTCTCTCTCTCTCTCTCTCTCTCTCTCTCTCTCTCTCTCTCTCTCTCTCTCTCTCGGGGTGTAAGTTTGCGGTGTTCATATCATCGTGGTTTGCGTCCTAGCCGCTCAAAGCTAGGTGGTTCCCCCTGTTCACTTACTGTGGTAGGCTCGAGGCGCACCATTCGGCCCTCGTCGTTTTAGAGGCCGTCGGGGTTCGCGGTCCACTTTGCGTCCGTCATTTGGTGCCCCCACGGAGGAGGGATTTTCTAAGACCCTTTAGTTTACAATGCTGAAAGTGACGCCTACTATCAATCATGGACGAATGGCTGAATGAATTTTCTAACTGGAGGACGGAAGAAGAGGAGACAAAGGAGGCACTAGACACTTTCATTGAGGTGCTACTGCCAGGCTGCAGTGTCGTCAGCATTCAAGAGGTAAATTCTCCATCTCGTGTCGCTCGTTCTAACTATAAATCGAAAGCATCCGGTGGGAGGTTGGTGAAGTGCCATCACTGTTATCAACCAAGGCACACTGTCAATGAGTGCCAGCAAAAAAGGCAGCGAAAGGGTTGAAGTCATCTACATCGATATTCATCGCGAAGAAATCATTCACGTTAAGGAAGGAAAGCAAACGGTGAGACCTCTTTTCCCTAAAGAAACTGCAGTCAAAGATATAACTCCAAAGTGGCCTAAAGGGGCTGCTCGAGCCAAAGGCAAGGAGAAGATAAGCCAGTCTGGAAACACATGACCCTGAAGGGAGAAGCATCTGGCCAAGAAAGTGCTTCAAGCTCAGGAAGCCGGGCTGTACCCACTTTGTCAAGGAAGAAGTCATCCGAAGCTAAGCGGTGGAAGGTCGCCTACCGATTTGCACGACGCATGCGAGTGCTACCAATCCACTTTGACAATCCGGAAGAAGAAGTGGTAAGAAGATTCCTATGTCCTAGAGAAGAGTGGTTCATCTACTGCTCTCGCTGTTTTGGGAAGCGAGTGGAGGACCTTCCTCCTCTCCCTACACAACTTATCCTGAAGAAGCTCTCTACCATGGGAGAAACCCAGTGGGCTGGGGACGAGTTGCAACTAAATGGATTAGAATTCATGCAACACGCCAATTATGGAAATTACCTGCAATTCCTGTTAGCCAAGAGGCTGGGAGTGGTCAGATGTGTCGCCATCACCCCGTACGTGCTGAGCAACGAAGGGAAGTTAGGAAGGGCTAATTGGTGGTCTTTATGTGGAGAATATTGGCACTATCAAGGGCTATGCTAATAGTACCAGGGAGTTCAAATTCACGTGATCGCTTGTTTTTTAATGTGATCACAATGTTATTTTACAAAATTCTCAATTCACAACTCTTCACATTCACAAAAAATGCCCATGTGACATGAGGGCTACCAGACGGTTGGGTCATTTTTTCCCGTCGGGCAATAGCCCTAGCCCTCCGAGATACACCCCTGGCCCTCCAAGCAACATGAGGGGCCCTCTGAGAAGCATCAAGGACCCTTTGGGCAATATAAATACCTAAACAATGGTGATATGTAGGCAAAGAAAAAAAAAGCAAAACAGTCTGAAATTGGTGTAATGATGAGGAGTACTCCATTCCAACAATAGAAATGAGCCCCAAGTACTTGCACCACTTAAATTCTCCACGAGGATGCTTCCTCTCCAAACTTGTTTCCAGGTGAATAGACACCCAGGAGAGGTAATTAATCGTAAAATAAAACTACACTAGTGCAGTGATGAGGAGCGTTCCATTCGAACAATAGAAATGAGCCACATGCACTTTCACCGCCTAAGCCCTCCACGAGAATGCTTCCTACCCAATCCTGCCTTTAAGCAGATAGACACCCGAGGGAGGTAACTATATGTGGATGTTTTTATATTAAAAAAAATGCACAAAAAATTTACATGATAAAGCTCAAGGATAAACCTCAATTTTTAGCTGCAGCTAAGACTCTAGAGAGTGTGCCAAAAGGGGTGTGTGAAAGGATGGTCCATTGTTTATATAGGCCCCTCCAAACTTGACAACTCTCTCTTTTCTTATCATATATTGATTTGTAGTGCTAGGCCAACTCCTACTTAACATATTTCACATTATTTGCTCGTTGATAGATTACATTGACATGTGATGTCAACAAAGCGACCATCACCGTAGACAACATTGACTTATAAAATGGTTATGGAAGGCAAGTTTCTTGCCCATCTCCCCCACTTTTTTTTTTTTTTTTTTTTAAAGCAAAACTCACAATTGTGAGTGAATTATATTGAACAGCCCAAAAGATTACAAGGTCTTGTCATGCTCTTGTTGAGCCATGACATCATCCAGGGACTATAATTACATCGGCTATCAGGGCAGCCACCCCCACCAACCCGCCACCTCCTCCTCGATACACAAGGTCCATAAACTTGTCCTTATGAGATCTTTTATTTACCGATGGCCAAGATTTTCCCCCGTCCTAGGCATTCCATCTGCTGACAACAAGGCACAAGTAGTCTTAGACCAATCCTCCAAGTGTTTCTTGCGCCCGAGCGTCCATATTAGATTTTATCTTTCTTGAGTAATTTCTGTGAATCTTGCCACCTCAAAACCTCCTTCAAACACACAGTGGTTCCTTGTCTGCCATACATTATGTAAGAAGAAGTATCTGACGATTTGAGTGCCGAAGAGGAGGGTAGGACTTCCTGAATTCTTGCCTCCAAGGAATAGGTCAGTCTTGAAAAAACTAATTTTCCACGTTCTTTGGAATCTCCCCCACTTTTCTTATTAGATACTGTACTTGTAGGAGTGCCAATTGGACCATTAACCTTCTGCCATTTATGCAACATTCTCCCCAAACCCCCTTGTCATGCATTGACAAGCCAAAGCATGTTGGAAACAAACTACACCAAGGCGATCTTATGCTCCTCATGGTTTTCTTTTATTGATGGACATTGCTCCCATACAAAGAACTTTGCAAACTTCCTTGAAATCTCCCTGCTATTGTTATTCGGTATGCCTTGATATACCATGTGATATAGCAAGCGACACGCTTCAATGAGCTGCTACCATAGCCCATTTAGATAGATCTTCACACCCTACTGATTGCTCTCTCTAAAGATAGATAGCATGTCTTGCAGGGGAATTGTTTACAATTGTTGGGGAGCATTCAAACAAGTTCAACCCATAGACTTCATGCAGTTCCTTTGTTGTGTAGGCAACCAAGGATACAAAAACTAAGATTGTCTCGCCTGCTTCCATTTGAGCCGAAAGTGATGAAACCATGCATGAGAACCCTTCAACATGATCATACATGCATTTATAAATACTCTATCGTGCCTTGAGAAGGGGTCTTGTTGGAGTTCATATAATACATTTGAGCGTGCACACACACACACACACACACGCACCAACGCGCGCACGCACACACACACACACACACAAACACGCACACACACACAGGGAGAGATCAGGAGATGGCAACCATAGATCCGAGTAGGACATAGGGTGAGCACAGACCAAAGCCAAGAATAGAGGAGGTAATGGGTGAGCAAGGGCAAAGATTGGGGGACATACAGACGCAACTTACGTGAGAGATTTGACAAAGCGGGAGCGTTGAGGGCTTAAGTGATGTGGAAGAGGGGCAGTAACCAGACATTAATTGGACATCATTGCATTCCATATCACTGCATGACATGGCATGTACCTTTTTCTTTTTATTTACTTTATGTTGTGAGATTCTAACTTCTATGTCAAGGGCAAAACGCCCCTTTCAAAACCACTTTTGGTGGAGACCACCAGATTAAAGAAATAGAAAATTACCAAAATACCCCTCTAATTTGTGGAAATTCCCAATATACCCCTCAAATTTCAAAAATTCTCAAAATACCCTTGTATCTATTTTCGTTGGATTCTTCAAGATTTTCTAATCTTTATTCTTGTTTGACAGTTGAGATCGGCTTTTGAGTGCTTATCATGTAATTTGTCGCCAACTACCTCGCAAAAAAAAGCGAAATATGTCTAAAAATAATGAAGCAATTCATCTCCAAAGCCTAGTTTTAGCATCCTGTATGGTAGACAATCACTCTTCTTATGAAAAGCTACAAATTTTTTTGTTTTTGGAGAAATTTACTTTCACAACTAGGGGTATTTTGGGAATTTTGGAAAATTTGAAGGGCATTTTGGGAATTTATGACATATTATGGGGGTACTTTGGGAATTTTTGAAATTTGAGGAGTATTTTGGGAATTTCCACAAATTCGAGGGGTATTTTGGTAATTTTCCCTGAAAGGAATTTTGGTGCCACCACCTAATCATGCTTCCAACCAGGTACTTTTGCAATATGAGGAAAGTTAGATAACCAAATGTGAATCAATCCATCAAATTAACCACAACAAAGCGAAAGGCCACAAATTCACCCATAGACCACAAATCTTTCAATTAGCCACAATTTCATCACTTATAAAAATTATAAAACATTGTAAGCACATCTTTTATCACACAACAGCGTATGGTTTTTCATAGGTTCAATATTGAAAAACTATAAGCACCTCTACCTTAGCTATGATAAGCCAACATTTCAAAACAATTTCATTACCTTTGTTACAAACTGCTACACTTGGAACTAAGGGAGGGGGGGGGGGGGGGGGGGGGGGGGGTGTTTGTGTTTGCATCCCATTGTTATGCCTAAATCTTGCATGGTGAGAGGACATGTAAGAAGACATGATCGACTAATTCAAAGCTAGAATAGGTGTTTAAAAAGTAGTTGCTTTTCTACCGGCTAGCAAAACGAGAGCTTTGATGTTCAATCAAAGCTTGTGTGAGAGATAATACCAATCGATTAGAGAGAGAGAGAGAGAGAGAGAGAGAGAGAGAGAGAGAGAGAATTCAGGTGGAGGCAATAGTGCATGGGCAATTTCAAGAACACACGGATAGAAACCACGTCTATAGTTTTCAAAAATACAAGTACCACAAGATGAGTTCTTTCAGTGCAATGCGTGGCCTTTTTCTAGAATGGAATAAAACCCCTTTGGTCAATGTAATTTTATAAGTACTGATTTTTTATTTTTTATTTTTCCAAACTCACAACGGTGAGTACATTATATTAGCAAAATCATAGAATTGCAAATTCTTGCCATGCTCACCACGAGCCATGACATCTTCAACTAATCAATGATGCATTGGCTAACAGGGGAGCCACCTTGACGATAATGGATGGGTCTTCATCATTACCCATTCAGGTCAATCATCTAGGGTCATGTTCCCCTCCTCAGATTCCATGTGTTTTCTAATGGTGATGATAGTCCCCTTGCTTTCTTGGATTATTTCCGTGAACTTAGCACCTTCCATGGTGTTCTCAAAGATCCGTTTCTTGCCTTCCACACATGTTTAAAGTAGCAAAATCTCACAATTTGAGTAGCGATGAGCAAAACATGGGTCTTAAACACCTTCCCTCCTAAGAAGAGATCATTCTTAAAAAACCCTATTTTCCAGGTTTTTTGGACCCATTTGCAAATCTTTCTTGCAAGGCTACATATTGTCGAACATTCCTTCAAAAGGTGGGGTAGGTCTTCACAAGTTGTTTTGCATTGCAATCATCTATCCGGACCAATCCCCCTCATGCAGATCTTCACCATAGTTGGCAGGGCTCCCCATAACACCTTCTATAGAAAAACCTTCATTCCATGTGGCCACTTTGGGTGCCAAATGTTCCGCATGACTGTCTCCCACGACTATCTCCCACCTTGACTCTGCCACTGCTTGCCCCACAGCTTGTTCAGCGGGGAGAACCAACCATTCGAAAGCATCAAGGAGAGATACACTTCCTTAGTTTGTAGTTTAAGAAAGTGTCTGTTCTTGGGCCACTTCCATGCTTTCCACTCAAAATTGGAATCACACTTTGGCAAATACCACCTATTAAGCTTTTCTAGGGCTAGGCTGAGAAGTAATCTTTTGGTCCCACTGAGGTTAAACTTGAGGGCTAGCTGGTCCGTTCCTTTACAACCATTACTGTTGTGATCCCAAAATTGGCCTATATTCCTGATGCCTTTGTTATTAATTTTTCTTGCTACTTCCCTCCAAAAAGGGGTCAGAAGGATGGTTCCAGCCTTAGAGAGCCAAGGGGATCAGTGAGTTATAGAGTTGTGAAAAATACCTTGATCACTCTCCCCATTCCAAGGATTCAGTTTCTTTGTTGCATTTATGAGCGAGCTCATCTGTTATCCCCCCAAGTCTCAGGACAGCCCATCGAGGAGCAAGTAGCTTGTCATGCACCTCGATCCCTTTCCATTGGCCACCATGCAAGAACAACTTGGAGTTATCCATCGTAGCCTTAGCCATAATAGCCCATGCCTGATCTTGTTTTACAAGTGCCACAATAAACTTGACACACTGGGAGCACACTAGGGCCTCTGCATGGATGCTAGGATTAAGAATCCTGAGACCGCCTTGCTCCAAAGGTCTCACAAATATCTCCCATTTAGCCTATTGCCAAGGTGTTGATTCTTTAGTGTTATTCTTCCAAAGGATTTTCTTCATTGGTTTCAAAAACTCTTTCCAGTTGCTTTTTGCTAGCTTAAGCAACGGACCATTAAAAGATATATAAGCATAAATGAGTTGATTACTTGCACTCTACTCAAAAAGGGGAGGAGCACGTACTCCCCTTCGTCATTCATGATACGAGTTAGCACCGGGCCCCCAACTCAAAAGGTCAGGTAGGCGATTCATTGAATAGATATGTCACATCTCTGCATCTTGTTCTTGATCTTCTCCATAACCCAAGAAAATCTTTGTTTGTGAACCCTCAGAGGGGCTCCCAGGTGCCGAAAAATCTTCCCTTTAGATACTATCTCCCCGCTCCATAAGGACGGATCAAACGAGTCATTCTCAGAGCGAGAGATCAATCTTGATTTTTCAATACTACATTTTGACTATGACGCTAAAGCATGCGTTTGCACAATTTCTAGAGCCTTCCTGATAACCTGGGGACATGCTTTGAGAAAAAGCAAGGAGTCATCCACAAAAAGCTTTACCAACAATTGGTCGTTGTTGGGTAGAGTCAAGCCTTGAATCTCCCCTTTAGAAGCATTGTCTTTAAGTAATGTTACTAGGGGATAGGAACCAATGGAAAACATTAAAGGGGCAAGTGGACAGCCTTGTTTAATTGATCTCTTGACCTCAAAATGCACCCACAACTCTCTCATTGAAGATTAGCTCTGATTGCCTACATATATGAAGGGTACTGACTGGCCAGCACATCCACGGCCCAAAGCCTAATGTCTTCATGACATCTTCAATGAACTACCATGTGATCCTGTCATATGCTTTATGCAGGTCTAGCTACAGTAGGATATATTCTTGCTTAGTGACATTAGCATATTCAATGCCGATCATTGCTGCCACAATGGTATCATAAATGAACCTTCCCTTTGGAAGGTCCCCACCCCCCTACCATATCCATTTGGAAAAAGGAGGGTACCTGGAGGTCTCTAGGCCCTAATCAATTGAGAAAAGCATAGTCAGATAGACAATATTTCTAATGGATAGACTCTAGTTACCAAGTAACTTGAGTCCGAGCCATTGAAAAGGGTTCCTAGCCTTGTCTCACAGGGAAAGCACTATAATCTAATGTTCCTAATTCTCACCTTCCAAAAGAGAGAAACCCCAAATGCTTTTTTCCCCATAATTTTCAGAGGCATGTACAATTGGGACTTCTCGACTCTTAGCACAATGAGTCTCTAGTTTTGCTTCTTCTATCAATGAGGAGCGGAGAGTTTCTCGACTAATCGAGGCTATCCATCGTTGATTGGCAACCTGAGCCAGTCCCCACTTTCAACCCCACAGCCACACTTTCGAGCTTGTTTTCTAATTACTACCACATGATTGTTCATACACAAAATTCCTTTTAAAAGGTTCCCATCAAAGTTTGTTCAAACAACCCTTCAAAGCATTATCAAAGCGGCACCAAAACAATATTTAATAGAGGAAAAACAACATATGACCCTTCTTCATTAAAATATCAGAACCCCAAGAGTTCATTCCTCTTGGCGAGAGTTTATAGCTACCAGTGTCTTTAGTTGCATGTACAACTAAATTGTCCTGCAATCTAGGCACAAACTCGCAGTGACTAACTTGCAACCTGGGCACAAACCCACAAGTAATATCTTGCATTCTGAGCACAAACCAATAAGATGTGTGCACCCACATGCACTGCTTTAGCGTTCACTCCACTAAGCCCTCCTCCCTAGAGATCAAAAGGGAGTTATGGCATTATCGGTATAGGATTTTTGAATGGAGAAGGTTCGAGAGTTTTCCTACTAGGAAAACATTTCTTTCCTACTTCACACATTATATCCTCAAACATTTCTTCCATAGTAATACATCTTAAAGAAAATTAACAAGTTCAATTGATGTGGTTTTGAATTGGGAAATGACCCAATGTTTAGGTAGTTTTCTCTTTCCTAATTACTCATAATGCAAGGACCAAAAAAAAAATTATACCTGTTCTTGGGCAATAGCGTTACTTCATGGGATAAGTGGCACATCCTCATTCATCGAGGCCTTTCCTCTTCCTTTACCATCACATGTTCTAGCTTTGTGATCGTGTGATCCACCATAGCGAGTTCTCTTGGGTGCCATTCCCACTACTAGTAGGTACTTAACTTGAAAAGTTGTAAGCTACAGAATAAGAATCTAATGGAAGTAGGGTAAATGATTATAAGTATTTTAATTCCAAAACATATATGGTTATTCCACACATCAAACCAAAAACACATGCTTGCTTAATCTTGTCATAACCTTATGATAAACATGCGTTATAACCCATACACTAATCACATGATTAATCACTTATATCTACTTGCAAGAACAATCCATCATTTTAGTCGGACAAAATTCTTGAATATGATTAGCTAATTCATGCAAGCATCTAGGTGACATTAATGAAGAATTGTGCATGCAGTCAACATAGGTGATTATGTAATCAAGTAGTGAGACCTTCATTACTTTCTAATGTCGAGAAACTACCATAAAATAGGTATAATGATTGTTGATTTCTCATTGGGATAGGTAAATAAGAGTATAGCATTTGTTAATACAGGATATCAATTGAATAATAATATGGTAGTAAATAAAAAGGATTCCAATTGAATAATAATATGGCACCAATTGGAAAGGATTCCAATTGAGAGAAGAGATTAATAATAGCTTGATTAATTAAGAGATTTACATTACCCAATTGTGCTTTGGAGTTATTGATCTCTCAAAGCCTTGTTGAAGCTTCACCAACGAGTAGCCACAGTAGCAGAGTCTCCCTATCTCCAATGAGTGTTCAAGTGTGTGTAAAATTGAGCGTGAATGCCCTTTATATATAGTTTGGAGGTTCCTTGTTGCCCAAATCATCCCCATACCTCCCTAGCTCGCCCCCTCTTGCTAAAAGAATGAGTAGAGGTGTCACAAGCTCCTACTTAGCCATTAGAGGTGTCCCTATTAACCCTTTTAGGTGATACATCTCATGTAGTTACCCATGCTTGTAGTCAACATACCATAAGAGATGGTATATGGCCATGGGTCATTTATGGGAATACATACACATACACATGCACATACATGCCCATGAATATGCATACATATGCATACCTTAGACTTAGGATTTAATCTATTAACATTAGGATGAGATTTAATTATCCAAAGTGATCTTGGCTTATCAAAATTTAATTCTGAAATTTTCTATTAAAAGAAGAGCTTGAGGACTACAGACTAAGGTGTCAGATGAACACACCTACTATGTTTAGTAGTTTTTGGGACAAATAGCTATTTTTATGGAAATTGAGGACGGGGTAGATTTTGACGAGATGGTCGCGTTTAGGTGGGTGTAAGCACCTCAAAACTTTCTATTTTTGGACAAAAATGACAAAAAAGAAAAAAATTAATTTTTGAAAATCTTACAACAATATATTTTATCATTAGCTCATTAGAGGTGGAAAAACCTCCGAAATTAGTAACTTTTTGTTTATAACTAGAATGGCCTGATATGTATTCCTTTACATGGGAATCCCCTCTCCAAGGGTGGCAGAGACCTTACATTCTCCCCAACTTGAAGAATTGAGATGTCCTCATCTCGAAGGTAAGTACGAATGATTTTTAAGGAGAGTCATTTTGTCTTCCCACATTGCATCTTCTTCAGGAAAATCTTTCCATTTGACAGGTGTTCGATGATGCTTTTGTTCCTAAGCTTCCTTTCTCAAGTTTCAAGGGTGCAAAATTACTCTCTCATGAGCTAGGTCTCCTGATGTTGGCTCTTCCATAATAATGGCATAAGTTGAACCACAACTCTTCTTCCCACGGCCTCTTCATGCATTCCTTTCTCCACAACAAACCGGTCTACCTCTACCATTTGGTGCTATAGGAATTGCATTTGCAGTAGTTGCTACACTTCTTCTGGAACACTTATTCCTATAATGTCCTATCTCATTACACTCATAAGGATGAACATCGGGATGTTCAAGTTGAGCTATTGTAGTTGCGGCTACTACATGGCGAGGTTGATAAGTTTGATTAGCAAGTCTAGGACTCCAATTGTTGGGCACGTCCCTTTGATTTCTAAAGTCTTCTCTCCCCTGATTTTTTGATCATTTATTTAGTTAAAGGTGTTGCCCTTAAGAGAGCATGCTGAAGTGATGTGGGTCTCATTGCTTCAAGATAGGTATCCACAAGGGATGATTCAATCCTTGACAGAATCGTGCTACCTGTTGCTCAATGGACATTTTTGGGGCATATCTTTGCAAGGTTACAAATTTGAAGTAGTACTGTCCCATCGATAAGGATAGTTGTTTTAGAGCAAAGAACTCATTCATTTTTGTGTCTCGATGAGCAAGTGGAAGATATCGTGTTGTAACTGCTTCTTTAATATCCTCCCAAGACTGAGAAGATCTTGAAACACCCAAGTCCTTGCCATGTGTTTCCACCATATTTTTGCATTGCCAGTGAGACGAAACATTGCAAGCATAGTTTGGTGTACAAGTTGGGTCCCTTCAGCCTCAAAATAGCCCATGTGCTCGATATATGGGTTCCCTCGCCTTTGAATGTGGGTGGTTGGGCTTGTTTCAAGAGAAGTTTTTTGTCCTGTACGGTAATGTATGACATTTGACGGTACCTACGAAAATAAGACACTTGTCGTCGATGGTTTGATTTAAGACTTAACGCAATATCAAGTGCTTCAAACTTTCACAACTCAAAAAAAAATTTGGAAGCACCTAACTTATTGAATTCAAGATGCCATAACTTTATTTATATCAAGATATGTACAAAGTTGAGATCTCATCAAGAAGCTAGATGAGCATCTTTTTATTCTATTATGATGTGTACAAAAGTTAGTTGGATTCCCAAGGACATAGTGGTACAATCGATAGGTATTTCTAGATAAGTTTTTGCAATCCACTATTTGGTCTGAGTAGTAGCTTTTATACACATCTTTGCAAGGTTCATAGAATACAAGACTCTTATTTTGAGGAAAGATAACGGGAGGGACAGAAATGGGTTTGATTCTATAAGTAGGGATCACTTCAAAGATTACAGTGTAGTCATCCCTAGTAGTACAAACAAAGTAGTAAAGCTTGATAACTCACAGATTCCCCCCCCATGCGCCCCCCCCTTAAGCTTCTTAAAATCAGAGAAAAGGCATCCAAGCTTCCTCACATTGATGTAGAAGATGACACCTTCGCAGTCCCACGCAAGTTCCCATCCCCTTTGGATTCTTGTTGATGGAGGAAAGAAAGCCTTCATCAAAATTTTCATCATGTTGCATTGAATAGTAAAATTTGAAGAGCGACAAGCCTCAAAATACATTATCTCAAAGGTTTTGAACTTGCACTCCGCAGCATCAGCATCCTCCTAAAACATTGGCACTGGTAAGTTCTCAAACTTAAGTCTCCAATTCATTTTTCCAAATTTCCAAAAAATAAAGATTTTAAAGGTTTTGAACTTGCGCTCTGCAGCATCGGCATCCTCCTGAAACATTGGCACTGGTAAGTTCTCAAACTTAAGTCTCCAATTCATTTTTCCAAATTTCCAAACAATAAAGATTTTTTCAGTTTCTTAACTTAGGCTCTGATACTACCTGTGAGGTCACCACCCCGTTACCATATCCATTTGGCAATAGGAGGGTACCTGGCAGGTCACTAGGCCCTAATCAATTGAGAAAAGCATAGTCAGATAGATAAGATTTCTAATGGACAGACTCTAATCACCAAGTAACTTGAGTCCGAGCCATTGAAAAGGGTTCCAGGCCTTGTCTCACAAGAAAAGCACAATAATCTAATGTTCCTAATTATCACCTTCCAAAATAAAGAAACCCCAAACGCCTTTTTTCTCATAATTTTCAGAGGCACGTCCAATTGGGACTTCTCGATTCTCGGCACAATGAGTCTCTAGTTTCGCTTCTTCTACAATGAGGAGCGGAGAGTTTCTCGACTAATCGACGCCACCCATTCTTGACTGGCAACCTGAGCCAGTCCCAACTTTCAACGGCACAGTCATACTTTTTAGCTTGTTTTCTAATTACTACCACATGATTGTTTATACACAAAATTCCTTTTAAAGGGTTCCCATCACAAGTTTGTTAAAATAGCCGTTCAAGCATTATCAAAGCGGCACCAAAAATTTATTTCCTAGAATAAAAACAACATACGACCCTTCTTTATTAAAATATCAAAACCCCAAGAGTTCACTACTCTTGGCGAGAGTTTATAGCTCCTAGTGTCTTTAGTTGCCCATAAAACTAAATTGTCATGCAATCTGAGCACAAATCCGCAATGACTAACTTGCAACCTCGACACAAATTCACAAGTAATATCTTGAATTCTGGGCACAAACCCGCAAGATGTATACACACAATTGCACTACTTTAGCGTTCACTCCGCTAAGCCCTCCTCCTTAGCTATCAAAGGGAGTTTTGACTATATTGGTATAAAATTTTTGAATGAAGAAGGTTTGAGAGTTTTCCTACTAGGCAAACACTCCTTTCCTACTTCAGACATTATATCCTCAAACATTATATCCTCAAACAATCCTTCCATAATAGTACATCTTAAAGAAAATTAACAAGTTCAATTGATGTGGTTTTGAATTTGGGTTGACCCAATGTTTAGGTAGTTTTCTCTTTCCTAAATATTACTCATAATGCAAGGACCAAAAAAAAATCTACTTGTTTTTTAGCAATAGCGTTACTTCGTGGGATAAGTGGCACATCCTCATTCATTGAGGCCTTTCATTTTCCTTACCATCATTGGTTCCGGCTTCGTGATCATGTGATCCACCATAGCGAGTTCTCTTGGGTGCCATTCCCACTACTAGTAGATACATAACTTAACTTGAGAAGTTGTAAGCTAAAGAATAAGAATTAAATGGAAGTAGAGTAAATGATTATAAGTGTTTTAATTCCAAAACATATATGGTTATTCCACACATCAAACCAAAAAACATATGCTTACTTAATCCTACCATAATCTTATGATAAACATGCATTATAACCCATACACTAATCACATGATTAATCACTATATCTATTTGCAAGAACAATCCATAATTTTAGTTGGACAAAATTCATGAATATGATTAGCTAATTCATGCAAGCATCTAGGTAACATTGATGAAGAATTATGCATGTAGTCAACATAATTGATTATGTAATCAAGCAATGAGATATTCATTACTTTGTAATGTAGAGAAATTATCATAAAATAGGTATAATAATTGTTGATTTATAATTGACGATAGGTAAATAAGAGTATAGCATTTGTTAATAGAGTATCAATTGAAAAGGATTCCAACTGAATAATACTATGGTAGTAATTGAAAAGGATTCCAATTGAATAATAATATGGCAGCAATTGGAAAGGATTCCAATTGAGAGAAGAGATTGATAATAACTTGATTAATTAAGAGATTTAGATTATCCAAATGTGCTTTGGATTTATTGATCTCTCAAAGCCTTGTTGAAACTTCACCAACGAGTAGCCACATCAGCAAAGTCTCTCTATCTCAATGTGTGTTCAAGTGTGTGTAAAATTGAGTGCGAATGCCCTTTATATAGAGTTTGGAGGTTCCTTGTTTTCCAAATCATCCCCATACCTCCCTAGCTTTCCCCCTCTTGCTAAAAGAATGAGTAGAGGTGTCACAAGCTCCTACTTAGTCAATAGTGGTGTCCCTCTTTACCCTTTTGGGTGATACATCTCATGTCGCTACCCATGCTTAGAGTCCACATACCACAAGAGATGGTCTATGGCCATGGGTCATTTATGGGCATACATACACATACACATGCAGATACATGTCGATGAATAGGCATACATATGCATACCTTAGACTTAGGATTTAATATATTAACATTAGGATGAGATTTAATTGTCTAAAGTGATCTTGGCTTATCAGAATTTAATTTTGAAATTTTCTATTAAAAGAAGAGCTTGAGGACTACAGACTAAGGTGTCAGATGCACACACCTGATATATTTAGCAGTTTTTGGAACAGACAACTATTTTTATGGAAATTCAAGACGGGGTAGATTTTAACGAGACGATCGCGTCTAGGTGAGTGTAGGCACTTCATAACTTTCTATTTTTGGACCAAAATGACAAAAAAATAAAATTTTCATTTTTGAAAATCTTACAACAATGTATTTATCATTAGCTCATCAGAGGTGGAAAAACTGTCAAAATTAGTAACTTTATGTTTATGGCTAGAATGGCATGATATGTGTTCTTTTACATGGGAATCTCGTCTCCAAGGGTGGCAGAGACCTTACACCCTTGATAAATCCATGTTGGTGGGGAGTCAGGAGTCGCGAATGAGAGCCTGAGAGCTACAGTTTTGGTGATAATTTTGTAGGCTACCGACATCATCGTTATGGGGCACCAATGCTTCGACTGGGAGCAGTAGACTTGTTTGGAAATAGGCTTAATGAGGCCTTCTTTTAATGCTTAAGTCCATGACTCCATCAATTAGGGCTCAGTTTTGACACCCATTTCTTGCAGAGGCTTAGCCATTTTGACCTTTCAAATCCAGTCAGTATGTTCGATGCTCCAGTTTTGTCCTTTCTCTTCTCTACCATATTGAAGTCTCCCACTAGGTGCCATTCCCCTTCAATATGGATTCCTTTCAGTTGCTCCCATAGCATGGCTCTTTCCTTCGCCAAACAAGGTCCATATATATTGATGACATTGAAATGTTGATCCCCCCATTTCATCTTAACTCCTAGATCTCTTCCTTATGGATGATTGAAGACCACTTTTGGCTCTAGATCTCTATCCACCAGCAAAAGGATGTCAGTGAATCCATTAGCACCTTTTTCGTAGAAGACCAGTTTCATCTCCATAGCTTGCCTTCGCTTGCTGGGGCAGAATCTAGGTGATACTCTTGGATAGCATAGTAGTTTATACCCTTGATTTTTCTCACTTCTTCCCAGAAAAGAGAGATCTTTCTCTGGGTCTTGATCCCCTTCAGATTCCATAAATGGATTATGAGATCTTCCATTATTGAGAGAGGGGTACAAACTCCTCCACCTCCTCTTCTTCCATGCTCTCTTTCCTATTGTCTTCCACCATAAGATCAATCCTCTTCCCTTCGATAAAATATCCCTTATTTCTTAAGTAATGTGGTACACAAAGTTTTGAAGGTGCATCCAAGGGAAAAACAACTAACCATCCTTTGCAAACAAGGCAAGAAGTCACTAAGGCTTGTTGAAGTTAAGGAAGGATGAGAGTTATGAAGAGTAGGTAATGAGTGCTTACAATCACACTTCATTTTTGTTGTGTTTTAATACAAAATTGTATTGTCTATCAAATACACATGATCACAAATGCTTTATATATTATCAAGGGCTCCACTTAAGCAACAACATGAAAGGCTCACATTAACATATTAAGACAAAATAAAATGGGAAGTTTTAATAAAATGAAATAAAATAATCCATAGACAAATTAACAAAAAAAATATTTTAATGCTTTTATTAAAAAAATTAATAAACATAAAAAATAATTAAAGCTTTTAATGAAATGACTCTTTATGAGGTCTTTAAATGAACAAGTGATAAAATCACAAGGCCTGCGAGGCATGATAAAAATTTCTTTTTGACATGCAATTTTTCAAGCCCCCTTTCATATGCTTTGTGTAATGCAATCAACTTATATAATTTTCCATATATAACGTTAACTTAAAGATATAAATACAAAAAATGACAGGCAATTTTGAGATTGTTTTGATAGGCAAAATAGCCCTTGACAAAAAAAAAAAGGCGTCAATTTTAGGCCTTGATATGAGGCTAGATCCCACTTTAAAATCACTACATCTCTAAGCCTTTTTTATAAAAACATAATTGAATTATAAAGCACCCTTAAGCTCTACACCCTAAGCTTTAGATCCCTATGCTCTACACCTCACTTTAAAAATTCTACATTTTTAAGCTCTAGAGCCCTTCAAATTTAAAATTGTAAATCCCTAAGTTGTAAATCCCAGTTTGAAATATTTAAAGTTCTAATTCCTAAAACTATAGCGTCTCGGGGTGACCCTCCCCTACTTGTGGATCCATGTAACATTTTCACTTTCTTAAATTCAAAGTTTTACCTTCTAATAAAAAAAAAACTCTAGGTCCTCATTGGATCATTGGAGACCTTAATTTAAAAGTTCTACATCTTTAAGTTCTAAACTTAACTTTAAAATCTCTAAAAATAAAAATAAAAAAATCTTTAAAGGTTAAAGCCCTAAATGATAAATTCCTTCCATCTATACTATATATTATGGAGCTTAAAATTTTTGAGGACGGAGAGAGGTTCCATGTGTCATGCATTGGAAATTTTGAACCTTTTGAAGTAAAAAACACCTTGCCTTTTGCACCTTTTCATTTGAAAAGGTGTCCTTCACCTTGCCTTCGAGTACGTCAGATCAAAATCAGGTATTAGAGATACGTGTTTCTCTCTCCTTTTTGGAACGAGAGACAACTGATCCACGGGCTTCTCTCTTTGTGCCGTGCTGCAAGGATCTCTTTCTTTGAGCTGGCATATGAAGCAGGGCATCTCCATTGCAGGCCTTCCTGTCCAGCTTGCGGGCATCTTTGGCAAGAAGATGACCATAGAAGATTTGATTGCCCGGACTTCATTTATGAACCCCAATGTTGGAAAATGGCCAGGGTACCAAGCTAGGGTGAGAAGAAAGGCACGGCCAGCCGCCAGCATCAAGGCACTGCCAGGCACGAAGGGGTGAAGAACCCAATGAGTATGCGTTAGCTGAAGGCTAGCTGTGTGTGTGTGTGTGTGTGTGTGTGTGTGTGTGTGTGTGTGTGTGTGTGTGTGTGTGTGTGTGTGTGTGTGTGTGTGTGAGAGAGAGAGAGAGAGAGAGAGAGAGTGAGAGACATAGTGTGTGTGTGTGTGGAATCGCAGTGGATGTTTCAAAGGCAATAAGCATCTCGCACATGCCTTCAAGCCATGAGCTGCACATAGATCTCTCTCTCTCTCTCTCTCTCTCTCTCTCTCTCTCTCTCTCTCTCTCTCTCTCTCTCTCTCTCTCTCTCTCTCTCTCTCTCTCTCGCTGTGTGTGTGCAGCACGGCAGAGAAAAGACCGGAGCACTAACTGCTCTTTGCCATAAGGTGGAGCCGTGGGAAGAGCACAATGCACTCTCTCACAGCAAGTCTTATACCAATATTATAATCACAGTAAAAACCAGTATGACCAGCAAAGTAAAACCTTTGGTCAGTCAATCAATTAAATCCCGTATGGGCAACCAATTGAACTAGTCCTCCTTTCTACATTTTGGACCAGTAAGATTAGTAATTAAGAATAACAAGAACCATTTCTATACAACCAGCCATCTAAGGAGACAAGTATCCCAAACCAGGTTGAAAAAAGTCCTAAGTGTAGAGTGTGTAGCCTTTAGAATGCAAGTGTTCTATTATATTTCCGATCCTCCATACCCAACTCAAAACAACATAGCATATGTACAGCACTAGGAATGAAGTCCTGATTCCTCATGTAGGCTTCATCCACTACCCAGAGCACCATAGTAAGTTAGGTAGTATCACCATAATCCATAACCAATTCAGAGAGCTAACACCCTGCTGCACAAGTACAATTTTATGAATCATTAAAGAGTGCCAAAAACAACCGAATTATGCAGCCCATCAATCCAAACAGAATGAATTTGGGGTATACTATGTTAGCTTCTCCATCATGAATCATAAGGTATCATGCCAGTATAACAAGCACCAGGTCATCAGCAAAAGATAGTTTAAACAGATGTTCACTTTATCCTATTGTGTATTGAAATAAACAAATCAGTTCGGCTTTCAAATCCAACATCACCAATAGGAACAACTACCCAAAGCTATAAAGTTTGAATGGGTACTCCCGAGAAAACACCTAATACACAGTAGTCCCATAAGGAACGATAGTAACCCATATTGGAGCATCACCAATGAGACTCAAACAACTCCAGTAATGCATCAGTTACATCCTAGTTTACTCCTTTGAATCATGAAAGAAATCATTAGGGAATACCTCTGAGTTTCCAACACCATCATTCTTACTGCATTCCATTTGGATGGTGCGTATAACACTAACTCACAGACAAGGAGAAAAAAATCTACACACAGTGAATGACTTGCTAAATGAAGGCTAAGTGAGCACAAATGCTCACCTTTGATAGCATTCCCAGTTGCTTCATTCCGCCTCTGTAGCACTTGTAGGTAGTAGCAATTGGCAATAGAGTAGGTCCGCGGGTAGAGGAAAAGTTAGCCCCAAATTAGAATCTAAACGGCGCGGTGGCAGGGAATACGCCCTTGCAGGAGTCTGTCCAAAAAACTAGTGCAGCAACAGGGTCGCGGTGCATTTACTTAGAGAAGTGCCTTATGCATGTGCCTATAGGGTATTGTTCACACATAGCTCCGCAAGGTTAGGTAAAGACTACCAATATTACCAATACCCACCAGGTATGAGGAGGTTTAGAAGAGTGTTTTCATGGAATAAAACTTCATACAACCATAGCAGGGAACCTAAACAAATTTGTTAATCTATAGCATAATTATAGGTTAGTGAGTTTTAATATATTAAAGAATTGGATTTTTTAGAGTCTAGCCAGCTAATGTGCCATGATTTATTAGAAGAAAGGGAGGGAATAAAAGCAGACTTCTTAGACCCTGGCAAGGACTCAGAGAAAGAGAGAGAGAGAGAGAGACACAGAGAGAGAGAGAGAGAGAGAGAGAGAGAGAGAGAGAGAGAGAGAGAGAGAGAGAGAGAGAGAGAGAGTCATGGAATAGCAAGGGTATTAGTGAAGTGGAAGGGTTTTAAAACCCTAGCAAGGGCTCAGAGAGAGAGAGAGAGAGAGAGAGAGAGAGAGAGAGAGAGAGAGAGAGAGAGACGAGCTAGAAACCACCCAGGAAAAATAGCGGTGTATCTATTTTAATTCAAAATCTTTTTACATATATATGGAGTTTAACTTTGCCATGCAAAATTGACCTAGAAGTGAACTTGCTTGCATGTCAGGGGGCATGTTCCCACAAACTTGGGTTTGAAAATTGAGCAGAAATAGAAGGAGAGTTGGAAAAGATCAAAGAAGGTTTTTGTGCACTATGTGGTCTCCACAACTGCTGCAGTGCCATAGATGCCATAGATGCTACAAATGTTTTTGTGCACTATGTGGTCTCCACAACTGCTGTAGTGCCATAGATCCCCAAAGAATGAGACCAATGAAGCTTGGTATGATAGGTACAAAAAATAGAGCATGCTCATTCAGAGCATTGTGGATACAAGCATGAAGTTCTTGGATGTGAATATTGGCTGGCCCAAATCTTGCAATGATAAGCGAATTCTGCATAACTCTGGATTCCCATAGGTTATGCTAGGGAGGAGAACGCTTGGGAGGTCAACCGTTTGTTCATGAAGACCTCAGTATTGAAGAATTATATATTGTGGGGTGATGGAGGGTAAATTCTCTTGCCATGGCTACTCATTACATATCCATGTGATATGTTGGATTTTGTCACCATTGTTGGTACAATTTTATGCACTCGTTGACCAGGATTGTGGTGGAGGATGCTTTTGGCCACTTGAAGGAGACATGGAAGTTTGTTGGTGGCACAATCAGGTCACCTAATTTTCTCAAATTGCCTGCTACTCTGTAAGCATGTTACATCTTGCACAACTTGTTGATGGATCTAGAGGTGGAGCAAGAGGTCAAGGTGTGTCAAATAGATGTGAGTTAACCACTGCTCGACAATCCATTCGCCCCAAATGTCGGAGGTGAGCTTGAAGATACCCCAAAAGGTGTAGAGTTCAGAGAGACCATGCATGCGAGGCTTCGATGCGCAAGGGTTAACAAACTAACCGTCTTTGGAGCGGGATGTACAAGCTCGGGGGAGGGGGGGGGGGGGGGGGGGGTCACTTAATAAGTATCTGACTATCACATGATTGCAGCAGAAGGGGTTATAAAATTAAATTTTTTTTCTCAAATTTTCACATACAGAACGGTATCATAAAATGGAATTGGAAAAAAAAATTATTTTGAATAGGAAAAGGGTCTATTTTATTTGTCAAAAATTGGAATTTTATAAAAATTCCTTGAACGCACCCGATATACAAAACTTATACATAGTTACCCGCCCAAGTGTACAAGCTCCACACAAGCTTCTATTATTTGAAATCATGGTCCAAATCAACTGTGGCGTACCGTTCCTAGCCTTTTTCAACCTATGTGTAGCTTTTATCTTTTCTTAGTTGCCGCTTCATTTGCATGATTTTCATGGTAGGTCTCAATAACCCATTTGTCATGTAACCAAATTGGTAATAGACAAACAATAGAGAGATACTCTGTAGCTTTGATTGTAATTTGAATTCAATTTGAGAAAGTCAAGCGAGTAAAAGTCAATGTTGAGGTTCAAGGATCTGACTGTTGGGGTATAAAGCCCAATGTGGTCGCCTAGGTAAGTGGGCGGGCCGCCAGGTATGTACACATATTCTTTTGTTAAAACCTAATAAGAACTCACTATGCTCTACACATTATAGTAGAGCGAGTTCACCATATCTTCGTGCTCTTCTTCTCGCACTCTCTCTCTCGCGTTGCACTTCCGCTCATACTCCTTCAACTGGTATCAGAGCTCAGATCGAGGCTCGGGGCAGCACTGCAGGAGGCTAGAGTCACCAACTCAAATTGGAGTGAAATTCGACAGGCGAAGACACGGCCCCAAATCTCGTGGGAGAGCCCGAAGGCCCTGGTGTTGTCAGAATTTCATTCTAAGGTCAGAATTTCGGCTTCGACAAAGGTCTGCGCAGGCCATTTTCGACTACGTGGTCTCGACGGGTGCAGATCCGACTCTGCAAATTTGGGGTTTTTGGCCTATGACTGTAGGTGCTGAGGATATCGACACTCCCAGAGTGTTGAATTGTGGCTGTCTACACATTGAAGGACGGCTCACATTTCTTGGAGACGTGTCACATACGACACAGGCGTATCTACACTCAGACTGTAGGCGACATCCACTAGTTCATCAGGTAGCTTGTGTTTGCTGCTTGATATTCCAGATTTCATCCTGACATTGCAGGTACTTCCACATGGGATGTATTGTCAGAGTTGATGTATGTCTGTTGAGGGTTTGCTGGCTGTGAGTCACGCAGCAAACAACCGCCGCAGTGGTTACAGCATACAGTGGGAAATTTGTGGATGTATGACTTTGTGGGAAATCTATGTACTGTCAGATTTACTGCAGCCTTTGTTGAGGGTCGAGTGAGGTTTTATTGAGCTGGGGGATTCTCGAATGTTGAGATCCTTTCGGTGATACAGGTCTTGGAGCGATCCCTCGAGCACCCTTAGATAGGCAGCTAGGATGTATTGACTGTGAGTTAGACAGTTGGGATTGCATCTTTGCTTTACTGCCGTTGAGGCATTGTCGCAGTCTATGCTTATAGGACAGTGACAGGACAGTGAGAGACAGTACAGGTGCAGGACAGGTTTACCCGCAGCTTACAGTGTCAGAGAGACAGTGTTTTTTGAGCTGTTTTTTGGTATGTTTTTAGTACACCAGAGCCATTTTACAAAGTAGACTCTGCCAAAATTTCTGCAGAATCTGAAGCTTTCTTGGTTCATTTGACAGGTTGATATTGGTTCAGAGGTCAGTTTAGAGGGGAAACTCTGCCGAATTTTTCCCAGGAAAGTAAACTATTGTGAAGCGTAGCTATGGCTGGATCACAGGACACTGCTCTTTACAATATCAAGAAGCTGGATGGAACCAATTTTCCATTGTGGAAGAAGCAGATTTGGCATGTGTTGGTACAAAAGAAGCAGATAAAACCTATAAATCTCAAGGGGATAAAACCAGAAGATATGGACGAAGATGAATGGAGCGAAATGGATGAATTGGCACTTTCTACCATTATGCTCACTTTGGCAGAAAGTGTTTACTTCAATGTAGCAGACGAGATGTCGGCTTATCAAGCATGGTTAAAGCTGAGTGATCTTTATGAGAAGCAGAGTGCAGCTTCACAGGTATACTGGCTTAAGAAGCTTGTTGACTTGAAGATGAAAGAAGGGACACCTATGTCCAATCATCTAAATGAATTCAACACAATCTATAGTTAGTTGTCAGCTCAAGGTGTCAAGTTTGATGAACTTGTTAGAGCTATGTTCCTGTTGATCACATTGCCGGAAAGTTGGGACACTTTTCGCACAGCTTTGAGTAATTCTGCACCTCCAGATGGTTTGAACATAGCAGGTGTAGAAGGAAGTCTGCTTACTAAAGAAACCAATAGAAAGACAATGGACAAAGGCAAAGGAACAGCCTTAGTTGTCAGGGTAAGGACCAAAGAAAAGTACAAAGGTGGAAAGAGGAATCAGTCTCGTAGCAAGTCCCGCAGTGCTAAAGGCAAGAGTGACATAGAACGCTACCATTGTGGCAAGAAGGGTCACATGAAAAGAGACTGCAGAGAATGGAAAGCAGAAAAGGGAAAAGAGAAAGCTGAAGACCATGGTGAGAAGAACAAGTCCTCAGTGAAGATTCAAGAAATAAATGTGACAAACACTGTTGCGAGGATGACAGTCTAGTGTCAGGAGACATCTACTTCTTGAAGAATACAATGGACTTAGCTCTTCTTACAGCATCTGATGGAAATGCACTGAGTGACTGGATTATAGACTTAGGGGCATCACTTCATGTGTCTCCAAACAAGGAGTGGTTTACCTCTTATGTGACCACTAAAGATCATGTTCGGATAGGCAATGGGCAGACATGTGAGATCTTAGGTGTTGGAGATGTTCAATTGAAGTTTCAGAATGGCTCTTCTTTCATGCTGAAGAATGTGAGACATGTTCCCGCAATTACAACGAGCTTGATCAGCACAGGTTTACTTGATGATGCTGGCTACGTCACCACTTTTGGACAGAACATGTGGAAGATATCCAAGGGTTCTATGACAGTGGCACATGGAGTAAAGTCTGGAGGACTTTACATGATTTATGTATCAAATGTCTCTAAAAATGTAATCAATGTAACCGAGCAGTCGAACGTTTCTTTGTGGCATAGCCAGTTAGGACATATGTCCAAGAAGGGAATGGAAATCTTGTCTCGTTCTGGTTATTTGCCTGGCTTTTCATTTAATGATTTTGAATTCTGTGAACATTGTCTATATGGTAAGCAAACACATCATCAACATAAGCATAGAAGCAGTAGAAGAGATACACAGTTGGCACTTGTTCATAGTGATTTGTGTGGACCTATGCCTAACCTATCTCTAGGGGGAGCTTCTTACTTTATGACATTTATAGATGATTACTCGAGGAAAGTATGGGTTTACTTTCTCAACCACAAGGATGAAACGTTTAGTGTTTTCAAAACGTTTGTGACACTTGTGGAGAATCAGAGTGGCAAGAAGCTTAAATGCTTACGCATTGACAATGGTGGAGAGTATGTTTCAAAGGCCTTTCAAGACTTTTGTGAGTCAAAAGGTATAAAACGTGAACTTACTGCTCCTTACAATCCTCCTCAAAATGGTGTTGCTGAGAGAATGAATAGGACCATACAAGAGAAGGTCAGAAGTATGTTGTCTAATGCACAACTGCCAAATTGGTTTTGGGCTGAAGCTGTATCAACAGCTGTTCATCTTGTAAATAGATCTCCTAGCAAGGTTTTGCAGAAGGATTCAGTGTCAGAGATGGTATGGTCAGGCAAAATGCCCTCATACAAGCATCTTAGAGTCTTTGGCTGTGAGGCATATACTCACGTTCCAAAGGAATTTAAGAACAAACTTGAGCCAAAGAGTAGAAAGTGCATCTTTCTAGGCTATGGTAATTCTGGTGAGATGGGGTATAGCCTTTGGGATCCCGAATCCAGAAAGGTTGTCCGCAGCAATGATGTTCACTTTAATGAATCCAAACATCATTCTAAACCAGAGAGGGTTGAGGAGATTAGAAGAGTTGTCTTCCAAGAAGATGGACCTGCACGTGCAAGACAAATTGTCAGAGCTCAAGAGGAGCAAGGACAAGATAGAGTGGAACCACAGGTTGTGGCTGAGCCTGATCCACCTATTGTGCATAGATCTTGACGTGTCACGCGACCTCCTGATAGGTTTGTTCCATCTATGAATTATGTCATGTTGACTGATTGCAATGAGCCTTTATGTTACAAGGAAGCAGTGCAAATGAAGGACTCCGGGAATTGGCAATCGGCCATGCAGTCAGAGATGACAGCTCTGCATAAAAACAAGACATGGAAGCTAGTTAAATTACCACAGGGCAAAAGGGCTCTACCTTGTAAATGGGTTTACAGGTATAAGATCACCGCTCATGATAGTCAGCCAAAGTACAAAGCAAGGCTTGTTGCCAAGGGCTTTAAGCAAGAACAAGGCATTGACTTTGATGAAGTCTTCTCTCCAGTGGTCAAAATGACTACATTGAGATGCTTTCTTGCATTGGTTGCCATATTAGATTTGGTGTTGCACCAAATGGATGTCAAGACAGCGTTCTTGCATGGTGATTTAGATGTGGAAATTTACATGCAGCAGCCAGAAGGGTTTGTTGAGAAAGGCAAGGAAGATTTGGTATGCCAATTGTTAAAGAGTCTTTATAGCTTAAAACAATCACCGAGGGCATGGTACCATAAATTCCACAAGTTTATGATTTCTCAAGGCTACAAACGTAGTGAGTTCGATCACTGTCTATATACAAAGAAGGCTAAGGATGGTAGTTGGCTGATCCTTATTTTGTATGTGGATGACATGTTGATTGTTGGCAAGCACTTGGAAGAAATTTCAGCTTTGAAGTCAAAGATGGAAAAATCGTTTGACATGAAAGACATGGGTGAGGCAAGTCATGTACTTGGTATGCGCATTGAGAGAGACACATCAAAGAAGTTGATTTGGTTATCTCAAACAGAGTATATTGACAAGGTTTTGCAACGTTTCAATATGGAGAAGGGAAAGGCACTGAGTGTTCCATTGCCACCATATGTGAAACTTAGCAAACAAGATTGTCCTGTGTCTGAGGAAGAACAGGCTGAAATGGATAAGATTCCATATGCGTCTGCAGTGGGTAGTTTGATGTATGCAATGATTGCTACTCGCCCAGACATTGCATTTGCAGTGGGAGTAGTAAGACGATACATGTCAAACCCAGGCAAGAAACATTGGGAGGCAGTGAAAGGAATATTGAGATACCTGAAAGCTACAAAGAGTATGCGTATATGCTATGGGAGTCAGGAGATAAGTGTAAAGGGTTTTACAGACTCAGATTATGCAGGTGACTTAAACAACCGAAGGTCTACGTCAGGGTATGTCTTTACATTGGCTGGTGGAGCATTATCATGGTGTTCTAGATTACAAGATTGTGTTACTCAGTCTACTACAGAGGCTAAATATGTTGCAGCATCAGAGGCATGCAAAGAATCAATTTGGCTTAATTGACTAATAACAGATTTGGGAATCAAAGAAGAGATGCCTGTGTTATATTGTGATAGTCAAAGTGCTATACAATTGGCTCGCAATCCAGTTTATCACTCAAAGACAAAGCATGTGGATGTGAAGTATCATTTCATCAGGGAAATGCTCGAGGATAAGCAACTTCAGCTTGTCAAAGTTCACACCACAGAAAATCCTGCTGATCTACTTACAAAAGGACTTCCCTCAGAGAGCTTTGCGCATTTTTGCAAGCAGTTAGGTGTAGGGTAGTACATCACTTCTCTACATCTCTTGTATATTAGCTTGTATAGTAGCTTCTCTCACACTTAAAGTACCACATTGGAGTTTAAGTGGGAGGTTGTTGGGGTATAAAGCCCAATGTGGTCTCCCAAGTAAGTGGGCGGGCCTCCAGGTATGTACACATATTCTTTTGTTAAAACCTAATAAGAACTCACTATGCTCTACACATTACCGTAGAGCGAGTTCACCATATCTTCGTGCTCTTCTTCTCGCACTCTCTCTCGCGTCGCACTTCCGCTCGTACTCCTTCACTGACCAATTTAGTGTTGAGGAAAAATTGATATTCTAGATCAACTATTTCTCATGAAAGGGCTGGGTTTGTTTGCCATGCTTTTACATTCCGCACTTTCATTTTGGCTATGCAGTAATTTCTTGTTCTACAAGTCCGTATAATATATGTTTGATTATGGGAATGTGTAGCTAAGGGGATGTGTTCCTATAAGAAGGTGAAGTCATTCTTGAGAGGGGATGCATATTCATTAGACTACCCCTGGTAGTGGCTATGAAGAATGTAATAATTTCACTATCAAGATCATGAAGGAAAATGGAACACCATTTCTAGGAGCTACATCTGAGGAGAATGTGTTAAAGCATACAGTAACTACATACACTTGCTCAAAAACCATATATTTAGCTTGCTTTGTTGGCTACAACTAACTTCAAAGTACAATCCAAAGTACTACATACTTGTGAGGCATACCAACCATTTGACCACTACCTATGTTAAAGACAACAATATTGGAGATAACATACATTGGAATCATGTGACCAAGGAACGAAATTGCGGAAAAAAGTATAGTATTGCAATTGGCTATTAAAAACCCATTTTCTTTTTTACATCATCCACATCTATTGACAAGCTACCAAGAGAGATCTCAAAACTGCCTTGTGCAAAGGAAAATTATTTGATCCCTTGTGATGCCATTGCACACAAATACACATTAAAGATTTTCTTGAAAGCCACAATTGATTGAAGCCGCCATAAGAGATGTCAAATATGTATTGCACAAGGAAACATCCAAAGTTTTTGAAGATTCATGTTCTCGTCAAGACAAACACCCTCTTGGGACACGTTTATGGAATCACGGGTCTAATGTATACTACAAACATAACTATGCATAAATACACTTAAAACTTGAGACCATCCATAGCTTCTACACACAAAACAATGTCAAAGAAGATAGAGATCTTTATACTGATGACAAAAATCATGAAACAACAAAGAAATCTATTGTTTCAACTGCTACATCTTATCTGCAATCTTATTCAAGGGATTGGAAAGTACTTCTAGACCCATCGTTGAATGAAGCCCAATCTCAATCTTAGTACGCTCAAGGTGAATAATGTCCTTGTGTCTCACATTTTTTGCTTCCTGTGCAGCTTCAAGTGCTTGTGCAATGTCTTTCATGGCTTCCTTCATACCCACATTGTACACATGGATATGCTTCCGTACTTTCTTCGAGACCCCACCATTGGTGGTATTCCACTTGAAGGTTTCATCCATGCAATTATTATCACCATCTGCAGGGCTTCTTGGAGTGCACATATCTACAAAGCACCACAAGACCTGAGTACTTTTGAGCCAAAGCTGAAAACCAATCATGAATGAACTAAATGATATGTTGGGTTGATATATCCGTACTATTTCTCATGTTGATGAGGAGGATGGTGGATTGACCACCACTGGGTCATGTCCGTAGTAGCGCTCCATGAGATCAAAGACATGTCCATCAAAATTTAGGCTAGAAATCTTTCCCTCGGCCTTGGGTTCTTACACAGACATCCACCAATAACTACTCTAGCTGAAAGGTGTGTTTTGTTCCTAGTCAAAACTCTCCTTGTGAATAGAGGCCAATCATGTCCACTTGTCATATGATGCCTTCCAGTCTACCAGAACCCATGCCCAGCCATCACAACCACTATCTCACACCATTGTTCCTCTAATGTTTTTGACCTAGCGCCAACTCCAACATGAAATATATCCACCTCATGTGCTCACTTCACTTTGATCAACACTAAGGTTCTCCTTGTGTCCCAATGGAAGCGTGAGATAGACTGTTTTGTTGATTTGGCAGGATCAATTTCTACACCTTCCTTTGTCCTCTTTCCCATGCCACAATCTGCCAAGGGTTGTTGAGTGGGCATGGGATCGGGCTCAGGCTGTATGGTAGCATCTTCATATGGCAATTTGCTATCCAAAACCACTTTGTGGTCGATGAGGTATGTCTTGGGAGGTGATGTTGTACTCAAATTGATGGGAAATTTGCATTTAAGAGGATACAACTGCACCTCTATAGAGCCTCTCCATTGGTCAAGCCAGATGATGCGCACAAGGACTGTTGGTTTTGCCTATTACATTGAGGGAGAATTTGAAAAAATGGCATACTTGCAACCTGGAACACCTACAATAAAGGAAGTAATTAGACCAGTAGCACAAATGTGCCTCTCACTTGATGTCCTTCTCTTTCACCTTCTCTATGTGTCTCTTTTCAGTTGATTTTACAGTACATTAGATAAGGTGCCAAGCACACACGGATTTCCCATCGTAATTGTGTTAATCTCTCTCTCTCTCTCTCTCTCTCTCTCTCTCTCTCTCTCTCTCTCTCTCTCTCTCTCTCTCTCTCTCTCTCTCTCTCTCTCTCTCTCTCTCTCTCTCTCTCAGGATGAGATGGAGGAAGGGAGAGATGCAGGTGGCGTTGAACCCATAATAAATACGAGTAGGAGGCCATAAAGATAACATTGACAAACTCGACGCGTTTCTCTCGTTTTCTTCTATAATTACAAGGTGATCCTATGAGTAAAGTTCCGAATGGGGATTCTATACAAAAACACAATGGTCTTATTTTGGAAACAAATTTCTTCATTTTTTATAATATACAATCACACATGCTGGTAGCTTTCACCACTATCACATGGAAGAAAACAAAAATTTTGCTTGTTTTTTCCACATAATTCAACACCATTTGAGTGCATCGTATATAACATTGACGAATCCAACGAGTTTCTCTCATTTTCTCCTATAATTACAAGGTGATCCTATGACTAAAGTACTGAATGGTGATTCTATACAAAAACACAATGGGCTTTATTTTGAAAACAACATTCTTCACTTTTGATCATATACAATCACAGATGTTGGTAGCTTTCACCACTATGACATGAAGAAAACAAAATTTTGCTTGTTTTTTCTACATAATTCAACACCATCTGAGTGCATCGGACATCGCTTTCTTGCATTGAAGTAGAGCTCCATGTATTCCAAGATTGACTAGTGCCAAGACTAGTGTTTCTCCATGACTCATTAGCATAGGTCATGGAACCAATCTGGGGTCTCATACCATGAAGAAAGTGCCCTATTTGAGCCCCCCCCCCCCACCATCTCTCTCTCTCTCTCTCTCTCTCTCTCTCTCTCTCTCTCTCTCTCTCTCTCTCTCTCTCTCTCTCTCTCTCTCTCTCTCACACACACACACACACACACACACACACACGCATGCATGTGTACAAACAGGAATGGGGTGATAGGGCAACCCTAAACCCACAATATGTACAAAATGAAAGGATTTGCAGGTTCTATGTTAACAAAATCAATAAAAATGAGGGCAAAGTAAAGAATACTTGAATCCAAAGCAGAGCAGTGAAAGTTTGTAGACAATGTGAATTTGCGAGAGGGAATAAATGAGATGCACTTGGATCTCCAGAACGCTTGTACTCGACCATAGAGGACACCAAATAAAATGTCTCCATCTCCTCAAAGACCTGTAATAGCTGATTGAACATTGTATCTGCTGTAAAAAATTGGTTTTGGGGCTAGAGGGGGTGTGTTGAGCCTTCATAAGCACTCTAACCATTTGGTGGGACCTAAACAAATAACGCTCGCAATGCACTTAACCCCCACAACCACTTGGTGGGACGGGCCTGTAAGACATGCATTTATCTAACACACGTTGCACACAAGCATAAATTTTTTTTATCGTGTCACAATAGATTTTTCCCACAATCCTAATCCATAATGATGACCTCATCTCTTCAAAGACACTTATGAAAAGGATAATTGCATCGAGAACAACTACTCACTTTGGGGGAAAAACAATATGCGATCAAACTAGCAGCCTCTTTTGGTACATGATCCCTTGTGTGAGCATCTTGAATGAGTAGGAGCCTATTGCGCTCTTCTCTCTCTCTCTCTCTCTCTCTCTCTCTCTCTCTCTCTCTCTCTCTCTCTCTCTCTCTCTCTCTCTCTCTCTCTCTCTCTCAAAAAACGTAGCCATTTTTTGACCTAGTAGACAGCAGTCCACTCTTTTGATCATAACTTCTTCATCCGAACTCCGATTTGGGTGATCTATAGCCTCAATCGAAGAGCACGAATTCCTCTACGCATTGATGTAAAGACAAAAAATTTCAGAGTTATGGAAGGCGTTTCTGTAGCAGCATTTCCGAAGTGAACAGGTTCAACAAAATTGATTCTCATCTCCTATTTTACATACAATGTCTTCCGGCACTCGCAAGGGTTCTTCTTCTTCAACAAGGTCCACAACCATTGTGGAAAATGATCCAAAATCTCCTAAGTGTGGAGATAACAACACAACCACCCAACCAACGACATCAAAAACCATGATCATGGCGTACTTGGTATCATTGCAAGAGACCGTAAACAAACAAGGCGAAGACTTACGAGCACTTGCAATGGAGAATGGCACACTAAGGGTACTTGTGGTTGAGAATGATAATCTCAAGAGGACGCTTGAGATGCAAACAACACGTTTGATGCAACTTGAAGAGGAAGTCAAGGAATGTAAACGCTTTCTTGTGGACTTGAATGCTTTGAAGGAGCGGATGAGCAAAGTAGAGCATGACCATGTATTGAAAGAGGAGAAATTTGACACTATGAGCCGGGATGTATGCGACATGAAAAATGTATGCACAAACAAGTCTTGGGCTGATGTATGTGGTAGCAATGTGGTTTCTAATTCCTCACTCATGCAAGCCATGGTTCAAACAAAGAATATTGAGAATGTGGATGTGGAGGAGTTGAAGGAATGGGAGCGACGTTCCAAGAACATTGTTATTCGTGGAATTCCCGAAGAGAAGTTAGAGACACCTCCTTCTCTTGCCATTGTTATTGAAGATTTCTTCAAAACCCACTTTGGCATGTCCGGAGTTATGGTCTATGGAGCACATAGAGTGGGGAAGCAAGGAGCTCCTCGCTCGGGAGAACGGCCAATTGTATGCACCATGCCGGATGAGACCAAGCGAAAGATTATCCTTGATAATAGTTGGATCTATTTGAGGGATACAAAATTTTTTGTATGTGAAGATCGCACTATTAAGCAACAAAATATGCGTCGCAAGGCATATGAGGAAAAGAATAATAAAAACAAGGAGATCTCTCATGAAGAAAATGTGTCCAAGGAGGAGGCAAGTCTCTCAAGCAAATAGGGATGCGTGACCTATGAGACCGAGTTACAATTGAAAATATGCTTTTGGAATTGTAATGGATACCCATGGAATGCGGGGGTTGGCATTGATGAAATAACAAGCAAAGCCGATGTTGTACTTCTTGTTGAAACTTGGGAGTATGATACACAAAGGATTAACGGCTTGGAGGATTACAATGTACATTCATTGATGTGGTCAAAGAATCTCAAGCAACGAAGAGGACAATGAGGGTTAGCATGTATGGTTAAGAAAGGATTGGAAGATTTTGTATCAATTGTGAAAGATGACAAGTACAAATGTTATGTATGGCTGAAAATTATGACACCAAAAAGAGCACCCATTTTTGTAGCCGGTTACTACATTCCTCATCATGATTCTCCCTTTTATACTTGTATGGATAGAGATCAACCATTTTCTGATTTGGAAGAGGACATTGCTTATTTCAAAGGTGAAGGTGATGTTATTGTATTTGGGGATATGAATGCTCGCACAAAAACATTGCAACATGATACTCAACAATTTGATATGCCATACATTTCAAGAGAGTTGGAGGAAGTTCACTTTTATGATCGTACTTCAATGGATGAGAAAGAGCCGGATCACTATGGAAAGTTACTTTTACACATGTGTAATAGCACGGGTATGCTCATTTCCAATGGTGTATCTTTGTGGAGTGGAACCAATGGATTTACATGTAGGAGACATAATGGGGATAGTGTGATTGACTATATGCTACTCTCTGAAGCCATCATGTATCGCATAAAGAGTTTTATGTTTGGTCAATGGACCCCGGAATCCGACCATCGCACCTTATGTATTGACCTTTCATGTGGAGAATCAACTAAGCATGATAATCTCAGCCAAAGGAAAGAGAAGTTATCACTATGTATGGATTTCAAACGGGCACCAATGTACATTGAAATGGTTGAGCAAAAATTATGGATGACAAAGCTTCAATGTGATGCACCATTGGAAACTAAATGGGAAGCTTTCAAGAAAGCTATTTGTTCTTGTGCGGAAGAATGCTTTGCCATAAAGCATCTCCATGGTATCAACAAAGATAGATCACGCAAAAGGTGGTTTGATAAAGAATGTCAAGATGCTCGAAAGTCCTTGATAAAGCTTGATGCAACTATGGACAAAGACAACTATCAAAGTCATTTGCATACATACAAGGCATTGATTCAAAAGAAGAGAAGAAGATGGGAAGTAAAGCAACAAGAATTTCAAGTCCAAGAAAAGGCACATGCATGTGGAAGATTTTGGAGAAACTTGAGAGGCAAGCGGGTTGAGAATTTTGGTAACTTGAGTCTAGTGGATATGTACACACATTGTAGGCAATTATATGAGCAAGCAAATACTAAAAAAATGACATTTTATGGTTCACTCCCATGTATGCCGTCTTTTTTTACTATTGAGGATGTATGCGGTGGGCTTGAAAAGTTGGCCACTCGCAAAGCGGGAGATCTTCAAGGTATCAAGCCGGAGATGATCAAATGGACGGGAGATTTTACCCATGAGTGGATGTGTGATATGTTCAACCTTGCACTTCAACATGGTATGTCTTATGATTGGAGTACTAATTGGGTTAAGCCTTTGCATAAAGGAGGGGATGTAAAGAATGTAAGCAGCTACCGGACTATAATGATTGGGTCTCTTATGGAAAAGTTGTTTGGGTGCATAATGGAGATGAAATTGAGTGATTGGGCTGAAGAGAATGACAAGCGTGCAAAGGGACAAGCGGGTTTTCGTCGATGCCATAGCACCATTGATCATCTTGTCACTCTTCATGTTCTCATGGAGGAAAGTCGGTTGAAAGGCAAGCGATTGTATTGTTGTTTTGTGGACTTTAAGAAAGCCTTTGATATGATTTACGTAACAATTTGTGGAGAAGGATGGAAGAACTCCAAGTGCCAAGTGATTTTATGCTTGCGGTTTCTCAAATCTATGAGAAGGTGATTTGTCAATTGCGCATGGGAAGAGAAATTTCAGAAATTTTTGTAAGCACTATTGGGGTTAAACAAGGATGTCCATTGTCACCAACTCTCTTTGGTCTATGCATCGATCAATTGGAACAAATGGTACTTGACTTTATGCAAGAAGAAGGCATTGAAGAGGTCACTATTTGCAATGCGGTAATCATGCTTTTGTTGTATGCGGATGATGTAGTGCTTCTAGCACACACTTTAGAAGATGCACAAAAGCTTATGGTTGTCCTTGAGAACTTTTGCTTGCATAGTGGGCTGATTGTAAATGAATCCAAAACAAAGGTTATGCTTGTGAAAACCAACCATAAGGAGAAGCCATGCATTGTGTACAACAACGAGACACTTGAAGTTGTTGAGAGCTTTAAGTACCTTGGCCTTGAGGTTCCATCCAATCTTTTTGATGCATTGGTGACACCGGTTCTTCTTTATGGAGTTGAAGTGTGGGGCGGGAGCATCTCAAAGTCTACTTGGAAAGAGTTTGAGAATGTCCAAAAGCGTTTTCTTACAAACTTTCTCCAAGTTAAGACACAAACACCATATATGCTCCTACTTCTTGAGTCGGGATCTCTTCCATTTGAGGTTATGGGCATGGAAAGGGTTGTGGAGTACATGATAAAGATGCGTCAAAACCCCTCACATCGACTTCCTACAATTGCATGGGAAGCAAGCAAAAAAGTTCAAAAGACGCATAAAAGCAAGATCTTGAGCACGGGATGGATGCAAGACATCAAGAAGTGGTTTGGGAGATGGGATGCATTACACTTGCTACATGATGCTTCAATTGACTCTCAAGTGAATGAAGCTTTTCTACAACGCCAATGTATTACGGCTTGGGAGAAATCCGGTGGGTCACGCTTCATACATTACACCACCTATATTGCCCCCAACTACAAAACCATGTTCTTCGCTGAGAGAGGAAACCGTACTCACACTTACATGCTTGAGCCTATTCCCTTGTCCGCGATACGCACTATCGCAGTAATTCGTCTTAGCTCCCATTTCCTTCGATGTGAGATAGGGCGTTGGGGCAATGGAGAAGAGTCAAATCGATTGTGCACATTATGCTCAGTGCAAGTTCGAGAGTCTGAGTACCACACACTACTAGAGTGCTCAGATTTTGATCACATCCGAACTTGCTTCTCTCACATTTTCAGCCACAACTTAGACCTACACACTTTCCTCTCCCAGCCAAAGTGTGGGCTCTCCATTGCGACTCTCATCACTACAATTTTGGAGCATCGAGAGTCACTCATCAGCCATACACATACTACATCACATGTAACTTTGGTCCCATAGGTCATATTTGACCTCCGAGGACGATAATAAAATCTATCTATCTATCTATCTATCTATCTATCTATCTCAGGATGAGATGGAGGAAGGGAGAGACGCAAGTGGCATTGAACCCATAATAAATACGAGTAGGAGGCCATAAATATAATATTGACAAACCCGACGCATTTCTCTCGTTTTCTTCTATAATTACAAGGTGATCCTATGACTAAAGTTCTAAATGGGGATTCTATACAAAAACACAATGGTCTCTACTTTGGAAACAAATTTCTTCACTTTTGATAATATACAATCACACATGCTGGTAGCTTTCACCACTATCACATGGAAGAAAACAAAAATTTTGCTTGTTTTTGCCACATAATTCAACACCATCTGAGTGCATCGTATATAACATTGGCAAACCCAACAAGTTTCTCTCGTTTTATCCTATAATTACAAGGTGATCCTATGACTAAAGTTCTAAATGGTTATTCTATACAAAAACACAATGGGCTTTATTTTAAAAACAAGTTTCTTCACTTTTGATCATACACAATCACACATGCTGGTAGCTTTCACCACTATGACATGAAGAAAACAAAATTTTGCTTGTTTTTGCTACATAATTCAACACCAGTTGAGTGCATCGGACATCCCTTTCTAGCAATGGAGTAGAGCTCCATGTATTCCAAGGTTGACCAGTGCCAAGACTAGTGTTTCTCCATGACTCATTAGCATAGGTCATGGAACCAATATGGGGTCTCATACCATGAAGAAAGTGCCCTATTTGAGCCCCCCCCCCCCCCCCCCCCCCCCCCCCCCCCCCCCCCCCCCCCCTCTCTCTCTCTCTCTCTCTCTCTCTCTCTCTCTCTCTCTCTCTCTCTCTCTCTCTCTCTCTCTCTCTCTCTCTCTCTCTCTCTCTCATGCATGTGTACAAACAGGAATGGGGTGGCAGGGCAACCCTAAAACCACAATATGTACAAAACGGAAGCATTTGCAGATTCCACGTTAACAAAAGCAATAAAAATGAGGGAAAAGTAAAGAATACTTGAATCCAAAGTAGAGCAATGAAAGTTTGTACACAATGTGAATTTGCAAATTGGAATAAATGAGATTCACTTGGATCTTTTAAACGCTTGTAGTCGACCATAGAGGACACCAAGTAAAATGTTGTCATCTCCTGAAAGACCTGTAATAGCCGATTGAACATTGTATGTACTCTAGAAATTTGGTTTTGGGTTGGATTTTGGAGGGGCTAGAGGGGGTGTGCTGAGCCCTGATAAGCACTCTAACCACTTGGTGGGACCTGAACAAATAACACTTGCAATGCACCCAACCCCCACAACCGCTTGGTGGGACGGGGCTCTAAGACATGCATTTCTCTAGCACATGTTGCACCCAAGCATTAAATTTTTTTATCGTGTCAAGATAGATTTTGCCCACAATCCTAATCCATAATGATGACCTCATCTCTTACAAGACCCTTGTGAAAAGGATAATTGCATGGATAACAGCTACTCACTTTGGGGGAAAAACAATATGCGATCAAACTAGCAGCCTCTTTTTGTACATGATCCCTTGTGAGAGCATCTTGAATGCATAGGAGCCTATTGCACTCTTCTCTCTCTCTCTCTCTCTCTCTCTCTCTCTCTCTCTCTCTCTCTCTCTCTCTCAGGATGAGATGGAGGAAGGGAGAGATGCAGGTGGCATTGAACCCATAATAAATATGAGTAGGAGGCCATAAATATAACATTGACAAACCCGACGTGTTTCTCTCATTTTCTTATATAATTACAAGGTGATCCTATGACTAAAGTTCTGAATGGGGATTCTATACAAAAACACAATGGTCTCTACTTTGGAAACAAATTTCTTCACTTTTGATAATATACAATCACACATGCTGGTAGCTTTCACCACTATGACATGGAAGAAAACAAAAAAAATTCTTGTTTTTGCCACATAATTCAACACCATTTGAGTGCATCGTATATAACATTGACAAACCCAATGAGTTTCTCTCGTTTTCTCCTTTAATTACAAGGTGATCCTATGACTAAAGTTCTGAATGGTGATTCTGTACAAAAACACAATGGGCTTTATTTTAAAAACAAATTTCTTCACTTTGGATCATATACAATCACACATGCTAGTAGCTTTCACCACTATGACATGAAGAAAAAAGAAATTTGCTTGTTTTTGCTACATAATTCAACACCATCTGAGTGCATCGGACATCGCTTTCTTGCATTGCAGTAGAGCTCCATGTATTCCAAGGTTGACCAGTGCCAAGACTAGTGTTTCTCCGTGACTCCAAGACCACATATCACATCTATTGACTCTTCCTTTGACCACAACATCATGGAAGGGTACCCTACACAAAACCCTGAAAGTTCTAGTCAAGACATGCATGCCTTGGGTCCACATTCTGGGTTGAGTGTGTTCACTTGCTTAAGAAAGACCTTTAGTAGAGCCACTTGCTCTGAACATGCGGCTAGTGAAGTGAATGAAGGGGGTGGGGAGGTAAATTCCCCTTTCATGTCTTATGTAGACTCCACTTCCCTTGAGAGTGGCCATGGGAATATTCCATCCACTGTACTTCCTGGCCCTTCAAAGATATTCCCCTCTAAAGTTATATTACATAACGATAAGAGCCTTGTTGAAGTGCAAGAGATTGAGCACTATATCCATGCGGCTACGGAAAAGAAAATTAAAAGCTTACGCAAGGCCGAACAACATAGAGAATTAGAGGCAAAGGCCCCTATGACAACAGGCATGCCAATCGAGTACTCCCGAATTAGCAACCACTAAGGGTCAGCCCAATTGCATCTACTTCAAAGGACACCCCTAGCACCTCAATCCTAGATGGGGCCTTTCCAAATAAAATTTGGGACTATGAACTACAAATAGAGACTTTAACTGACCTATACATGGGTCACACCTACCACGTGGCATTAGGAAGAGAATGAAATCTAGGAGGGCCTCTTTATTTGCCATGAGATTATGGAGGTGATTAACATTTCGACGAATAGGTACATGCCATGTGTGCAAGAATGGTGGGTGTGTAAGAGAGGTGTAAGTATGGTCAAAGGATGCACTTTTCCCCTCGAAAAAGGGGGGAACAACTTTATGATATTCGGCCTTCCATAACTTCTACATACGATCTCCAATTTGAGCGGAGATTATAGATCTATAATCTACATGCCGAGCTCTTTCCATCGATATGTTACTTGATATAGTTTTGCTCGCTAGATTTTAAATTTCATTTTGGGGGGAAATTTTGAATTCAAATAAACTAGCCGTTTTGCGTGTTTGAATTCAAAATATCTCCTTTGATTGCTTTCTTAATACTAGAGCTTTGACTTCCTTAAACTGCCAAATAAAGAGGCCCTCCTAGACCCCGTTCTCTTCCTAATGGTTGGCTAGATGTCCTACAATCTACATCGGGTTCTACCAGCGTAGAGGAGCAGCAACAAAGGGTCTGAGATGTCATCCATAGGGTTATCGACTTGGAGAGGAAAAATAAAGGGATTGACATGCCTTCAATGGGTCTCATGAGACTTTTGGATACAGAAAAGGATAGAAAACCAACCCTGTTGCAAATGGAGACTCCCTTAGTGAGTCCAATGGATCCTCCATATGTCGTTTCACGAGGAGTCTCAGTGCAATCGGAGCCCACAAGCAATGATTTTGCCTTCCCAAACATAGCTCATCTTTCTCTCGATGATCCTATGGCTACCATGCCTACCCCAATGATGAGCATGGAAAAACATACACCATGGACCTCATTCGTAAGTAAAGCACCGCTACTTAGTAGCACAATGCCTACAACATTACCTACAAGTTTGCATCAATCATATGTACTTGTTGCCCCTCATGCTAATGTAGCTCCTATACCCCCAAATGTTTTGAAAATTTATGCTCCATGATCACACTTATCCAAGCCCTTATTCTAGTGGGGCCATACCGAATAGCATTAACATGTCACACCCCACATCTGCTAGGCCTAGGGCCACACATGAATCTTGGGCCATTGCATGGTGTAATGTCGTACCAAGCCTGGGACCCAAGGACAACGCACATGGCAAACCCATCGCCAACCCCTAATCCACATACAGTCCTACAAGCATCTTTGCCTACTATAACTGCTCACTTGGGTGACTTGGCAGCATTTTCTCAAGCTATTGGTCAAACTATTACTCAAAATATACGTAGCACGCTTGATAGAGAGCCTAGAATCAAGGCAGTATAAGTAGCCAAGCTTACACAAAAATTCAGTGGAGACAAAGATATTAGAAAGCATATTGAGGTATTTGAACACGTATGTGATTCCTTGGAAGAGCACAATGAGCTGCATAAGTGCGAGTTTTTAAGCTTGACTCTAAGTGGAAAGGCAAGGAATTGGTATAGAAGACTAAGGAATGAAGAGTGCACGCACTGTCCCACTCTTAGGAGATTGTTCTTCAAAGAGTACATACGAGAGGGAGTGCTTTGAGGTGTAGCCTCTCAGCTCCAGAAAGCCCAACATGAGGAACGTGAGTCAGTGAGAGACTTTATTAGTCGCTTAAAGAATTTGAACTCTCATTGTAATCCAAATGAGTGTTTTAACAATAACCAAATGCTTGATAGATTCATTAGGGAATTGTGACATGAGGATATCTGTAATGTATTGGTCATTAGAGGTATCACTACTTTGGAATCAGTCACCACCAATGCAATCCAATTGGAAGACAATTTAATGATGGCAGGAGAAAAAGTGTCTGTTGAGCGAAAATCTACTAGCTCGCAGTGATTGGACATGAGCCGATGACCATAAAACCCATTTTCAAAGAGAAAAAGCTATCTGAGATGACTTTGACTGACCTAACCAAGGCTATTCGAAGATGATTGTGCTCCACAAAACAATCATATGTATCTAAGAAGGGATATTTCCTATGGGATGGACGCACTTGAAGAGTGTCCAAAATGCTACATGGAGGACTAATGGGGACAAGTCAAACCTGTTTATCAAGTACCTGCTCTTGCAGCAAGAGGCCAAAATATCAATCTCACTACCAAGAGACCACCTATTCAGTGCTACGAGTGTGGGGTCCACATCATGTAGCTGAGTGTCCTATTAGACTACAAAAGAATGCCACACTAGTGCACACCAATCAAGGGAGCACATCTTTAATGTTGATACTCATGTGTAATCAATGTGGCATAGATAATTTGTTGCCCAATGTCCGAATAATCCCAATGCACCATGGATCACACCATTGAATGGGAATTGAGATTATTGAGGCGCCATCACAAAGTACACCGGTAGTACCAGTAGATGTACTCACATGATTGATGCTCCAAAACCAAAATTATATTCTTGAAGAAAGAGACGCGGCATCAATCGCCCAATCCAAAAAGAAGAAGAAAACACAAAGGAAGAGATTGCAAAGGGTAGCAATGTCAAATCCCAGTTCAAAGACCAACATAGGGACTGATGGAAAACCCGTGTATATGAATGATGCTGAAAATGATCCTTATGTAGATGAGACCATGGAGACTAAAACGGCCATTAGAAAATAAAAAACAAGGAGGATAGTCATGATCCACAATGGACACAACCCAAGGAACCTAGGAAGAAGATTGGAACTTACCCACACCCTATAGAGGAGATCGAGCAAGTCAAGCAATCAAGAAGTTTGGTAGACGAGACCCAAAGGGATCTAGAGTCAACACCTAGGAAGATCCAAATTACAGACACAATGTTTCCTACACAAAACCCGCCAATGACGTTCTCTTACCTTTCATTGTCCTTCTTACAATTTGTGACCCCTAATGTAAGCCATGCATTCCATGCAATGGCTGAATCACCAGCAAGGAAAACCTTATCGTCTAGGTTCTAAATTTGCATCCCACATGGGGAGGTACTTATCCCATCCAAATATTAGCAATGAAACATGGCCAAGCAAGGGCATGTACCATTGGGCAAGATAAGGTGAAACGTGTACATTACACCCGAGGAGGAGGATGCACTCGAATGTCCAAGGGCAAGAGCCCTAGCAACGTGAACATCAGGCGAGCACAAGGTGTCCCTCTAGAGGTGACCCAATAGGGGATTTGAACCCATAACCCATAGGTTGAGAGGCCAAAGCCTTACCATTATACCAACTCTTTGGAAACATCCTAAGTCAATTTTCAAAAGGATATGATAGAGAAATATACATTGGCTCCGTGCGATACTCCACTAAAATTTAGTTAGGGGGTTCCACTCAAGTGTACTTTTTTGGCCTGCTAAAGGCCTTAGTATCCATATGGGTGAAGGTCATTCAACTTTGATTGCTTGACATATGTCCCTTTAAACGTTGAAGAGAAAGAAAGAATTTCCTTTCAAATGCTATTTTCCAAAGCTGCTTTCAAATTATTTTCTTTTGGCATGTTGAAAAAGACTTTGAAGAACAAAGGACTAAATAGTATTCGTAGGAGTTTGATCCATGATGTGAAGTATTCATTCAATTTTATTTTTTTAAACTCACTTGTAAAGAGTCCTTTTATTTAATAAATTCACAAATATTCATTTCATTAAATTGTAAAATTGATTGAATGTTCTTTATGAAAGTAGTAATATATTCTATTGTTTTAGTTTTTAATGTATATTTTTATTTTATTTATTTTTCATTTTGTTTTGTTTTAAATTATAATGTGTAATGTGCATGTTTCACCTTATTATTTCAATGGAACCTTTTCTCATATATAAACCATTCATGATTATGGTTGGGTTCACAAGAGCCGACAAAAGACGGTCAAAAGGACCATGGAGACTGTCCATTGGCACAAAAGGAAATTACACTTCCTTGGATCCACAAAAAAATTAGCAAGCCTTCCTCCCTCAGAAGAGCAGTCCTACTGTCCACTTTTCAACAAGAAACTGGGATTCGTGTGATTCAATTGAATCCATCAGGTACGTGCTCAACAGACTACCACTACACTACAGCTCATTGGACGTCAAAATCATGCAAAATAAATTTTAAAGAGCTACCTCCATCCCTTGTGAATGACGAGAGAGGTGGAAGAAAGAGTGCGAGGTTTTTGCCATCGACTCTTGTGGATCTAGCTTATGTATGCATAATGTATGTAAAATGAATAATATAATGTATACTTTTATTTTATTTCTTTTTTATTTTATTTTGTTTTTATTTTATTTCATTTTCAGATGGTAATGTGCAATGTGAATTTTTCACTTTATTAGTTAAGTGGGGCATTTCCTAATATATAAACCATTTGTGATTATAGATGTATAATAAATAATATAATATTATATTAAAACACAACAAAAATTTCATGTGATTGTAGGCACTCATTTAAACTTACTTTCCATAAATCTCATCCCCCCCTTAACTTAGCAGGCCTTCGTGAATCTTCACCTTGTTTACAAATAACTTGATGTCCCTGGAATTGGACATGGAATTTCCCATAGACTTGTCACTTTCATTGAAAGATTTACAACTATTTCAAGAGGAAGAACAAAGGCTGTTGACACCTTGAAGATTGTCAAAAAAGAGTGAGATGTCTTTAGCCTTGGGCCTTGAAAATCTTAAAAAATGTAGTGATCGCTAAGTCAAACCCATTTCAACGAATGTTTTATATTAGACAAGTCACTCCATTGTCTAGCACATACAATTCTCGAAAGGGGGGGGCAATGTATCAAACAAGTCGCTCCATTGTCTAGCACATACATGCTCACAAAAATTATGAGCAAAACTAGACAAATATATGTGTAGTTTTATAACAGGTTTCTAATAAAAGAATATACATGTGTGTGTGTATATGTGTGTGTGTGTGTGTGTGTAGGAAATACGCCTTGCCAGGCATATTTCCTCTCCTGACGTGGCATTCGAGTGGTTGAGGATGTGGTGGATGCAGCTGGTTTCACTTTTGAGTTTCCATTTTTCGCTCGCCGATTTGGATTGTGCATGCGCTATCGCCAGTTTTGGAGAGAATTACAGCAAATGTTGATCGGTTTTTTGCTCGTTTCACCTTTGGCTGATGGTAATCGCATGTCTGACTGGAAGCTTGGGGAAATGCCTTTTCAAGATATTTCTGTTGGCCGGGCATATGCTCTTCTTCTGCCTCATCCATGGCTTGCTGATCATTGCAACGCTATTTGGACATGCATAAATCAGATATTTGGTCGAAGGCTTATATCTGCATTTTGGGAAAGCCATTTGCCGTTGAAGGAGCGTTTGTTTCTTTGGCGGTGTTTACTTGGTGTGCTCCCTATGGGTACCTTTTTTAGGAAGCGCCATATACGCCCTTCATCCTGTGTCCGTTGATTATCTGTCGAGGAGGATGTTTGTCACCTCTTGTGGGATTGTTGTGTTACTCGATATTTCCTTTGTCGGGTATCTGCGTGTATGCGGCTACGTTTTCCCATGATAGTCTTCCATAAGCGGTTTTGGGTTTTTGGTATCTTCTCTGGTACAAACGGGAGCGTGGCTGCCCTGCAAAATACCCAAAATAACACAATAAACAGCATAAAATAGACTAATCGGCATACCTGGCACAATCACGTGGTCGCATGATCGCAAAATACGCGAACAGAGAGAGGCAAAGAGCGAGAGAGATTGAGAGAGCACGTGCAGGCGCACCTCCTAGAGCGGAGTGCTACACTGGCATGGCGAGAGGGAAGAGAGGAGAGAATGAGAAGAGCAACGTAGACACTGGGTGCAATCTCCCCCCATGCAAGAGTGAGTATTTCCCTCTTGCACGTATTTATGTATAGATTTCTTGAATGCCCAAAAGTGAGTACAAACTGACCGGCCGAACATAATTGACCAAAGCTCATAAAGAGCACTTGAATAATCAAATATACATAAAATATAATACCCTTCTGCATAATACATTATCTGCTAATGCTTTTTCCACCTGTCAGTTGCAATAAATGAATAAATATCAATTCCATACCATTCTCACCGGTGTTGCAATGGTTTGCAGTCTTCTTCATGTGGGTCAGGTTTTGGGCGTACTAGAGCCTATGGCGACAACGTAATGGCTATATGTTCCATCGCATTCATATAGATCCCCTGCCTTTCTTCAAGATTTCCCTTAGGCAGTCTTTACGGTTCGCCTTGGAATTTGGTGATATCACGGCAGAGATACATCAGCTTTCTTATGGATGCTTTTAGCTATTTTGTACATCCGAACACTTTTGTGTTCCTTTTCTTGTATCTTTTTGGTGGGTTTCCTCTCTTCGAGGTTTGCCACAGATAGATAAATCAAATTGATTTATCAAAAAGTGTGTATGTGTGTGTGCGCGCGCTTTTAAAAATGCGTAATAACATGTAACATTGTCAACTACTCATTATTGTTTTTCTGACACACCAGAGGGCCCACAGGGGGAGGTGGTTATCCCTTCCAAATATTATGCATGAAACATGGCCGGGCAACGGCTGCGTACCATCAGGCAAGAGCCACGCATAGGCATCACCATGGCCACCTAATTGATGCACCACATCATCGGAACTGTCATAATAATCAATATCTAATTCTCCTAAATGATTTTCTCATATTAAACTGATCATTTAATGTGGGGAAGTGCCAGGGGAGAAAAAGCTAGAATATTGGTTAAACTAGCAGACTGGCCACAGTAGGGATCCAAAGGAGGGAAAATAGGGATCCAAAGGGGGGGCCATCTGCAAAAGAGCCATGTGCAACAATGGGCTAAAAAGACCCTAAGGTTCAGCCCATTAAGACTTCAAAAATGCTAAGGTTCCAAAATTCAAAGGTTGTGTCCAAAGGTCAACCCTAGGGGAAATTGGATGCTTTGTGTGTACCAAAAAAAGTCTTTGCAATCCCTACATGGGAGGGGGCGAGCCCTTCTTCTAGGGGATGAGAGAGAAAGTCACATACACACACACACACACACACAGGCTCCCTTTACACAAAGGGAATTAGGGACACATGTTAGCTCCCTAGCCCAGATGCCCACAAGGTGTGCCCAATTCCTATTGGATGGCCTTGGAGGTGGACCAATGAAATTTAAGCTAGAGTAAATCTAGTTTAATTAATTAAAAAAAACACTTAATAAAAGAACCAATCAGAATTAAGTCTCCTAGATGACTGTTGGGCAGTCTCCCAAGGGGTCCAATGAGCCTTCAGGAGCCCAATGGCTTGCCTGATTCCAATTGTCCAGGAGGCAAAGGGGTCCAATGAGAGTTTAATTGAATTATTAATTAACCTAAAGCTCTCACAAAAGGGGAAAGGGGGACACATGTCAAAAGGCTATCACTTATGCTGCTTAATGGTGATAGGCTAGCCATAGGGAGGTCCAATGGGATGAGAGCAAGAGCAAATAGCAAGGGGGCTCGCCCAAGAGAGAGAGAGAGGGGGCTAATTTTTGCAAGGCATTATCACACACACACTCACACAAGCTCATGTGTGAAGAAAGAGAAGAATATCTCTTCCCAAGCTTTAATGGAGAACTCATCACCCACTCCAAGCTTGTGAGATAGAAGCCTACATTAGCACTCTCTTGGCATGTGGATGCAAATCCAACCAAGAGCCAAGCTTCAATGCATGCTCATCTCCTCTACCAAGCTAATTACTAAGCTAAGCTATGCTAATATGCATGATTATGAGAAGAGATGTACATCTTTCTCGTAAGATACTCCTTCTTCCTCTCAATCTACTCTCATACCCTGCTAGCTCTCACCATCTTCGAAGGTGTGTGAGGTCTTGGGTCTGAGAACGGAGATAATTCAAGTTGTGTTTGCTAAGTGTTTGCTTAGTGCATGAAGCTTTCATCTTCATTGCACTAGCTAGTCTTGAAGGAACACAAAGAGTTGTATTGTACAATGTCTCTCTTGATGGGAGAAACCATAATACAAAGCCTTTTGGAGGGGGGACCGGCTCCATGAAAATCCGGTCCTCAACTGTTGTCATTAGCTTAATTTCTCTCTCTTTTGAAAATATTGTCGATGCTATCTAACTAGGTGTTATGCTTTTTGTTGCTCTCTCCACCCAAGCACTCTTGTAATTCTCATTAGGAATCTATTCTAATGAAATGTCCACTATGTTTATGCTAATTTCTGCTACACATAAGTTTTTAGACCATTAAATGTTACATTGGTATCAGAGCTCAAGGTTTCTCTTTTCTTGCTCAAGAAGGGAGGTCCTCAACTAGCTACAAATGGTTGGTATTATTAATTGCCTTTGAGTAAGTAGAATAGGGATTTTTCAGCCTTGCAGTGCGCCTGCCTTTGTGCAGTTAACGGGGCATCACCGTCGAGAGCTATGGTCTTAATAGTGGATTCCTACGGGGCTTGCCTACGGCTTAACCACTATTGATCTATTAGAAGCTTGACAGGAGCCAGTGTTGTTTTGGTGTCGAAAGACCCTCTCTTCTATTCCTTGCAATTAATGGTATTCGAGCCGCGGACACAGTAGCTTGAGTGCTTTTTCTAAAGGGGTAAAGAGGAGTAGCAACTAGGGCTTGAAGTGCCAAAGTACACCTAAAAAGTTTACACCTAAAAGTTGTTAGAATGGCTGACAATAGTAAAGAGAGTGAAATTAATGTTGATAACTTTGATTTTGCTCATGAGCAAGCTACTAATGATGCTTCAATTCTTGTTTCTAGGCTTCAACAAGCCATGGGCAATCCATCTCTCCAAAGTGAAGTGCAACGGCAGCTCCATGCTCACGGGATTCTCTAAGCTCATCACCATGACGAGAGAACACCTAGGAAGCCTCCTTGTGAGACTACCAAAAGAGGTCTCTCTCCGATTCGGAAAGAAGAAGAGAATCCATACGAAGGGCTCAAGAATTTACTTCTTGATGATGCATTTCCTTCCCAAAGGAGAACTCAAGAGCCTCCACCGAAGGAACGAGAAAGAAGTGAGTCTCCCGCCAACTCGGTGGAGATGGCTCCACAAAGACGGTGGGCTAAACGCTCTCCATCACCACCAAAGCGGAGAAGACCATCATACTCTTCTCCACGCCATAATTCAAAGAGGGATGATAAAAAGCAAGAGAAGAAAAAGGCGAGAAAGAGGACACCCTCTTCTCCATCTTCTTCATCCTCTTCCTCTTATGAAAGCTATGGTGAAGATGACAAAGATCAAGACAAGAAAAAGGCGAGAAAGAGGTCACCCTCTTCTCCACCTTCTTCAAATTCTTCACCTTCTGAAGGAAGTGATGGTGCAACCTTTGAACCATCAAAAAGAAGAGGCCATAGGAAATCCTATGCCGCATGGAAGAGGTCGTCCAAACTGAAGAAATTCAAAGAGGGAGGGAAGAGCATCTCTTTCCTTATCTATGATGGCACCTTTGGTGCTACGGACAAAGTCTTGGCCTTTATCCAGCAATTCGATGCGGCGTTTGGAGATGAGGGCTTCACGGAATCCTCTAAGCTACGCCATGTAGCTATGCACTTTCAAAAGTCCGCCAGACAATGGTGGTCTAGCCTACGAGCCAACGGTGAAGCTCCACGAACATGGAAAGCTTTAAGAGCTTCCATTATGAAACAGTTTTTGGCCACCGATGCCAAAGACAAAGTAATCACCGAATGGCGAAGCTTAAAGCTCTCTCCCAATGAATCCATCCACAAATATGTAGACAAGTTTTGGGACCTCCAACTCAAAGCCACTGTCTTTAAAAAGTTTGATTTTGGAGAGCAAAAGCAACAATTTTGTGCGGGCTTAACCGAAGAAATAGCGGAGTATGTCAACTCCCAAAGGCCACGTACCATATCGGCGGTAATACACCATACTATGGTGTCCTCTCGAATCAATTTCCAAATGGGGGCTAAAAGAAATAATAAGCCCCGAAAAACGAGGGTTCCAATGAGTCTAAGGGGAAGGACAATGTCCAAAAGTCTCCTAAGGGCAACTCCAACAAAGCTAAAGAGAAGGGAGTTTACAAAGGTAAGAATAAACTCTCTCCTGAAGAGCTTGAGCGTTATCGTAAGGATAACCGGTGTTTCAAGTGTGGCGAACAAGGGCATGCATACCGCGCTTGTCCCCAAAAGAACAACCGCCAAGATCTTCCTAGAGCTTCCTTGGTTGAAATCCAAGAGGAGGAGACTCACCAAACTCATCACAAAGGATCTCCTCTATGCCATGCTTGGGGAAAGGTAAGAGAACATGATGCTTTTATTCTCTTTGACCCTGGTTCTACTCACAATTTTATATCTATAGAGTTAGCCACCAAGCTAGGCATACAATCCTACGAGATGGGAGATGTCCTACCCACAGACAGTGCCTTCAAGGGGCAAGAAGCTTCAGTCACTCCCTTAATCGGGAAATTGAGGCTTCATGTCCAAGACTATGTGGACAAAGAGGACTTCTTTATCTCTCCTCTCAAGCATGAGGATGTAATCCTAGGGGCACCATGGTTTGACCGCCTGGCTGCCGATGTTAAATTTCCTGAAAGGAGAATCTCCTTTAAGTTCAAGGAAAAAGACATGTATATAGACGCTAAGGAAATGGGTAAAACTATCCCCATTGTACATACACCATCTTTCAACAAGTCAATAAAGAGCTCTATTTCCGTGTACATGATTTTTGTTAAAGATTCTCAAAATGAACCTAATGCTTTAACAAAAGAAAATAAAAGCAACCAAAAGGAATTAGAGTTATCCAATTTTCTCAAGGGGTTTCAAGATGTTTTTATTGACGACATCCCTTGTGAGCTACCTCCTACACGAGGTAATGATGACCATGCAATTGAACTTCTTCCAGGAAGTTCACCGCCTAACAAACCTCCTTATAGAGTTTCTCAAGCTCAACAAGAGGAGATTATGCGGCAAGTGCATGAGTTAGTTGAGAAGGGTATGGTTAGGCCAAACTCATCTCCATTTTGCTCACCTGTGCTATTAGTGCAAAAGAAAGACGGCACATATCGTATGTGTGTCGACAATAGAGCACTAAATAGGATCACTATCAAGAATAGGTTTCCCGTTCCACGGGTAGAAGACCTATTTGATAAGCTACAAGGATCAACCTACTTCACTAGGATTGACCTAAAAAGTGGCTATCATCAAATAAGGATAGTTGATCAAGACATTGTAAAGACCGCATTTCGCACCACATTTGGTCTTTACGAATACATTGTCATGCCTTTTGGCTTGACCAATGCACCAGCCACATTCAACCGCTTGATGGAGAACCTGTTCAGGCCTCATCGAACCTTCACTAGAGTGTTCTTTGATGATATTATCATCTACTCTAATTCATTGGAGGAACACAAGCAACACCTCCAGGTAATATTTCAAGTTTTAAGAGAGAATAAACTTTATGTTAATCAAAAGAAAAGTGAATTTTTCTTGCAAGAGATTCAGTATTTAGGTCATATTATCTCTCAAGATGGCATCCAAATGGATCCATCTAAGTTAGAGGTAATAAAAGGATGGCCTAAACCAAGGAATCTTCATGAACTAAGAAGCTTTATAGGTATGTGTGCATACTATAGACGCTTCATAGAAAAGTTCTCACAAATTGCGGGACCATTACATGACCTAACAAAGAAAAGCGTTAGGTATACATGGTCTGCTAAGGAGAACAATGCTTTCGAAAAGCTTAAAGAAAAGCTTATCTCTCAACCTGTGCTTACACTACCGGATCTCTCAAAACCATTTGAGGTCCAATGTGATGCTTGTGGTGATTGCCGTGGAGTTGTTTTGCTCCAAGAAGGGCATGACATAGGCTATGAGAGTTGAAGGCTCGACCCTGTTGAGCAAGCTCTAGGCATATATGAAAAGGAACTCCTTGCAGTTCTACATGCCTTAGACTCATGGAAGCACTATTTACTGGGGACTCCTTACATTCTGCGAACGGATCACCAAAGTCTTAAGTACTTCATGACGCAGACCAAGCTCTCCGACAAACAAATGAGGTGGGCAAATTTCCTTTCGCAATTTCATTTTCATATTTCTCACATTGCTGGCAAGCATAATCAAGTAGCCAATGCACTCTCAAGACGGCCGAGAGTGAATGCGGTTTCGATAGCAACTCACAATGATCTATCTTCAATGATAGATGAGTATGCAAACGATCCCAATTTTAGAGATGTGATTTCAGCCCTTGCATTAGGGAAGAAAGAAGAACCATTTACCTTACAATATGGTTATCTTCTCAATGGAAATAGACTATGTGTTACTAACTCACTATGTGAGAAAGTAATGTATGAATCTCATGCTCCACCTTATGCGGGGCATAGAGGGATTCAGCCTATCTTAAAGGGAATTGAAACATATTTCTATTGGCCTACCATGAAAGTGAACATACAAGAGTATGTTTCTAAACGTGTGGTATGCCAAAAGACAAAATTTGATAGAGGGAATCAACTTGGATTGCTTCAACCCTTGCCAATCCCTAATTCACCATTGGAGAGCATATCCATGGATTTTATCTTTGGATTGCCTAAGTCTATCTATGGGAATACGGGAATATGGACGATAGTAGCCAGGTTCACTAAACAAGCTCATTTTATACCTGTCAAAAAGACTATCAAAACCCATCAAATGGCAACCCTCTTCATTTCACAAATTTTCAAGTACCATGGCTTGCCAATGTCCATAGTGTCGGATAGAGATCCTAGAATGACGAGTAATTTCTGGAAGGGTCTCTTTGAGAATTTAGGAACAAGGCTAAACTTATCTTCGGCCTATCATCCACAAACAGATGGCCAAAGTGAAATAGCTAACCTAACAATTCTCGATCTACTAAAAGCCTATGTAACGGAAGTAGATCAAAGATCCCAATGGGAGAAGTACTTACCCTTAGTGGAGTATGCTTACAATAACATTGTACATACTTCCACGGGAAAAGCACCTTTCGAGGTAATTGAGGGAAGATCAAAAAGTCCCTTGCTACTTAAGGTACAGGGGAAGATCTTCGTTGCAGATGAGTATAGCCGAGACCTACAAGAATCTTTTCAAAAGATTAAGGATGCTATCTCTATCTCACAGCAAAGGCAAAAGGCTGCTGCTGAGAAGCACAGAAGAGCCCAAGCCTTTAAAGAAAACGATTGGGTCTTGTTAAAGTTTCCCAAAGCTCGATTAAGGCACACGACGGGCAAGAATCCTACGGGCCACCAAAAGTACTATGCTAAACTAGCAAAAAGGTACTATGGTCCCTTCTAGATTCTTAGGCCAATCAATGAGATGGCCTATCAACTCAAGTTTCCCAATCATTAGCTCATACACGATGCTTTCCATGTGAGCCTATTAAAGCCTTACAAAGGAGAGCCACCTCAAGAACCAACTATTGAAGACCCATCGGAGATCGAGGACCAAGAGGAGGTGCTGCAGCCCGAGTCCATTCTCCGACATGAAGACAAGGTATTAAGAGGCGGTAAGACTATCCGACGATATCTTATTAAGTTTAAGAATTATACTTTTGAAGATGCTAGATGGATGCAAGGCATACAATTAAAGCATAACCTAAACCTTGTCAATGCTTACAATGCTTCCCAAGAGTAAGCAAATGTACAAAATGTTAAAAATGAACAAAGTTTTTTTGTCTTATAAGACTCTCTTTTTCTTTATTGTGCACAAAAATGAAATAGTATGCATACTTAGATCAAGTTTGCGGAGACGACGTCTCCCAAACACCAAGTAGAGCTTGTCACTCTACTATGGAAGATTGATAGGACTAATGTGCAGACATGCTTACAGCAGCCTCAGGCTCTCAAGCGCCAAATGGACTAGTCATCCATTGTGGAATGATGTCATAGGGTAACATAGGGATCATCTACCCGCTAAGAAAAGGACTCATGAATATGCTTTATCTTCTCTGCACCATAGTCGAGGACGACTATGATTTCAAGCCAGAGGTAATGTCATAATAATCAATATCTAATTCTCCTAAATGATTTCCTCATATTAAACTGATCATTTAATGTGGGGAAGTGTCAAGGGAGAAAAAGCTAGAATATTGGTTAAACTAGCAGACTAGACACAGTAGGGATCCAAAGGAGGGAAAATAAGGATCCAAAGGGGGGGCCATCTGCAAAAGATCCATGTGCAACAATGGGCTAAAAAGACCCTAAGGTTCAGCCCATTAAGACTTCAAAAATGCTAAGGTTCCAAAATTCAAGGTTGTGTCCAAAGGTCAACCCTAGGGGAAATTGGATGCTTTGTGTGTACCAAAAAAAGTCTTTGCAATCCCTACATGGGAGGGGGCGAGCCCTTCTTCTAGGGGATGAGAGAGAAAGTCACATACACACACACACACACACACAGGCTCCCTTTACACAAAGGGAATTAGGGACACATGTTAGCTCCCTAGCCCAGATGCCCACAAGGTGTGCCCAATTCCTATTGGATGGCCTTGGAGGTGGACCAATGAAATTTAAGCTAGAGTAAATCTAGTTTAATTAATTAAAAAAAACACTTAATAAAAGAACCAATCAGAATTAAGTCTCCTAGATGACTATTGGGCAGTCTCCCAAGGGGTCCAATGAGCCTTCAGGAGCCCAATGGCTTGCCTGATTCCAATTGTCCAGGAGGCAAAGGGGTCCAATGAGAGTTTAATTGAATTATTAATTAACCTAAAGCTCTCACAAAAGGGGAAAGGGGGACACATGTCAAAAGGCTATCACTTATGCTGCTTAATGGTGATAGGCTAGCCCTGGGGAGGTCCAATGGGATGAGAGCAAGAGCAAATAGCAAGGGGGCTCGCCCAAGAGAGAGAGAGAGGGGGCTGATTTTTGCAAGGCATTATCACACACACACTCACACAAGCTCATGTGTGAAGAAAGAGAAGACTATCTCTTCCCAAGCTTTAATGGAGAACTCATCACCTACTCCAAGCTTGTGAGATAGAAGCCTACATCAACACTCTCTTGGCATGTGGATGCAAATCCAACCAAGAGCCAAGCTTCAATGCATGCTCATCTCCTCTACCAAGCTAATTACTAAGCTAAGCTATGCTAATATGAGTGATTATGTGAGGAGATGTACATATTTCTCATAAGATACTCCTTCTTCCTCTCAATCTACTTTCATACCCTACTAGCTCTCACCATCTTCGAAGGTGTGTGAGGTGTTGGTTTTGAGAACGGGGATAATTCAAGTTGTGTTTGCTAAGTGTTTGCTTAGTGCATGAAGCTTTCATCTTCATTGCACTAGCTAGTCTTGAAGGAACACAAAGAATTGTATTATACAATGTCTCTCTTGATGGGAGAAACCATAATACAAAGCCTTTTGGAGGGGACCGGCTCCATGCAAATCCGGTCCTCAACTGTTGTCATTAGCTTAATTTCTCTCTCTTTTGAAAGTATTGTCGATGCTATCTAACTAGGTGTTATGCTTTTTGTTGCTCTCTCCACCCAAGCACTCTTGTAATTCTCATTAGGAATCTATTCTAATGAAATGCCCACTATGTTCATGCTAATTTCCGCTACACATAAGTTTTTAGACCATTAAATGTTACATTGGTATTAGAGCTCAAGGTTTCTCATGGTCCATATGAACCACAATATCCAGGATCTGAAAGAGTTTAAACAATGCTGCAGAGCTAGGTCTTGGGACTTAAAAGTACCAAATGTGGATTGCAAGTTGTCTGTGTATACAATCACATTTGGTTCTCTCTCTCTCTCTCTCTCTCTCTCTCTCTCTCTCTCTCTCTCTCTCTCTCTCTCTCTCTCTCTCTCCAATGGAGGCCATCAAATCAACCACACAATTGTTATTCGTGCATATGGAATGCACATGAGAAGGTTGTGTTGTATGGCACTGTGGGCTTGTGTATCCAACCAAAAGAGCCATGGATATCCATAATGGCACAAAAAATCCGTTCGCATGCTTGTCACTCCCATCGGCACCGCTTGAGGATGGGTTAGTGTTGGAAGGATTGACAACACTGCTTGTGATGAGGAAACTACAGCAAAAGCGGCCACGCACTCCCTGAAGCTTGCAGCTTGCAATGATTCACTTTCTTGCATCAAGTTCAAGGGTATCTCTTCATGCCTCCAACTACTGGACTTAATGCAGGTGGTCATGTCCCAAGTTTTGAAGCCTCCATGAATGTATTGATGGAGTAGTGGAGGAGAAAGCTAGCATTTCCTATAGGACAAGTATCCTTGTATATATGCAACTGGAGGGGAGGAGTGAATAACACACCCAGATTATGAGTAAAGTTAGAGAGTAGGCCACCATTTTGAGACTTATAAAAAGTACATCTAAATAGGAGCCTTACTTCTAAGAGTTTGAAAAAGGTACACACTAGATGGGCACATGGAAAATGGAGATGGTCACCCAAGCACTAGAGATGTTGGAAGTCTAAGAGGACTCCCCCATAAACCCTCTAAATCAAACTTTAAGAAAAGGGCCCCTTTAAATGCAAAGGGCCCTATAAAAATCCCTTTGTGCACCTATAAGACCTTCAACAACAAGTTTACAGTCGTCTATACCAAGGAATTGGGAGTAATCTTTCTCTTTTTGACTTGTTGACCTCCTATACCAAGTTATAAGTGTTTCTCAAGTGTAGGGGGCGGTTGAAGGACCCCCTACATTTTCAGTGAGACATTTTAGGTGAAGGGCCCTTCATTTTCGTGGAGGCCTCTGAGGCACGGATTAGTTTTTTCAAGGGCCTCCTAATAGCACCTTTAGAGGGTCTATGGGGGGAGCCCTCTAAATGGTACAGTTAGAAAAAGGAAGTTCATAGAAGAATAATATTTCTTATGATGAGAATGGCTTTGATAGGTACATTAGATTATATGACAAGAGTGGGTACGTGTAAATGAATTTGTGTCAAGAAAACAAAAATTTGCTCTATATGTTGGAATATGTTTTGAAACTAACATGAGGTGTTGTAAAGAAATTTGGAGCAATTTGGCTGTCTTGCATAGAGAGGTGTAGATAGTCCTTTCTTCGGGGATAGGCGAGATCTTCAGTTCTTTTCATACTAGACCATGGTCATATCACATGGCGTTACGCACCTCCATAGGGGTTCGTTTTGCATTCCTCATACAGGCCACCTTGATGTATACATAGCCCTCAATTTGTTCTCTTTGTCTTGTACATCCTCTCAGTGATAGGAATTTGAGCATCTCCAGAGGTCTCGTTTGTACACCCACCATATACAGCCACTTTTGTTGCCAAAAAATAAATAACATCGTCTCTTGGGATGGGGCTACTTGAAGTCTTGGAAAGACTAAGACTTCCGGTTGAGTGTCAACCGGAAGCCCTCAAGATGGTGGCTTGGGCTACCGAGTGTAAGTATAGAAGAGCAGCCCAATGGAGATATCATTAGACATCTTCGCCCTGTTTTACCTCTGCAGCTGCCCTGAAAGTAGCAACACAGCTATATCCTTTACCGCGGCATAGTACAATCAAGCATAGAACTATCTATGCTCATAAAGCTCGAGCTCGCGGGTGTACGCCCAGTTTGAACAGAAAGCTGTAGGTCTTTAGCCACAACAGCACCAAATGAAGTACGATGGTAGCCTAGGTCATGAGGCTGATGCAGAGGAGCAGGTGAATCGAGAAATTCATCCATGATATGGTGAAGCTCCTCAGACACATGGCTCATGAGGGGCCGCTGGGAACCATGAAGGGACAGGCAAAGGAGGGCGAGGGCGGCGACAGCCAAAATAGAAGAGCGGGTGTGAATGAGGTCGTTGTGAAGGCGAGAGGGTCGATGACGTCCTCCACTCTGCCCTCGTTCATGTAGTGTATGAAAAGGAGTGCTAGGTTGGCGAAGCGTGGCTCCCTATTGTAGTTATCCACTGGCGATGAGCTCCAACCGGCACCAACCGCGACACCCCAAAATCAGCCACCTATGAATGAGGTTGCAGTGAAGCAATTAGTTTCTCCTTTTTTATGACAGAAAGCAGAAAAGTGTAGGTCTTGCACAGGCTCAAGCACAGATAGTACAAAGAAACCGACACCAGAGGGAGCAATAGCCAACCTGTTTATATATCTCCATTCACTGACTAGTCAAAAATATATGCTGCAAAAGCTAAATGGAAATCTTACAGCTTAATTATACCTTGCAGACCATACCTTTGCGTCAAAATTGTTGTCCAGTAGCACATTTGAAGACTTAACATCTCGATGCAGGATGGGTGGTACGGCTGCTCCATGTAAGTATGCCAATGCTTCCGCCGTTTGTCTCGCTACTTTTAGTCGCTGTCCCCAATTCATGACGATATGATTGCCTTCCCTCAAGTTTTCCATCACATCTCCATTTGATACATACTCATACACTAGTAATGGTTCCACTGTTTCAAGGCAGCATCCTAAGAATTTCACTATGCTCTTGTGATTTCTCTGCACCATTCATTATCTCCAACTCATTCAGAAGCTGTGTAGGATCAACTCCCTTGTTGGACTTCTTGATGGCAACCACTCTACCGTTTGCCAAAACTCCTTTGAATACCGTACCAAACCCTCCGGCACCCAATTTCATGTCACTAGAATAGTTTTTGGTTGCTGCTTGTAGCTCTTCCACTTTGAATAGCTTTCTAGACTCCTCTCCTCTTGCTCCTATAAGCAATAATTTCTGTAGTTGAGTACCTCCATTTTGTATGAAGCACCGCCTTTTTAGCCTCTTTCTCGAGAAAACTTGCACTGTGAAAAAGCTGGCAATGGCCACAATGAGGCCCAGAATTGCTTCCACATTGAAAAACACAAAATGTGAGATACACATATAAGGACTCTTACAAATGTTACAATGTGAAAAGAAGCAGCATTGAATCTTTTACAATCATATTGTTGCGTAGCGAATCGAATCGCTAGTTATTTCTAACACAATTGTCAGCTCAAGAGGATACTCACATGTACTTATTGCAATTGCATTTCTTATGGTAGGCGAGAAGTAAGTACAACCAGAGCCACTTTTACGCCCATCTCCTACTTGAAACGGGGACTTGCACCGGCATGTGTAATTCCCGTCCGTATTATAGCATGTAGTCTGATCTTGAATGCAGTCATTCTGCACTACGTCCTTGCATTCATCAATATCTGCAACAATGAATAATAGACCATAGAGTGAAATGCGACTTAAGATCAAATTACATTGAAAAAAATGACTGTGGGGTGCTTTGGTTGAGAAGCTAAAACACAGTTTGGTTGAAAATTCTAGGATGATTGTCTCAAGGGATTACACATTTCAAAGAGTATACCTAGATGAATCCAGGATAAGCCCAGATTCACCTTTAAAGGAACTGCAAGGTATAGACTCCTGGTAGTCATCCACAAGACATTATAACCATCAGCTCCATTATGCATAGCATTGACTAAATATTATGACATCCCCACTAACGTCGTCAGTGCCCAATAGTGGATTACGGATTCAAAAGAGGCCAAAGCCAAAAAGGTTGTTTGAAACCTCATGAAACTAGAAAGATCACAACTAGACTTGCATTGTTCTTGATTCTAATGGAGCCTTAGAGACATAGTAACAAGAAATGGTGTTTCGAGGGCCCAAAACGGAAACGCCGGTTTCTCACCCTTTCGAACCAGAAGAAACTCTGTTTCAGACCCCTTTTTTTTTTTTAAGAGTAAATTTGGAGGAGAAATATGATTTTTTCCAAATTATTGTTTTCACGAGCAGTTTCATGGGCAAAGCTTTAGGAGCGAACAACAAGTGTTTGCACACACGAAAAGGTAGGTTTCTGTAGCGTATGGACAATTTTGACTTGTGACATGTATGATGTATCTTGTAAGGCGTACCGTGGTTTGACCTTATATATAAATATATATACATACATATATACATATATATATGTATATATATATATATACATATATATACATATATATATATATGTATATGTATATATACACACACACACATATATATAGATACATATGTGTGTGTGTGTGTGTATATATACATACATATAGATATGTATCTATATGTGTATGTGTGTGTGTGTATATATACATATACACACACACACATACACATATAGATACATATCTATATGTATGTACTATATATAGATATGTATCTATATGTGTATGTGTGTGTGTGTGTGTGTGTGTGTGTGTGTGTGTGTGTGTGTGTATATATATAGTACATACATATAGATATGTATCTATATGTGTATGTGTGTGTGTGTATATGTATATATACACACACACACATACACATATAGATACATATCTATATGTATGTATATACACACACACACACACACACACACACACACACACATATGTATCTATATATATGTGTGTGTGTGTATATATACATATACATATATATATATATATATATATATAGACACACACACACAAGATTGTGATTGCCAATTGACTTCAACAAGAGACGAACATAATAATTCACACTTAAACAAGAGACATGAAGAAAGGTATGACCTGAGCATTTGATCCCTTGAGCATTTGATCCAGGGAGACAATAGCAAAGATATCCAGGAACTTCTTGAACGAGAGAGATACTGGAAAAATCCGAGCATGCGTACTCAGGGCTTTGTGTGATGCCAAGATGGGTAGTGTGATTGGATGGCAAAGCCCACATGAGCTTAATCCCGTACTTCCGGCTATCGAAGTCAGTGTAATCAGGGTGGAAAAGTGTGGCAAAATTAGAAGAGCAGCTTTCAGGGTCGTATGTGGCAGCCGATAACAAACTGCGTTCCGCTGCATACAAAGTCCAGCGCGGAAAGGAGCCACGAGGCCAGTGAAAAACGCAGCATTGGTTATGCCCACACTTTGGATTGTTGCCACCACTGGGGCACACCATATCACAGGCCCCAAGAGACAAATCAGTAAAACCGGCTGAGATATTGGCAGGGAAAGAGGTGTTATTTCCTGCTGGATCGGCAATCGTTAACACGCCGTATGCACAACCAAAGCCGCCAAACTGGTTTTCATCAGAGAATACATAGGGAGATGGAAAGGAGGGAAGAAGGAGAGATTTTAAGTCCCCATCACAGCGTGTGCCATTAAGCTTCATGGTGACCATTGTGCTGGTGACATCCAGAAAAATGCTATTGTTGGCGAGGGCTAGTACTCTCGGGCTAATTAGATCTGCAGTGGCATTCGCCTCTTTGTTGAAAAGCAGGTAGCCGTTGAGAGGATCACATTCAAGCTCGAAAAAGGAGGAGAAGGAAGGGCAGCCAGTTGCGTTTGCGAGCTTGAAGGGGTAGCTGACCTTAATACCTCCACATGTTTGGTTCAGGCATGCCGCCTGCTGCTGCTGGGCGGTGATGACAAGTCTCCCACACAGCAGGATGAATGCTAATGTGAAGGTTACGAAGGGCGCAAGGGCGGTGTGCATATGCATTGATGATTGAGGGGAGGGAAAAATCAAAAGAGTGTTAAGTCTCTCGGTCGGAGAAGAGAGCTCTGAGTCTGAGCCTCTGTTTCATATTTAACGAGTGACCCAAATCATTCATTCATTTGACTTGGGAAATAATTTTCAGTCCCTAAATAAGAGCAATGATGCTTTTGAAGGTCACACGGACCTAATAAGAAAGGTCATAGATGCTTCATATTTAGCAGAACCCTAGGCCTAGAAGTTAGAACTTTGGTGTTTTACTTTTTAAAATGTCGATGAACTACACTAAGACCCCCAATTGCGGACCACCTAACATTAGACGGCACTGTTTCGAGCTTGAAGGGGTGCAAATAAACCATGCGCGCAGTACCTATCTGCAACAAAACCAGTGTCACTAATGTCTAAGCACAGGTGGCGAATGGCACGATTCTATAAATCGTGTGTATCAAAAAGCGGGTCCATTAACGAGACCGACAGGAGGGATGTTGTGGGTCGTTGCAAAAGCAAGGCTTGATCCTCAAATCCCATGGCCTAGATTTAAGCGTCAACGCTCTAACCACACTAGCATTGGGGGAAAGTTGTGCTATAATTGGTGCGAAATATGTTTTGTTATTGAGGGTGGACGAGTCTCTCTACATGGACCTGTCCTCTTATTGGCTCCTTTACCCTATTGTTTGAGTCGATAAAAAATTGGAAGTTTGTTGAAAACTTGTGAGATGCTCTCCCTCTTCTCTCCATTGCAACCGAGTCGTCGTTCCTTAGAACTATCTCACTCGCACATGGGACTCTTTTCCTCTCTTTGTATTCATGGCATCCATCTCTCTCTCTCTCTCTCTCTCTCTCTCTCTCTCTCTCTCTCTCTCTCTCTCTCTCTCTCTCCATGGCTCATCAAACTTTTAACTACTTAGGTCTATGCTTCTTTCAGTACATGATAAGGTCTTCACAATGACAAAGTTTCCAAAGACATTCTGTCTCTTTTATTTGTTTTTTTTCCAAGTAATCTTTGTACATATTTTGTTCGTTGAAAATTGCATCCCTACTTGTAAAGATTTTAACATCTTTAGGATTCCATAGGCGATACCCAAAGTAAGCTTCTCCATAGCCAATGAACAAACACTTTTTGGCTTTCTAAAAGAAACCTTAGTGTTGTGCTGGGTTAGGGAGACTTTCATTGTTTTCAGTGCCAAGATGGAGACTTACCTTTCATTTCACATCCAGACATGTCTTTACTTTTCTTGCATTCTATTGTTTTAGAATGCTAAAGTGATCTGGTTTCTCTCATTTAGAGGCGGGCAATAAGAGTACATGGTTAACCTCTGCGCAGCGATGGTCTAGCCAGCAAACTCCCCCTCTGTACCTTCCCTTGAAGGGCAGGATGTTCTCCTCTTCATTCCCTCTGCGCCCCCCTTTCCCATCTCATGCAGTAGCTTCCTCTAATGCCTGGGATGCCGCTAATCCTCTGTCTCACCGCTCGTCCCTTTTACTCTCCAATGTCCCCTCGGCCCAACTGGCCCCCATCGCCCCACCTCAGGTTTTGTCGAGCACTGACCCTCTTATTACTAAGGTATAACCAACAGAGCGTGTCATCAACTTCTTCAAAGTAAAGCCCCTCCCACGGATGGCTCAGATCCCCACAGACTCCCAACACGAGGACATCAAGAAGTTCCTGGAACTTCTCCTAGAGGAAGCGTATATATGCCCCATCGGATGTTCAACGTGGAGAAACCCAAGGAGATCCTCAGTCAGGAGAAAGGCAAACTCTTGAAGGTAAGCCTTCGATCCTTTTACCATCTTCTCAAGTCAAAAAGGTTGAAAGGGAGTTGGAAAGCAAGGCATTGGTAGGGCTCCTGGTTGGCCCGCGACCCCCTGTCGAACTGCTCAAAGCTTGGGTCAAACAGTAATGGACATCTAGAGGATTAGAAGTCGAATTTATCCAATGTTTGCCAAAGAACCATTTCCTCTTCGTGTTCAGGGAACCAGAAATGGCCTTCCAAGCCTTAAGTTATGGCCAGTGGGTCATCCACAACTTCCCTTTGTGTTTGTTCAGGTGGAACAAGTCCTTTAATCCAGAGGTTTCTGCAGGTCAAAATTACCTGGTATGGATGGAGTTCACTAATCTCCCCTTGCATCTGTATAGCCACCTTGGTCCCATCGCAAGCCAGCTAGGGAAAGTGCTGGGAGGTCACCCAAGGAATGATTTCTACAATCCTGATTGGCATCCCCAGCTTCTGGTGGAGATGGATATCTCCAATCCCGATAAGCTCCCTCTTTCCATTGAGATCCGAATTGACGATGGGGAAGTGTTTGACCAACCCATCGAATACAAGCGACCCAGCTCCCGTAGCCAGTCAACATTGAGAACCCAACCAAATCTCGGGCAAATCAGGCTTCCAACAAGGCCAGCACAGCCAAGAGGCAAGATCCCAAAGGCAAGGCTCCCAATCGATTTTCCATCTTGGCTAGACTCCATGAGTTCGTGGACTCTGACTCAGATGACTCAGGTGAGTTCATTTCCCCTACTCAAGCGCAAGATCCTCCGGCAGCAACTCGACTTGAAGAAGAAGTCCATGCACTTGATAACCAGGCTCTTCTTGACGTCAACAAGGAGAATGTGCCAATTGGAGAGACCGCCCTAGTTCTTGTCTCGAATGAGCCAACCCCCATGGAAGTACTCAAGGATAATAAGTGTAGCCATGCCACTGTGGCCCAGACCCCACCAAGGCACGCAAGTAACAACAAAAACAAGAGGGTTACTAAATGAAGGTTTTATCTTGGAACGTAAAGGGCCTCTCAGACAGGCTAACAAAGTGAAAGGATATCTTTGTAATGGAAATGCCCTATGAACTTAGAGAGTAGTGGAATTAGGAATTTAGATATTGAAGTACTTTTGTGAGATTACTTTGTGAGCATAGCGGGTGAACTTAATTGATGGTAGCACCATAAACATGGTACTCAGTTAACTTGGCATGAACAATACTTTTTCAAGAGAGAGAGTTTAGAGAACATGACAATAGTTGAGGACCGGATTCATATGGAGCCGGTCCCCCCTCCAATAGGAATTTGTATTATAGTTTCTCCCATCAAGAGAGACTTGATACAATACAATCTTTGTGTTCCTTGTGACCTAGGTGATGCAATGAAGATGGAAAGCTTCATGCATCACAAACATAACATAAACTTTGTAGAAAGCATAATTATCCCAAGACTCATTTCCAAGGCCTCAAACACCTTCGAAGGTGGAGAGAGCTAGCAGGGAATGAGGGTAGGGGAGAGGAAGAAGAAACATTCTAAAGGAGAAAGAAATAGTTCCTCACTTATCATCACTCTTCTTGCTAGCATACATAATAGCATAGTAATGAAGATACAGAAGATGGAAAGCTTAAGCATTGAAGCATGGCTCTTGGTTGGATTTGCATTTCATAGCCAAGAGTGTTGGGTGTAGGCTCTCACTTCTCACAAGCTTTGAGAAGGAGGTGGAGTTCCTTTACTTTCACCAAGTGAGAATGCCTCCACAAAATGCGTGTGTGTGTGTGGTGTATACCCCCCCCCCCCCCCCCCCCCCCCCCCCCCAGCACACCCCTTGCTTGCTTGGGGCGAGTTCCAACCTTTTCACATGCTTCAAGCTCATTGGACCCCCCCCCCCCCCCCCTAGCCAATCACATGCAACATGCATTCAAGTACATGGGTAGTCTTTGGACAAGTGTCCTCCTTACCCCTTAGAGAGAGAGAGAGCTTGAAAATATCTAGATATTTGTTGGCTAGAACTAGAAGCTCATTGGACCCCCCTCTTTAGCCCAACCAATAGCATTCAAGCACACCATGTGGTTAAGCTTAGTGAGAGTCTGACATGTGTCTCATTTGTCCTTTTAGAAAAGGGGAGCCCTTTGGGTGAGTGGAAGGTTAGGTCAAAGATTCCCCTAACTTAGGGACTTTTATACATAGGAAGCTTCTCAAGCAACTTCCTCATTAAGTGTGTAGGGTCTCTTTTTGACTCAAGCATCTTATCCCCCATGCATAGGAAGCTTCTCAAGCAACTTCCTCATTAAGTGTGAAGGGTCTCTTTTTGACTTAAGCATCTTACCTCCCATGCATAGGAAGCTTCTTAAGAAACTTCTCATTAAGTGTGTAGGGTCTCTTTTTGACTCAAGCATCTTACCCTCCATGCATAGGAAGCTTCTCAAGCAACTTCCTCATTAAGTGTGTAGGGTCTCTTTTTGACTCAAGAAACTTCCTCATTAAGTGTGTAGGGTCTCTTTTTGACTCAAGCATCTTACCCACCATGCATAGGAAGCTTCTCAAGAAACTTCCTCATTAAGTATGACAAGTACCTCAAGTACCTTAGTCATCAAGCATGACAAGCACCTTAGGTGGAGTTCCCACCTCAAGCTCAGCCCTAGCTTGCCTGAGGTCAAAGGCAAGTTTAGGTTGGGTTCCCATCTCAAGCACAACCCTAGCTTGCTTAAGGTCAAAGATAAGTTTAGGTCGGGTTCCCACCTCAAGCACAACCCTAGATTGCCTAAAGTCAAAGGACTTTTAACACTAACCATTGGAGGTCTTTAATGAAGCTAACCCTAAGGTCTTTTAAGCTTCAGTAGATGCACATTGCTCTTTGATAGACTACGTCCTTTTGGACCCCTATTGAGATATAAATATCTCTCCTCTTGGTCCCCTGCTGAGGTAAGTTTAGAAGCATGCACATTGCTCTTTGATAGACCATCTCCTTTTGGACCCATATTGAGATGTAACCATCTCTTCTTTTGGTCCCGTGTTGAGATAGGTCTAGAAGCACATGTCTCTATTCTAACTCTTGTTCCCATTTATTCTCCCACATTAAATGATCAGTTTAATATGAGAAAATCATTTGGTAAAGTTAGATATTATATTTTATGACATTATCTCTCTCTTGAAATCATAATCGTCCTCGACTATGAGGTAGAGAGGATAAAGCCTAGTCATTAGTCCATGTTTCTTAGCAGGTAGAGAATCCCTTTTTGCCCTTCGACATCATTCCAAGATGGATTACTGATCCATTTGGTGCTTGGGAGACATAGCTTCCGCAAGCATGTCTGCTCTTTAGTCCATATCATACTTCCAAAGTAGAGTGACAAGTTCTACTTGGTGTTTGGGAGACGTCGTCACCACAAACATGATCTTAAGCATGCATACTTATTAAATTTGTGCACAATAAAAAGAGAACTAGTCTTATAAGACAAAAATATTTTTCATTTAAATGCTTTTTCATATACTTACTCTAGTGCAACATTGTAAGCATTGACAAGGTTCATATTATCCTTAAGCCAGGTTCTTTGCATCCATCTTGCATCTTTAAAAGAATAATTCTTAAGCTTAATAAGATATCATCACATAATCTTACCGTTTCTTCATACCTTGTCTTCATGTCATAGGATGGACTCAGGTTGAAGTACTTCTTCTTGCTCTTTGATTTTTGGAGGGTCTACATCTATTGCTCGTTTTGATGGCGCTCCTTTGTAAGGCTTATGTAGGTTCTCATGGAAAACATTGTGCATGAGCCAATGGTTGGGAAACTTCAATTGATAAGCCATCTCATTGACTAGCTTAAGAGTTTTAAGGACCATAGTATCTTTTTGCTAGTTTAGCATCATATTCTTGGTGGTCCGTAGGACTCTTGCCCGTAGTATGCCTCAGATGAGCCTTGAGAAACTTTAGCAAGACCCAATCATTTTCCTTAAAGGCTAAGTCTCTTTTGTGCTTATTAGCAGCAACTCTTTTTTCCTTTCCTGTGAGATGGATATAACCCCTTTAATCTTTGGAAAAGATTCTTTTAGGTCTCAACTATATTCATCAGCATCGAAGATCTTCCCATGTACTTGAAGTAGTAAGGGACTTTTGGATCTTCCCTCTTTAACCTCAAAAGGTGCTTTCCCCATAGAGGTATGTACAATGTCATTATACGCATACTCCATAAGAGGTAGGTACTTCTATCATTGAGAATGTTGATCTACTTCCATGACATAGGCTTTTAGTAGATTCAAGAATCATTAGATTAGTTATTTCACTTTGGTCATCCGTTTGTGGATGATAGGCCGAAAGAGAAATTTAATCTACTTCTTAATTTCCAAAAGAGACCCTTCTAGAAATTACTGGTCATTCTAGGATCTTTGTTCGACACTATGGATGTTGGAAATCCATGTTGAAAATTTGAGATCTGAAGAGGGTTGCCATTTGATGTGCCTTAATAGTATTTTTTGACAGGCATAGAGTGTGTTTTCTTGTTAAGCCTGTCGACTGAAACAATCCAAGTTTCTTCCCTCGATCAAATTTCAACTTTTGGTATACCACGCATTTTGAAACATACTCTTGTATGTTTAATTTTCATGGTAGACCAACAGAAATACATCTCTACTCCTCGAAGAGTAGAGTATGGAATCCCTCTTTGCCCTGCATAAAGAGAAGTATGGGATTCATATATGACTTTCGTATTGTATGGTTGATTAACACATAGCATATTGCCATTTGGAAGATAACCATCTATCAAGGTGAATGGTTCTTTTTTCTTCCGTATTGCAAAGGATGTAATTACATACTTAAAGTCTTGGTCAGTAGCATACTCATCTATCATAAAAGATAGGTCATTGTGAGTTTCTATAGACACCACATTTACCCTTGGTCGTTGTGAAAGTGCATCGACCACTTGATTGTGCTTGCCAACAATGTGAGCAATATGAAATTCAAGTTGCAAAAGAAAATTTTCCCACCTCATTTGTTTATCGAAGAGCTTGGTTTGCGTTAGGAAGTTCTTGAGGCTTTGTGATCCATTCATTAGGTTTAATGGAGTCCCCAAGAGACAGTGTTTCCTTGTGTTTAGGGCATATAGAATAGTTAGTAGATCTTTTCTGTATTTGTCCAATACTCAGTTATCAGAGTTGAGTCTTTGACTCTCATATGCTATGGCATGCCCTTCTTGAAGAAAAATAGCTCCAAGGCAATCACCACAAGCATTACATTGGACCTGAAATGGTTTGAGAGATCTAGGAGTGTGAGCACACGGTGAGAGATAAGCTTCTTGCTATTTTTCAGTCCATGAATACTTAATGTTCTTTTTTGTTAAGTCATGTAATGGGCTTGCTATTAGTGAGAATTTTTCTATGATGCATCTATAGTATGCACACACACCTATGAAGCTTTGTACCTCCTATAGATTCCTTGGATTAGGCCATCCTTTTATTATCTCTAGCTTTGTTGGATCCATACGGGTGCCATCTTTCGAGATAATGTGACCTGAATACTGAATCTCTTGTAGGAAAAATTCACATTTCTTTTGATTAATGAAAAGCTTATTCTCTCTCACAACTTGAAAGATTACCTGGAGGTGTCTCTTATACTCCTCATGAGAATTTAAATGGCCTGAATATTTTTGCCCATCATGAGTTTGAATGCGTCTGGAACATTTGTCAGGTCAAAACTTGTAACTTATCTAATAAATCTTCTACAAATGGCACGAGAAATCTATTTTTGATCGTGATCTTATTTAGTGCTCTATAGTCGACACACATGTGATATGTGTCGTCTTTCTTTTGCACTAAAAGCAATGGTGAACAAAATGGAGAGGAGTTAGACCTCACCATCCCTTTTTTTTACCAATTCATCCACTTGCCTCATGATCTCCTCTTGTTGAGCTTGCAAAACTCGATAAGAAGGCTTGTTAGACAATGAGCTTCTTGGTAGGAGCTCAATTTCATGGTCATCATCCCTCATTTTAGAGATAGCTCACTAGGGATGTCATCAATGAAAACATCTTGGGATCCATTTAGGAAATTAGACAACTCTAATTCCTCTTGATTCCCTTTATTGCAAGGATATGGTGTTCCCCAACTCATTAGCATCTATGTACATGCTCTTTTCCCTGTAGGTGAAGTAGATTCTCCTTTCAAGGAAATTCATGTTGGAAGCCATGCGGTTAAACCATGGTGCCCCAACGAAAACATTCTCATGTTTGAGAGGGGAGATGAAGAATTTTTTTTAACAATGCATCTCCCATCTCATGGGCTTGTATGCCTAGCTTAGTGGTCAACTCCGTGGATATAAAGTTAGGAGTTGAACCAGGTCAAACAAAATAAAGGCATCATGCTCTTGCATCTTTCCCCAAGCATAGGAAAGGAGAAATCCTTGGCAATGAGCATCCTCTTTTGGAGCTTCAAACATAGAGGCTCTAGGAGTCTCATTGCGGGCAATTCTCTTCGGGCAAGGACGATAACCATGGCCTTGCTCCCCACACTTAAAACATTTGTGGTCCTTACAAAAATCTTCTAGCTCTTTAGGAGAGAGTTTATATTTACCTTTGTAAACTCCCTTCTCCTTGGACCAATTGTTGTTGTTGTTGTTGGAATGGCCTTGGTAAGAATTTTGGGCTTTGGATTTCCCCTTGGCATCACTTTTGTCTTTATTTTCCATGGGCTTGACATTCCATCTAGCCCCTTGTTGGAAATTGATGTGCGAAGCAACCATGGTGTGGTGGATTACTTCGGTGATAGAACGAGACCGTTAAGAGTTGACATACTTGGCCATATCTTTGGGTAATCCCACATAGATTTGCTGCTTTTGCTCGACGAAGTCTTTCTTTTGAAAGGCAATAGCCTTGAGATATAAATCCCAAAACGTTTCCACATATTTGTGGACAGACTCATGAGAGAGAAGCCTCAAAATTTTCCATTCGGTGAGCACTTTGTCTTTGCATCGCTTGCAAGGAATTGCTTCATGATGGAAACTCGTAGAGTTTTCCATGTCTTTAGGGCTTCTCCATTGCCATGAAGGCTAGCCCGCCATTGACAAACTAATTTTTGAAAGTGCATAGCTACATGGCGTAGCTTGGGGAACTCCGTGAAGCCCTCGTCTCCAAAGGCCGCATCAAATTGTTGGATGAAGGCCAATACTTTTTCGGTAGCACCAAAGGTGCCATGGCCCATCATAGGTGAGAAAATAGATACTCTTTCCTCCCTCTTTGAAATTCTTTAGCTTTTGTGACCTTCGCCATGCACGATAAGATTTGCGATGTCCTCCCCTCTTGTATTCTTTAGGAGAATAGCCATAGCTTTCATCGGTAGAAAAGGAAGGTGAAGAAGAAGGAGAAGAGGGTGACATCTTTCTTGCCCTTTTCTTCCTTTGTTTCCTCTCTTCCCTTTTGGAGTGACGAGGAGAAGGACTATGGGTTAACCATTTCCTCTCAAGAGGAGTTGGCGATCGTCTAGACCGCCATCTTCATGGAGCCACATCTTTTGAGGAACTTACGGATTCATTACTTTCTTGATCTTTGGATTCCTCCTCTCGTATGGGAGAGAGTCTTCTTTTGGGGGTCTCATCAAGAGGCCTCCTAAGCTCTCTCTCCTCTTGGAGAAAAAAGGAAATCCCATAAGCACGAAGTTGTTGAGTAACTTCGGCCGCGGGGTTGCCCATAGCTTGTTGCAACCTAGTGACAAGATAATTAACACACATGGGGGCATCATCATTAACACCTTCATGTGCTAAATCAAAGTTATCAATGTTCATTATACTCTCTGGTTATGGTCAGCCATGTTAATTAAACTTAGGTGTTTACTTAGTGTATGCTCTGGCAATTCAAAACCTTAGTTTCTACTCCTCTTAGCATTTGAAAATAGGCACTTAAGTATCTACACCCACGGCTTGAATTGATTAATTATAGAGAGTAGTGGAGTGAGTCTAACATAGCAAAGTTGCCAAGGGATAGCTCCTTTCGGACTTCTTATGGCTCAATAATGGTAAAGCCGAAGGCAAGTCTAAAAAGACTCCATTATTAAGACCAAAGCTCCCGAGGTGTGCACCATATCCCACATAGTGGGCTCAATAAGACCGATAATAGATCCAGTCCCACTTACCCTAGCCTAATATAATTAACAAAATCAATCATTAATAGACTACTTAAGGACCTCTCTTATTAAGCAAGAAAAAAGAAACCAAATGCTCTGATACCAATGTAATGGAAATGGCCTATCAACTTAGAGAGTAGCGGAATTAGGAATCTAGATGAAGTACTTTTGTGAGAATAGCGGGTGAACTTAATTGATGGTAGCAACATAAACGTGGTACTTAGTTAACTTGGCATGAACAATACTTTTGCAAGCGAGAGAGTTTAGAGAACATGACAGTAATTGACGACCCGATTCATATGGAGCCGGTCCCCTCTCCATGTCCCCCCTCCAATAGGAATTTGTATTATAGTTTCTCCCATCAAGAGAGATTTGATACAAGACAATCTTTGTGTTCCTTGTGACCTAGGTGATGCAATAAAGATGGAAAGCTTCATGCATCACAAACATAACATAAACTTTGTAGAAAGCATTAACTATCCCAAGCCTCAGTTCCAAGGCCTCAAACACCTTCAAAGGTGTAGAGAGCTAGCGGGGAATGAGGATACGGAAGAGGAAGAAGAAACATTCCATAGGAGAAAGAGATAGTTCCTCACTTATCATCACTCTTCTTGCTAGCATACATAATATCATAGTAATGAAGATGGAGAAGATGGCAAGCTTAAGCATTGAAGCATGGTTCTTGGTTGGATTTGCATTCCATAGCCAACAGTGTTGGTGTAGGCTCTCACTTCTCACAAGCTTGGAGAAGGAGGTGGAGTTCCTCAACTTTCACCAAGTGAGAATGGTCCACAAAATGAGTGTTTGTGTGGTGTATATCCCCCTAGCACCCCCCTTGCTTGCTTGGTGTGAGTTGCAACTTTTTCACATGCTGCAAGCTCATTGGACCCCTGTCCCCCTAGCCAATCACATGCAGCATGCAGTCAAGTACACGGGTAGTTTTTTGACAAGTGTCCTCCTTAGCCCTTAGAGAGGGAGAGAGCTTGAAAATATCTAGATATTTGTTGGATGGAACTAGAAGCTCATTGGACCCTCTTTAGCCCAACCAATAGCATTCAAGCACGCCATGTGGTTAAGCTTAGTGAGAGTCTGACATGTGTCCCATGTGTCCTTTTAGAAAAGGGGTGCCCTTTGGGTGAGTGGAAGGTTAGGTCAAAGATTCCCCTAACTTAGGGACTTTTATGCATAGGAAGCTTCTCAAGCAACTTCCTCATTAAGTGTGTAGGGTCTCTTTTTGACTCAAGCATCTTACCTCCCATGCATAGGAAGCTTCTCAAGCAACTTCCTCATTAAGTGTGTAGGGTCTCTTTTTGACTCAAGCATCTTACCCCCCATGCATAGGAAGCTTCTCAAGCTACTTCCTCATTAAGTGTGTAGGGTCTCTTTTTTATTCAAGCATCTTACCCCCCATGCATAGGAAGCTTCTCAAGCAACTTCCTCATTAAGTGTGTAGGGTCTCTTTTTGACTCAAGCATCTTATCCCGCATGCATAGGAAGCTTCTCAAGCAACTTCCTCATTAATTATGACAAGTACCTCAAGAACCTTAGTCATCAAGCATGACAAGCACCTTAGGTGAAGTTCCCACCTCAAGCTTAGCCCTAGCTTGCCTAAGGCCAAAGGCAAGTTTAGGTCGGGTTTCCACCTCAAGCACAACCCTAGCTTGCTTCAGGTCAAAGACAAGTTTAGGTTGGGTTTCCCCCTCAAGTACAGTCCTAGCTTGCCTAAGGTCAAAGGACTTTTAACACTAACCATTGGAGGTCTTTAATGAAGCTAACCCTAAGGTCTTTTAAGCTTCATTAGATGCACATTTCTCTTTGATAGACTACCTCCTTTTGGACCCCTCTTGAGATGTAAACATATCTCCTCTTGGTACCCTGCTGAGGTAAGTCTAGAAGCGTGGACATTGCTCTTTGATAGACCATCTCCTTTTGGACCCCTATTGAGATGTAACCATCTCTTCTTTTGGTCCCGTGTTGAGATAGGTCTAGAAGCACATGTCTCTATTCTAACTCTTGTTCCAGTTTATTCTCCCACATTAAATGATTAGTTTAATATGAGAAAATCATTTGGTAAAGTTAGATATTATATTTTATGACAGCTTCATGGGTTAGATGTAATCCCTCAGACTTCTTGGTTCTTTAGGAGGTCAAGACTACTGGTCAAAATCTGGCTTCTGTGTTGGAGGCCATTTCACGTAAGCACTACTGGCTCCAGGACGTTCACTCTCATGGTTCGGGAAGCTGTGTCCTGGGAGTCCCTGAAGAATACAGAACTTCCAACCTGGATCTTTTTGTTGGACATAATTGGTGTTCTTCCTTCATTCCTCATCGGTCAATGCTAGACTGGGAGGGGTCTATGCTGGAGGTTATGTGGCTGACCACACTACCATCTGGAAAGCCCTTGCTGCTCTTCAGGAACCCCTGATCCTGTTTGGGGATTTTAACATGGTTGAGTCATTGGAGGACAGATTTCTTGCCAGGGGCATAACGGTTCGAGGTTCAGAACAGGATGCTTCGGAGTCCCTTAAACTTGAGCATCACTTGTGGGATGCTGGTACATCAGGGAAATTCACTTGGCAAAATTATGGTAAGGGCGATCTAGCAAGAAAAGCCCACTTGGACAGGTGCTATTTGGATGTCTCAGTTGCCAACTCTTTCTCAAGGGTTAAGGCCAAGCCCAGATATACCACGTGCATTTTGGATCACTACCCCCTTGTCCTTACCTTAGATGACAAAGACTCCAAGATTTGGAACAGCTGGTTTCACACTAATCCTTCTTTATTCAAGCTACCATTTGTCCAGGAAGCCATCAAGAACATCTTGTCCCAAGCCTTTCTTGCTGACCATTCGCCGGCCAGAGCTTGGAGTAAGGCTGTCCAAGATACCCAATCTAAGCTTATTCACTTCAGAAAGGAGGTTACCTTAATTCGAAAGAAGCATAAGGATAAACTATACGAGGACCTGGCCACCCTTGAAGCCTCCCCCCCTCCTCTGAGACTCAGGACCATATCTCGACCCTTTGTAGTCAATTCAGACAACAAGAAGAGGTTATCCTCCAACACTCCAATGTCTTCTTCAAGCAATAGTGGGCAGGGAAGGTGGACATGCCTTCCAAGGAAATGTTCAAATTTGTCCACAAGAAGCAGGCAAGAGATCGGATTCCTCTTTTTCAAGCCCCAACTCCTGTAGAGTCTGATGAACAAAACCTTGAGTTTTTTCGAAGTCACTTTGCCTCATTGTTTAGTCCTCCTGAGGCCTTAACTCTAGAAGCAACAGAAGCCTGCATTGAGACCCTATCTTGCAGAATCAAAGTCATTCCTCCTTAGGAGGCTTATGTTGATGAATCACCCCTCTCTATTTCTGACATCCTTCAAGCCATAGATAACCTCAAGACCAATAAAACCCCAGGGCTATATGGTCTTCCATCTGAATTTTTCCAGTGTATTAGCCTTCCGGGCTCTGAGGTTCAGCAGTGCCTCTCACAGTTTGCAGATGACACGAATGCATTATTATCCAATGACGAATCTACACTCGCTGAATTTTGGGCTGTGATGCAAACTTTTTGCCTGGCTTCAAGGTCGCGGGTTAACCACAGCAAAACAAGAGTCTTCTCTCATTTCTCCCTTCCTAATTGGATTTCTCGGGCCAGGTGTAACCTTATCAAGGACGGGGAAATCTTCAGGTTGCTGGGGATTCCGATGGGCTTTGGTGTTACTCTCAAATCTCGGTGGGATTGGGTATGCAATAAATTCCACTCTAAACTCAACCAGTGGATTGGTTTCCAACACTCTTTGGCAGGCAGAGTGCTAGTTATCAATCACTTTCTCAACGCTTATGTGCTTTTCTTTTTTGACTGGTGGAGACCAACAGATTCCCATTTGCTTAGGATCACTAAGATTTGCAAGAATTTTCTCTAGGCTGGTGACCCCTTTGCCAAGAAGACTGCTAAGGTGGCATGGGATATTTGCACCCTCCCGAGAGAAAAAGGAGGCTTAGTAATTCAAAATCTCAACCTCATCGCGGATAAGATGGGAGTCAAACTAGTGGTTGCAACCCTCGAGCAGCCGGACGAGGAATGGGCAAGACTCGTGTTCAGAAAACTTGGTAGGTTTTGGTTTATGGAGTTTAAAGGCTGTTCCCACCTCCCACTTGTAATCTTCTTCGGAAAGAAACCCATTTCTCTAATCGGCTCCGACCTCCTAAGATCAGTAAATTAATCTTGGGACAGGCACAGAGAAAGTATTCAGTTGAACACCCTCACCAAACACAGGTTCATAGTCCCTCCCAATGACTCCATCTGGTAGCCTTGCTTGGAAATCCCCCCCATCTCCGCTACCTCGCTTAGGAAGGATCTGGTTCTTCACAAAAAAGGTCTCAAAGTATGGTCTCAACTTTGGGATCCCGCTACCTGAGATTGGCTGGATGATTTTCAACTCTCTCTCTCAGGTTCAAGGTTAAATCTTGGGACATACAACTCATCCGATCAAGGATCATCTCCTTTCCCTCTGAGCTTGTCTGGACTCTTCAAGACCCCCCCTCCTTAGACCTCCGGGTCTTCACCTGGACAGGACGGTTCAAACTCCAAAACCCGGTCTGGAAACATAGCAGTGTGGCCTCTTCTATCCCCTCCACTCTCAACAAGAGATGGAAAGTCGACTACTCTTGTAAGCAATGGAAATTCAAGTTCCATAATATCTAGGCCTCCTCTATTGAGCCTAAGAAGTAAGTTCTCCTCTGGTTGATCCTTCACAAAGCGTTTTGGACAAGGAAAAAATCCCTCCAAGCTAACATCAGCTCTGGAATCTGTTGTAGATGCAATAGAGGCATAGAAGATATAGGCCATCTTTTTCTGGCCTGCCCTAACAATAAACAACTCCTTGCTCCTCTTACCCACACCTTAGGATTCTCTCCCTCATGGAAACAACTTCTTCTAGGGGATTATGCAGGAGTTCTCTCTGTTTTTTGGAATAAGTCTAGAGCCGAGTTCTATGGCTGATCTGGCGGCAGAGAAATTGTAAAATGTTCAAAGTTGCTTACCAGACACCAAGTCTGAAAATCCTTATGTCGTCTCTTAATGTGCAGGACATGCAGATTACTAAGGATCAGATCACGTTGTATCGGGCAAAAAGGGATATTCTCAAGGATGCCAAGTACTTTTATGATCAGGAACTGGAGGTGTTGGCTCGGAACGGGTGGGAGAATGAGCTATGCGTCGAGATAGCTCAGCTGGAAGATAGGATCAACGAAGGTTACTACTTTCTAGACAAGCTCCAAGCTGAAATTGATAATTGTAATACATTGTAATGTCGATAATGTCTTTAGAGCTCCATGTTGTGGAGTTTGTGTATTTAGAACCTATGGTCTGTTGGTTGTTGCGCAGTCTTAGTTATTGCTCTCTTGTAATCTTTTTGCTCTTCTAATATATTTCCTCGTACTTATGGTTAAAAAAAACAAAAAGCTAAAGTGAAGCTTCACCTTGCATAATTTTAGTAAATTTTACACACACACATATGTTTTTGTTTTTGCATTCTATTGTCTTAGAATGCTAAAGTAAAGCTTCACCTTGCATAATTCTAATAAATTCTATACACACACACACACATATTAATTAATTCTTTTTATTTCACCTTTCATTTCACAACTTCACATGGCTATCATGGAAGAGAAGGGAAACGGGGTATACATACACACACACACATATATAAGTGTGTATATATAAAATAGATAAATAAATAAATAAATTTACATATATAATAAAAAGAACTCATTAACATGTATTATATATTTAACACACACACACACACAAACACATATAGATATGAGTTCTTTATATATATACATATAAGGGGTCGGGTTGCACTTAGTGCTAACAAGGATACGCAGCAATCAAATTTTGCCATTAATAGTATGCTTCCTCACTTCTCGTAGATCTGCAAGCACACACCATTCCCTTCGATTTTGAAGGCATTACGTTGTATTTTAGCAAGCAACTGATGCAGTGTGAATATCTAAACTCGTTCACCAATCAACGATCAGCCTTTTTCCCTCATTTCTCTTAGCCCTTCCTACTCCCTTCTGAGTGCGACCACGTTCTTCCTTCTCGGTGCGGCCCTGGTGCGACTCGGCTCTAATTAGCAAACCGTGGTAAAGAGAAGAAAAATCAGTGAAATGATGTCAAAACTTAGTTCAAAAATCCTAAAAACTCCAAAAAAATTCATAGTATTTTTGGTTTGCTTCTTTTCGAGGAGGACACTAGATTGCTTAATAAAAGAGACATTCTCGAACATTGCTTCACCTCATATAATTCTAGTTAAAGTCAACCTAATGATTTTATCACTTTCTTACTGTTTTAGAAAGCCATCGTGACTGTTTGACTTGTTTTTTGGGCATGTTGAGAAAGACTTTAAAGGACAAAGGATTAAAGAGTATTCATAGGAGTTTGATTCATAATGTGGAGTATTGTATCATTTATTTTTTTAGTACTCTCACCTCTAAAGAGTTCTTTTATTTAAAGACTTCACAAAGATTCATTTTATTAAATTATTAAATTGATTTATTATTCTTTATGCTTATTAAAATTTATCTTTTTTAATAAAAGCATTAATATATATTTTTTATTCTAATTTTTAATATATATTTTTATTTTTTTATTTTTTAGTTTTTTGCTTTCAAATAATAATATGTAATGTGCACCTTTCACCTTATTATTTAAGAGGAGTTTTTTCTAATATTGGGTTCATGAGAGCCGATGAAAGACATTCAAAAAGGAATGTGTATTCACCATGGAGGTTGTCCATTGGCACAAAAAGAGATTATACTTCTCTGGACCCACAAAAATATTAGCAAGCCTTCCCTGCCTCGAAAGAGCAGTTCTACCATCCACTTTTCAGTACGAAACATGGATTGGTGTGATTGAATTGAATCCAACAAGTACGTACTCAACAACACTACCACTACACTACAGCTCCTTGGACGTCAAAATCATGCATAATAATTTTTATAGACCTATCCCCATCCCTTGTGAATGAAGAGAGAGGTGGAAGAAAGAGTGCGAGGTTTTTTCCGCCAACTCTTGTAAATCTAGCTTATGTATGCATAATGTATGTATAATGAATATTATAATGTATATTTTTATTTTATTTCTTTTTAATTTTATTTTGTTTTCAAAATTTTAATATGCAATGTGCATCTTTCACCTTATTATTTAAGTGGGCCTTTTTCTAGTATATAAACCATTTGAGATTATATATGTATAATGGATAATATAAGTTTATATTTAAACACAATACAAATTTCATGTGATTGTATGCACTCATTTAAACTCTTTCCATAAATCTCATTTCCCCCTTAACTTAGCAAGCCTTCGTGCCTCTTCACCTTGTTTATTTTGAAGACAAACGCCAAGAGATATGCGTAACTTCTCTTTATATTTAGCAACAAAAGTATTACCATAGCCCTTAGCCCAATAGTGCCAATATTCTTCACATAAATACCACCAATCAGCCCTTCCTAACTGGTGCTCACAAGACACACAGTGCAAACTTGATGCATCGTGGATAAGGAGCAGCGAGAAGCACAAATGGGTACTAAATAGCATCATCCTTCAGGTGGCAGAGGAAAGAAAGAATAGGCAAGAAAGGATGAAGAATTGCCAGATCATCCGTAAGGTGTGTATATATCCTCAAACCCCTCTCGTGTCAAATAATGCATGTCTCAGTTAACGCACAAAGAGAGAGAGAGAGAGAGAGAGAGAGAGAGAGAGAGAGAGAGATTGAATTATCATCCATGAAGGTCAAATATGACCTATGGGACCGAAAAATAGCGCATTACAAAAGGTTCCTTCTAAGTGAAGGGATTGTCACACACATCTCAGTTAAGGACTGAGGGTCCAGTGAGGGGTGAACAAAAGAGAAAATGGGATGAACGTGGCTTAAAAACCTAAGGGTGGGTGGGTGAGAGGAGAACCATTTTGAGAGTTCAAAACTCCTAAATAATGGCTTTACCTCCTCGATAGACTACCCATTTTCCTGCCATGCATGCTGCTCGCACCTTTTGTAGCTCTACCTTCTTCTGCTTGAGTTGGTCGGGGGTAAGATCTTTTGCAAACCAGATTTTAGTGCCCTTGAGAAGCCTTAATTGCTCAAGGAGTTTTATTCAGTCCACTTTGGTCTTGAAAGTGAGGATCGCATGATTGGTGCGATGCTCATGTGTGATGGAGTCGATCGTTGCAGGATCCCACTCTATCATGTGGGTTGTTGTTTGGATGCGGGCAATGGATTCATGGAGCTTGAGGTCTCCCTCTCCTTTCCAATCACTTGGCAGCCCACCAATGCAAACATTAGAGAGAGAGAGAGAGAGAGAGAGAGAGAGAGAGAGAGAGAGACTTCCCCTCTTGGATCTATCTATGCACATTGCATAGAGAGGTAATTCCATCAAAGAGACCTTGAGTTGCACACGCAATCAACCCAAATAGATATCTCTTTTGATGGTGTTGGGGGGGGGGGGGGGGAGAGAGAGAGAGAGAGAGAGAGAGAGAGAGAGAGAGAGAGAGGTCTTCGATGGTCCATCCTGTTGGATCTATATAGAGAGCCCGCACTTATGCTATATATAGCTAGGAGTCCCCACTATATATTTGTACTCAGTGTGTGCTCTCCACATACTTTTGGGGCATGTAATTGTGATGTCATCTCTCTTTCTTCTCCCTCGTCTCTGGTCTTTTAACATGGTATCAGAGCATCGTCATACAAACATCAACGATTTTCCACAACACACAATCAAAGATAAGTTGTACTACTTCCCCGCTTCTTGATTGACTTGACGTAAGTAGCTAAACTCATGAGCATGGCATCCTAAGCATGAACACGATGTTTGTTTACGGAATCATCCCTAGTATTTTCTATGTCGTCAATTCTATTCAACATGGAAGCGTTTGTCACTTAAGGTAAAGTTTAAAAACGGCTTCAAAAGCTGAAGGAATTCTTTAATTTGCTTCCACAGAGATGGCGTGGAGTTCACGTTTTCAAGCTTTGTGATAGGCTAGTGCATCTAGCCATGCTGTTGCTCCCACAAAGATGGCATAGAGTTCACGTTATCAAGCTTCGTGATAGGCAGCTGCATCTAGCCATGCTTTATTTAGAATGTGTTCTCGCTAGTTACAATCAAAGTGCTACTTTTTTGTGTGCCTTTTCTATTTTTAGCTCTTAAAGAATATTGAGCTTCGGTTTATAAGTTATATTTAACTTCAACAATCTACAGGTGCTTCCCTTTTGGTGCCTTTATTTCTGCTATAGATGTCGTCTCCTACACATCCACTACTTGCCTCAAGGATGTTGTCAATACTGGGTTGCATCTAGACAACCCCCATCGGCTCCTTCTAGGATTTCTCCTCACTAACTCGCACTTGTCCAAGCAACCTCCATCACATACTATCCTCACTGCACAACATCCTCTTTGTAAAGCCCTTGTTTTCCTGTCTTTAGCTATCATCGGCATGACCCTCGTGAAAAGTGCCTCATGAAGAGCCACCGAGCGTGTCCAGTGCTGCTCGTCCATAGACTGATTTCAATATGTCTAATATGCTCAGTTGCTTTAATTTGTTGTCGTGGGAGCACCAACTGCATGAACATCTAGTGCTTGCAGTCACTGCGATATCACACTATCTCTGCCGATCATTCCTCCTCTCCAAGCTTGGAGAAGGGTGCACCATAGAATATGAAGGGCCCTCGCGCATGTCGGGCACTGCTCCTTCATCCTGTCTCTTTTGTATTACACAATATTAGGATTATTTTAAAAGTTTTTTTTTAGGGTTGTTTCCCACACTAAGATGGAAGACGTCTCGCGGATGCTTCTTACGAGGAGAGATTAGAATACATCTTGAGTTAAGTCTTGTTTCTAATCAATGATAGCAGGGTCACACCATTTGATGTGATTTATGGCATGCATACTTCACGTAATTTTATGATCGTCTTATGTGATCGTAAACTAATGTGTATGATGGTCTTCATGTACGGACAAGGTTCACCAAGATCTACAATGACATGTTGAGCTCCATGATGTCCTGGGTGAAGTTACATGATGTGTCTTTATTATCTTCATCCATGGTTCAAGGTGATATTATGTGGTGTGTTTATTTTCTCCATCCTTGGCTTTGGTTCTTGATGCATGCTACTAATCTTGTCATGATTTGTCATAAAATACTTCACATAATTTTATGATCATCTTATGATGGTATACTAACGTATGTGATGGTCTTCATGTGCATCATAGATGTAGAGATGACAAGATTTACCAAGCTATTGTTTACTGACTAGTCATTGTCTTTGAGGTTTTGGGGTTTTGCAGATTTTTCATTTCCTCACAAAAATAAATTCTTTGATGTCATGGTACGTAAATCCATGATGATGATTACTATTTTATAGTGTTTATTTGATTTGAAGAAAGCATCTTTGATGCCATGGTACATGAAGCCATGATAATGATTACTATTTTACAAATTTTATTTGATTTGAAGAAAGCGTCTCTGATGCCATGGTACGTAAAGCCATGATGATTGCTATTTCAAAACAAATCTCTAATGCCATGGTGAATATCGTGATGCAATGGTATGTAAAGCCATGATGATGATTACTATTTAATAATTTTTATTTGATCTGAAGAAAGCGTCTTTGATGCCATGGTACGTAAATCCATGCCGATTGCTATTTCAAAGTTTTTCTAAGTGTCTCTAATGCCATGGCAAATACCGTGATGTCATGGTACGTAAAGCCATGATGATGAAATCTACCAGTTGAAATCTGAAAGACATGCCAGCTTTGTATATATGTGTGCACATGTGATTACATTGATAATATGTTTGTTTCTATGTCGTTTTCACATGTGATTGCATCGGCATTACGTTTGTTTCCCTGTTGTCTCTAGAGCCGCATCGCGAACCGTCTCTCAGCACAAAGTGATGTGATTATTTCTAACCTTCACATCGCATTTAAACCTTCACTTTGTGCTGATTAGAAGTTTTAAAGCCTTTATGGCCATTGCTGTATACAATGGAGTGATGTAGCTCCTCGAGAATAGATTTTGTAAATTTGAAAATTTATTAATACAACAGTGCATCTATATAGTGCTATGGGTTTTTCCCTTGTACCCCTAAGGGTTTTTCTGTCCACAATTAGGGACTCCTATTTGAGCGGGGGTGTTGGAGCTATATAGAGAGCCCACACTTATGATATTATAGCTAGGAGTTCCCACTATATATGTGTACTCAGTGTGTGCTCTCCACATACTTTTGGGGCTTGCAATTGTGATGTCGTCTCTCTCTCTTAGCAGAGGAATTCGAGCTATATAGAGAGCCCACACTTATGCTGTATATAGCTAGGAGTCCCCACTATATATGTGTACTCAGTGTGTGCTCTCCACATACTTTTGGGGCTTGCTATTGTGATGTCATCTCTCTCTCTCTCTCTCTCTCTCTCTCTCTCTCTCTCTCTCTCTCTCTCTCTCTCTCTCTCTCTCTCTCTCTCTCTCTCTCTCTTCTCCCTCGTTTGTGGTCTTTCAACACATCCCACCTTAAGCATAAAAAAATAATCCTATTATGTTGTGAATCATATTATGAGCACTGCATATTGTGGTGTGCACAGGATTAGGCCCAAACTTAGTATGCCTTCTCTCTCAAGAAGCACCTCTTTATATTCATGAGTTACAACCAACGACCAATCTTAGCATACATACGAGGGTTCACATCATGGCATGTTCGGCCACGTCACCATACACACCACTTTCCCCCTCTTAGAGAGAAAAAGATGGACATCATTTTATAATTCTGGGCTAAGAATGGAGTCGCCAAGAAAGATCAACTCCAACGCCTCATCTGCGGGAAGTGATTATACAATGGCTTAGGGTTTAGGGACTGAACTTGGGGCCTAGACTCAACATCATGGTGAACATCAACAAAGCATGGAACTTATACATCTCGCTTATGCAAACACTAGTTCGCTATCCCAGTGTAATGGACAAGATGAGGAAAGATTGGGGGTTGCATCATACGACATGTATGTGATCTTTTTGCGACATACATCTCTCTCTATAAGGCAGTGTGATGATCCTTTATTCAATGAAAACTAATAATAAAAACATTAGTACTAAACTCATAAACGATTGAGTGAACTTCTTGATTGCAAATCTGCAATGCTATGTTGACAGCAGAAAGATAAGGTACCTCGATAGAAAAACTGCAGCAACTCCAGTCCTTTGGGACGGCAATATTAGAGACTTTTTGAAACCAAAAATGGTGGAAAAAGAAATTGATGAAAATGAATGCAAGAAAAATTGTTGATGCTCACATCTAGAGAACGAGGTTTCACGTGCTGAATATGGCAATGATTGTGAATAAGTATTGGCAAGCAAACAAGCAAGAAAGACCACATGAGAAGCTGCAAGCCTTGTGCGGATGCTTCTCCCAACACTTCTATGGTAGTACAGAGTGCTCTATTTGCACGAACAACCCCTTTATGGCCAGATTCACTCCATGGCATGCGTCCCAGACACTACAGCAAGTGGCTCTTCAAGATATTCGAGTAAGCAAAAGAAATGGCAGGGTATGCACATGCAAATGCTAAGTGAGCATGTGAATGGAGATAAATAAAAAGGAGGTAAATCAAGAAGATCACCATAGCTCCCGGATCCACTGCAGTGCACCAAGAAACTCAAAATAAAACCCCCAAAGAACTCCCCTAATGCCTGTCACCTCCACACACGGGATTAGGCCCAAATTGAGTCTGCCTTCTCTCTCGAGAAGCACCTCATTATTTTTATGAGTTACAACCATCAACCGATCTTGGCATACACACGAGGGTTCACATCATGGCATGTCCGATCACGTCACGATACACACCACAATGTATTAAATTGTGAATCCTATTATCTCCATGAAACTTTTTAATAAAGATAAAACTTAACTCTTTTTACTTTTCAAAACGTAAGCTTTTCATTTTCCACACCATTTGACCCACCCATAGTACACTAAGGCCTTTGGCATGCCAAAAAGCGAAGGAGCTTACAAAGGGAAAAGATGACCAAATACACAACACAATGCCTCAACAAGGTAGGGAGGCAAAATACAAAGGGATATCCTAAAAGCTACCTCTTAGGTTTGTTCTATGATGACTTATTTGTCTTGGACTCTCCATCGTCTCTTTGGGTAGTCTTGTGGAAACAGGAGAACCTTTCTTTATTTTTTCCACTCCTCCTACTTTTCCTCTCTTTTCTAAGGATTTAAACAAGTTTTCCATCTTCAATATTGAGTTCATATGTTTTGATAGAATTTTAGAGTTTTCAAGATTGTACACGCACATAAATTTCATTTTAATGTTCATAATCAAGTCCTTGGAATTGAATTTTAACACAAAGCTAGAAACATCCACATTCACAGACATCTATATCTATATATTACATAATGCATCTTAAATACCCCTTACCACATGACATAAGGAGAAGGAGTGGAGGCCAAGGGAAAGAACCAATAAGAGGGAGGCCTTGAGTGCGGAGTGAAGCGACAAGAGTCTCTCTCTCTCTCTTTCTCTCTCTCTCTCTCTCTCTCTCTCTCTCTCTCTCTCCCACCCACAAGGGTGGTCCCTCCCTCCCCACATCCTTCTCAATACAGAGAGACGTCTAAAAGGTTTAGTGAGGTAGCAACTTTTTTGTTTGGCACACTTCCAATCATTTTGTTGTATTCGAACTCTAAATCATCACATTATAAAGTCAAACCATTTGGGGGTAACCTTTTTCGTTTGTTTTGTTTTGTTTTGTTTCGTTTGGATTTGAACTCTACATCATCAAATTACAAAGTCAAACCATTTGGGGAAAAGTTTTGGTTTGCATTGTCGTTTTCTTTGGGCTCTAAGGCGAGCCCCACATGGAAGGGAGGTAACTATTTTAAGTTACCCTTCCCTCCTCCACTAGTAGTTGCAAAAAAATGGTTTTAATCCCCACCCTCAGCGTTTGTCCATGACACAATGGGTCACATCATTCCCATCCCTCCCTCTTTTATGATCGTTCATGACACAATGAGTCACACCACAATATATTATATTGTGAATCCTATTATCTCCAAACCAAAGAATCTCTTTAGATTCCAGCTAGTGCAAACGTTGGTACTACCTATTATCTCCATGAAACTTTTTAATAAAGATAAAACCTTACTCTTTTGACTTTTCAAAACGTAAGCTTTTCATTTTTCACATTTCTTTTTCTTAACCCATAAAAGCGAGCCATATATTAGACAAGGTGAGAAGGCACGAAGGCATGCTAAGTTAAAAGGAGATAAGGGAGAGTAAGCTTAAATACGTGCACATAATCAAATTGTATGATCTATTATACATACTAGTAAAATGGCATCGTCTCCAGCGGCGACATGGCCGACTGCCCTCTCTCTCTCTCTCTCTCTCTCTCTCTCTCTCTCTCTCTCTCTCTCCGCGTGCTATCCGCCTGTACCGGCTTGCAGGAAACACGACTGGATCAAGCTGCTTGTGACACCCTTTCTCCATGCCATTTTCTTTCCTTCAAGATGCAAGCGAATGTGATTGCATCTGGAGAGACACCCTTGCTTCATATCTGTCGAAAATAGCACAAAGCTTCTTGGCCCTGCCCAGTTGGACATATCCCCTAATTAGTGCATTCCAAGAGACGACATCCCGGTTAGGAGGCTCCTCGCGCACTTTTTGTGCTTTATGTGGTGCACCACACTTATTGATACATGTGGACCAAGGCGGTGCTAAGCACGACTTTTTCTTTGAACAACCTGAGTCTAACATTATCATCGTGAATTCATGTGTAATGCCACATGCCTCCAAGGTGCAAGTGTACGTGATTCTGCCCTCTCTCTACATCTGCTCGAAAATAGCCCGGAGCTTCGTGACCCTAACCCTTGCCTTTCCTTCTCCCATTGTAGAGCCCGAGCTTCATACGTCTCGTCATAGACCCCCCTTTCACCTTGTCATGTTTTCCTTTAAGATTCAAGTGAATGTGATTGCATCTGCCAAAATAACATAGAGCTTGGACATATCTTGCAATTAGTGCTCTATGAAGTACACTAAATTTGGGATACATGTCAACCAAGGCAGTGCTAAGCACGATGCCCTCGCTTTGCATCTGCTACAAACAACCCAGATCTTCCTGGCCCTACCCTTCTTGGGCATACCCCAAAATCAATGCATTCAAAGACATGTTCTGGATAGGGTTGCATCTGGAGGCACACCCTCCCTTCTCATCCAGTCAAAATAGCTCTGGAGGCATATGTAGTAATCAATGCACTCCAAGAGAGAACAATATGGACATGAAGCTCCTTAAGCAGACCACATTTTGTGTACATGTCGACAAAGGAATTCCAAAGTTGGATGTCCTTTTTCAATAGACCTTTTGCTCACATGCCTTGGGAGATGTAAGCATTGATGATTGCATCTAGAGAGACACCCTCGCTTTGCACCCACTGAATATAGCCCAGAGCTTCCTGTCCATGCCCCTCTTGGGCATATCCAGCAATAAATGCATTGTAAGAGATGATGTTCCGAAAAGGGAACCCCTCAAACGTAGGTGATTGCACATGGAGAGATGCCCTCATTTCGCATCTGCTTAAAATAGTCCATAGGTTTGTCACCCTACCCCTCCTCACCGTATGCCGCAATGAATGCACTACTCCAAGAGGTGAGATTCCGCAGAGGAAGCTTCTTAGGTGCACCAAAATATTGTGTACATGTCGACCAAGGAATTCCCAAGCATGACATTTTTTTTCAACAACCCTCGACTAACAATATCATTGTGAATTCTTTGCCCGTATCAGCATCTTGCATAGTCCCACATGCCTTGAAGATGCAAGCGTAGGTCATTGCATGTGGAGAGACACCCTTGCTTCACATCTGCTGAAAACAACCCACAACTTCCTCACCCTACAGCTCTTGGACATATCTCGGCAATCAAAACATGGAGATCCTCAAGTGCAGGTAATTGCATCCGTAGGGATGTCATCGCTTCACATTCGTTGAAATTAGCCATAGCTTCCTCACCCTACCCCTCCTCGATATATGCCACAATGAACGCACTCCAAGGGAAGAATTTCTAGACAGGAAGCTCCTTTAAGCACCATATTTTGTGTACATGTTGACCAAGGCATTCCCAAGACGACGTCCTTTTTTAATAGCCCCTGAGTAACAATATCATCTTGAATGCTTTTCCCCATTTTAGCATCTTGCATAATCCCCCCATGCCTTGAAGCTGCAAGCATAGGTGTTTGCATCTGGAGATACAACCTCACTTCGCATCTCCTACAAACAACCCAGATCTTCCTGATCGTGCCCTTGTTAGACAACCCTTTAGATAGGAAGCTCTCTAATCGCTTTTTGTGCTTATGAAGTACACCACAATCGGCATACATGCCGATATCAGCATCTTGCATAGTCAACCAAGGAATTCCCAAGCAAGACATTTTTTTTCAAAAACCCCTTACTAACAATATCATCATGAATTCTTTGCAGGTTCGTCACCCTACCCCTCCTCAGCATATGCCACAATGGATGCACTAGTCCAAGAGATGACATTCCAAAGAGGAAGCTTCTTAGGTGCATAAAATTTTGCGTATGTGTTGACTAAGGAATTCCAAGCAATAATTTTTTTTTCAACAACCCCCGACTAACAATATCATCATGAATTCCTCCCCGGTATCAGCATCTTGCTTAGTCCCATATTCCTTGAAGATGCAAGCATAGGTGATTGCATGCAGAGAGAAACCCTTGCTTCACATCTGTTGAAAACAACCCACAACTTCCTCACCCTATGGCTCTTGGGCATATCTCGACAATCAACGCATAGAGATTCTCAAGTGTAGGTAATTGCATCCTAGAGATGTCCTCGTTTCACGTTCACTGAAATTAGCCACAGCTTCCTCACCCTACCCCTCCTAGTCAAATGAATGCAATCCAAGAGAAGAAATTCCAGACAGGAAGCTCCTTTAAGCACCACATCTTGTGTACATGTCGACCAAGGCATTCTCAAGCACGACATGTCAGTATCTTGCATAGTCCCCCATGCCTTGAAGCTACAAGCATAGATGTTTTCATATGGAGAAACAACCTCACTTTGATCTACTGAAAACAACCCCTAGCTTCCTCGCCCTACCACTTTTGTGCATATTCCACAATCATTGTGTTCGAAGGGATGGCATTTGGGACATGGAGTACATCAAGCATATGTGATTTCATCTGCCTCAGTTGGGAAAATGCCACAATCAGTGCATTCCAAAGAGATGACCTCCTAGATAGAAAGCTCCTCAAGCACTCCTCGCTTTGCACCCACTGAAAATAGCCCAGAGGTTCGTGTGCATGCCCCTCTTGGGCATATCCAGCAATAAATGCACTGTAAGAGATGACGCCCCAGGCAGGGAGCCCCTCAATTGTATTCATTTGTATATGGAGAGATGCCCTCATGTCGCATTTGTTGAAAACAGCCCATAGGTTTGTCACCCTTCCCCTCCTCAGCATATGCCACAATGGATGCACTACTCCAAGAGATGACATTCTGAAGTGGAAGCTTCTTAGGTACACCATAATTTTGCATACATAGTGACCAAAGAGTTCCCAAGCAAGACATTTTTTTTCAACAACCCCCGACTAACAATATCATCATGAATTCTCTGTCGGTATCAGCATCTTGCATAGTCCTAGATGCTTTGAAGATGCAAGCATAGGTGATTGCATGTGGAGAGACACCCTCGCTTCACGTCTACTGAAAACAGCCAATAACTTCCTCACCATATGGCTCTTGGGCATATCTCGACAATCAACGCATAGAGATTCTCAAGTGTAGGTAATTGAATCCGTAGGGATGTCCTTGCTTCACATTCACTGAAATTAGCCACAGCTTCCTCAGCCTACCCCTCCTAGGCAAGTGAATGCAATCCAAGAGAAGACATTCTGGAAAGGAAGCTCCTTTAAGCACCACATTTTGCGTACATGTCGACCAAGGCATTCTCAAGCACGACGTCCTTTTCAGCAGCCCCTGACAAACAATATCATCATGAATTCTTTTCCCCATTCCAGCATCTTGCATAGTCCCCCATGCCTTGAAGCTACAAGCATAGATGTTTGCATCATGATAAACAACCTCACTTTGCATCCGCTGAAAAACAACCCCTAGCTTCCTTGCCCTACACCTTTTGTGCATATGCCACAATCAATGTGTTTGAAGGGATGTCATTCCAGACACGGAGCTCCTCAAGCATATGTGATTGCATCTGCCTTAGTTGGGAAAACTCCACAATCAGTGCATTCCGAATAGATGACCTCCCAGATCGAAAGCTCCTGAAGCACTTTCTTTGCTTTTTGAAGGACACCACACTTGACAAACATGTAGATCCCAACACTCCCAAGCACCGCCTCTTTTTTCAACACCCCCTGGACTAACAATCTCATTGTGAATTCTTTTGCCCAAATCAGCACCACATGCCTTCAAGATCCAAGCATAGGTCATTGCATATGGAGAGATGCCCTCACTTTGCATCTGCTACAAAGAACCCAGATCTTCCTGCTCATGCCTTTGTTGACATAACTTGCAATCAGTGCATTCGAATAGCAACCTCCCAGATAGGAAGCTCTCCGAGAGAAGACATTCTAGACAGGAAGCTCCTATAAGCCCCACATTTTGCGTACATGTCGACCAAGGCATTCTGAAGCACGGTGTCCTCTTTCGACTTCCCCTGACCAACAATACCGAGCAATTCCCAAGAACGACATCTTTTTCAATAGCCCCTCACTAATCATGGCGCCACGTGCCTTCAAGATGCAAGCATAGGTGATTGCATATGGAGAGATGCCCTCACTCTGCATCTGCTACAAACAACACAGATCTTCCTGGTTCTGCCTTTGTTGACATATCTTGAAATTAGTGCAATTCAGTAGACAACCTCCTAGATAGGAATCTCTCCAAGAGAAGACATTCTAGATAGGAAGCTCCTTTAAGCACCACATTTTGCGTACATGTCGACCAAGGCATTTCGAAGCACGACGCCCTCTTTCAACTGCCCCTAACCAACCATACCATCGTGAATTCTTTTCCCCATGTCAGCATCTTGCATAGTCCCCCATGTCTTTGAAGCTGCGAGCATAGATGTTTTCATTTGGAGAAACAACCTCGCTTTGCAACCGCTGGAGTTGCTGCACATCTTTGGTCAACATGTAAGATAATCGTGCCTATGTGTACCACGTCTGAGAGATGCAGTTGGACATGGAAGTGAAGAAGATGTGTAGTGCCATTGCCACCCAATGAGCTCATCTTGTGAGAAGTACCATCACCACTTGGTTGCACTCACATCGAGTTGGTATGCTAAAGATGGGTAGTTCCAAGCCTTCAGAAGAGATGAAAAGAAGCATAGCTCATGTTTGCTCATTGTATGACTTATACATCAGACTTGACATTCTCGAGTCCATGGGATTGGCCCCTAACTTGATGTAGGAAGAAATGAAGAATGGTTTATGGACATCAAAGCATGTTGCTGGGCCACTGGCCTTCATTGGATCATCTCCATACACATCCCACATTCACGCAAACCAACACTTCAAGAAAGCATTAATGTGTTAGATATGATGCAAGGTATAGATGAAGAAGGAGAATCTCCCTCTTCACCATCATCATTAGATGTTGGATCAATGGCACTTTCAACAAATAATGCATAAGGCACTGCGACACCTTCCTCTCTCTACTAAAAATCTCAAAGATTTCATCTCTTGTAACATTGATATTATGTATCTCAATGCTAGAAAAAGAGGTAGGTTTAGTGGATTGTAGTGAATCCCACCTAGAAATTTATTTGAGTGTACGCTTACTATAATCATATGTAAGTTTTTCAACTTTTTGGGAAAAATATTGTGTATTTAAGTGCTAAAAAAAACCTAGGTTTAGCTTGATCCAACCTGCAAAATAAAACCTTCAAATATAGTAAATTTTCCAAGTTTTTGGGAGAAAATATTGTGTATCTCAATGCTAGAAAAAATTCTACATTTAGTGTAATCTAACCTACAAATATAGTAAATTTGCCTCTAAAATTTCTCATACGTAGGTTTTCCAAGTTTTTGGGAGAAAGTATTGTGTATCTTAGTGCTAAAAAAAAACCTACATTCAATTTAATCTAACCTACAAATTTTGAAATTTACCTCTAAATAATAGATTTGAAGGTAACTACAAAGTTTAGAAAAATCCAGTGTAAAAACCATCAAGACAATAAATTTGCCTCTAAAATTTCTCATAGGTAGTTTTTTCAAAAAATTGAAAAAAGCATTGTGTACCGGAGTGCTTGAAGAAAATCTAAGTTTAATATAAATATAGTAAATTTGCGTCGTTGGAAAGTGAGCCCAAAGAGCAAGAACCCCTAAGAATGGGGGTGCTAAGGGCCACATAAGTGCATTCCAAGAGGCTACATTTAAATATGGTGTACATGTTGACCAAAACAATTTTCAAACAAAAAGGGTGTTTTAAAGAGTCCCTGAATAGCCATTTTAGTTTAGGATATCTCAAAGTTTAGGAAAATCACGTAAAGACCTTTAAATATACTATTCTCGTATGTTTTTCAAGTTTCTGAAAAAGAGCAATATGTATCTCAGTACTCGAAAAAAGGCTAGGTCTAGCATAATCCTACCTACAACTTTTAAATTCTAGATTTGAAGGTGAGGCAACACATGAAGTTTATAGCATTCTCACCGTCAAATTAGAATTTAGAGATAAATATCAAAATTTGTAGGTGGAATTACACCAAACCTAAGTTTTTTAAAGCACTTCAATACATAGTGCTTTTTTCCAAAATCTTAGAAAATCTATAGATGAGTCTCAAGATTTAGTATATTTCAAAATCTTAGAAAATCTATAGATGAGTCTCAAGATTTAGTATATTTGAGTGTTTTTACACTAAGCTTCTTACAAAGTTCATAGGGAAAAACCTAGATTTAGTGTAATTCCACCTACAAATTTTGAGATTTACCTTAAAATTCTAATTTGAAATTGAGAAGGCCTGCAGAGTACAAAGAAATTTAGCACAAACTTTTTTAATATAGTCAACAAGTTATTCTGCCTTCTGTCGTTGTTAACCTGCAATTGCTCACCATCCGCCCTAGATTTTTTCCATGTCCTAGATTTGTAAGCTTGGGCTTACTCGACTTTGTTAGTTATTGGCTATGGGACCAATTGCATTCTCTCTCTCTCTCTCTCTCTCTCTCTCTCTCTCTCTCTCTCTCTCTCTCTCCCCCCCCCCCCGTGCCTCTGTGTGTGTGTGCGCGTGCGCCAAAGTACTCGCTATCTTTCTCTCTTTCCATTAAATCCCCACATATTCTCTCATTCTCTCTCACCACTGAGTAAGAGTCTCTCTCTCTCTCTCTCTCTCTCTCTCTCTCACACACACACACACACACACACACATACACACACACACACACACAAGCGTGCGTAGACAATGGGCAAATGTGATGTGTTCTGTCTCTCTCACACACATACACAAAGAGTGAACACTCCAGCTAGTTTCTCTCTCTCTCTCTCTCTCTCTCTCTCTCTCTCTCTCTCACACACACACACACACACACACACACACACACATACACACACACACGCACGCGCACACACACACACACACACACAACCTTGGGTGTGCGCACAGGCTTGCTCAGCTAGATTGGACTCTCTCTCACACACACCACCAATAATGCCCATTCACACTGTAGGTTGACATTCGAGTCTCATACACACACATAGCCAGTGGCCAATCACGTTTCTTCTTCTCCTCTCTCTCCCTCTCTCTCTCTCTCTCTCTCACACACACACACACACACACACACATGTCACACACACACACACACATACAGTAACACATAAACACCACATACACACATCATGAACGGGAACTTATGCACGAACAGCTTGCAGGTCGAGATTGGACTGAGACCTTCAAGCAGTGAGGTCATCAAGCTGTAGTTTATTTCATGGAGTTCCAAACATTGATGTTTGTGCAAGCTGCAATGGGTGACACGTGGAAGGCCTCTCCTTGCTTGGAAAATTTAAGCTCCATTATATATGTACAGATTTACTTTAAGATTATTTCAATTAAGAAATTTTTCTTCCACTCTCTTTGAGACCTCTCTCTCTCTCTCTCTCTCTCACACACACACACACACACACACACACACACACACACACACACATGCCCTTCCATTTTGGGGCTATTGAAGACCTTCAAGCACTGAGGTCGTTAGGTTGCAAGTTATTTCATGGAGTTCCAAACGTGGACATTTGTGCAAGCTTCAATATATGACACGTGGAAGACCTCTCCTTGCTTGGAAAATTTAAGCTCCATTATATATGTAGAGATTCACTTTAAAAATCGGGGAGCTGTCACGTGGAGGAGAGACAAAAGGAGCTGTCACGTGGAGGAGAGAGAAAAGGGCGGCTGAAACGAGAGCTTCATATTTTTTGGTTCTCAGTTGGTGGGGCATCGCGTTGGGGAGCAAGGAAAGCAGGTGTTTTGCATCCTGCTGCACAACAAGGTCGGAGGTTTGTGCCGCTGAAGACCAACACAAGCCATAGGAACATGCAGAGGGCGGGAACGTGGCAGGATTGCACAGGGTCCAGGTTGGTGCAATGGCGATGCGGGACATAGGGTGGCTGGTCCATGGTGATGTTCAAGCTATGCACCTATGGGCCGCATGAAATGAGCAAGGGGAGGACCAGCGCAATGAGGAGTGGGCAACGCAGGGAGGTGGAGGAGAATCAAAATGCAAAGGGGTGATCGTGTGCTACTCTCTCTCCCTTGCTGGCTCTTGCACTATGAGATACGAAGGAACACTTCTGTAGAGCAATGCCATCTCTCGCTTGTGCTCATCTGTATGCAATTTGAGGATGGAGGCTCTATGTGTGTGTGTGTGTGTGTGGTTTGTCTCCAATGCTAGGTGCATGGAGAGTGGATATCATGCTGATAGGGTGCTCTCCCAAGAGCAGATTTTGGTGGATCTCTCTCTCTCTCTTATCATGCGCAATAGATCTCTCTCTCTCTCTCTCTCTCTCTCTCTCTCTCTCTCTCTCTCTCTCTCTCTCTCTCTCTTATCATGCGCAACAGATCTCTGTCGATGAATGTCATCAGTCCAAGTGGATAGCACCACATTTGTGATGCGAGCTTGACATGGGTACCCAAGACTCGGGGATTCAGTCATTCCGTGCACAGGATGCCCTGGGCGCAGTTGCATTTCTCTGCACACGAGTTGTCTTGTGAGCCACAACATGGCTCAAAAATTTACGGTGTGTAGTGTGTGCAGGGGATGGCTCGCGGAGGGGAGCCCGTTTGTGGAGCAGGAGCATGTGGCTCAGGACCAGAAGCCAAATTCAAGGTGTGAAGGCATGCGCATGCCCATGGGGAGGAGAGGCGGCAAGTACACATGGCATGTTTGTTTGCAACAGAGATGCAGCAGCAGGTGCCACGGGTAGTCCATGGAAAAATGCTACAGCGGTGCAGTCGACACAGAAACTCGCTCGACAACGACAGGGACGAGGGCGAGGGCGAGGGCGAGGGCAGCGTGGGAACCAGCAATGAGCGAACTTTTGCTTTTGCCAAGCAAGGCAGAAGTAATCTTCTTGGTTAATAAACTAATGAAATTCAAAATAGACCCAGTATGTGAGTACAAAGTAAATGGACGTGCCCAATTTTGGGAAGGAGGTTAATTAGGGAGAATCTGGAAAGATCCTCCTAAAGCTTAAGGGGAAAAGTAAAGGAGGAAAGAAGGCAATTTGGCATGTGGAGGAGAGAGAGAGGAAGGCAGAGAGAGAAGATCTGCCCTGTGTCAGCAAGGGCGTGGGGAGCCGGAGACATCTTTGTGTACGGAATCGCTCTGAGGGTTCGCCTGCAAGCAAGGCCCGGAATGCAGGAGATGGTGGATAAGCGTGGAGGCACTGAGAGAGAAGGAGGTTCTGTGTGTGTGTGTGTGTGTGTGTGTGTGTGTGTGTGTGTGTGTGTGTGTGTGTGTGTTGGAGGAAGGCCTCGAGTGAGGGCGAAGGGGGGTATGAGGCGCAGAGGCAAAGTCTCTCTCTCTCTCTCTCTCTCTCTCTCTCTCTCTAAGTGCGAGTGAAGCCCTGTACCAATCTCTCTCTCTCTCTCTCTCTCTCTCTCTCTCTCTCTCTCTCTCTCTCTCTCTCTGTTGGAGAAAGTCCTCGAGTGAGGGCGAAGGGGCATATGAGGCGCAGAGGCAAAGTCTCTGAGTGCGAGTGAAGCTCTGTGTCATGAGCTGCGAAGCTAGGGGAGGTTGGGTGCGGAGGGGGTGGAGGAGGTGGGATGGCAGAGACAGTGTAGCGCACGACGAGCAGGCTTGTGGGTGGACTTTAGCAGCATCTAGGTAGATTCGGATTAATGCGCGCGCAACTCCATTATATATGTATAGATTTACTTTAAAATTATATCGATCAAGATTTTTTTTTGGCACTCTGTGAGACCTCTCTCTCTCTCTCTCTCTCTCTCTCTCACACACACACACACACACACACACACACATACACACACACACGTCCTCCCATTTTGAGGTTATTCGAGATCAATGTTCAATAAAAATTGCGATTTAGCGTATTAATTAAAAAATCCTACTTAGATTCCAAGTTTACCTTGAAGTAAATCGATAATTTTTCTAGTGTGCATATGAACAATTTCTTAAATTCTCAAATGGCCATTTGCTTTCCAAAAGCAAAGTTAAGCCACCCTTCCATTTAGTAAAAGTAAAGTTGGAAAAGTAGAGTCAAACCTTTTTCTTATACTTTAGAAGGTTAAAAAACGAAAGCCTAAAAAGTGTCACAGGTTCCAAGATTCCAAGCTTTAGAGAAATGGGACATTTTTTTTAAAGTGAAGCAGTGAGTGACATGTGGAGGGTCTCTCCTTCCTTGAAAATTTTAAGCTGCATTATACATAATATACATATTAGAAAGAGCCTCACTTAAATAATGTGACTAGTGCACATTGTATATCAACATTTTATATAAAATAAAATGAGAGAAATAAAAAATAAAATAAAATTTAAAACATAAAATTTTTAATATTTTTTATTAAAAAATATAAATTTAATAAACATAATAAAACAAGATAGTGAAATGAATTTTTATGAAGTTTTTAAATTGAAGGACCTTTGTTAATATCTCATATTATGGGATTGAACTCCTATGAATACACTTTTTAGTCCCAAAACGTGAATGCAACTGTAAGAAATAGCATTTAAAAGACCATCATGTTTTTCTAGGCTCCTTGAGACACTTGTCAAGCAATAAAAATTAAACGACCTTCACCCATAATGCACTGACATCTTTAGCATGACAAAAAGCGAAGGAGCTTACGAAAGAAAAAGGTGACCAAATACATAACACAATGCTTAGGGAAGCAAAATATGAAGGGCATATCCCAAAAGCCACCTCTTAGCTTAGGGAAGCGAAATATGAAGGGATATCCCAAAATCCACCTCTTAGGTTTGTTCTTTGATGACTTCTTGTTTTGGGGGGTCTCGTGGAAACAAGGGAACCTTTCTGTGACGCCCCAGCTTCTGGGCGCGTCGGGGAGGGGGCCCGGCGGGGATTCTTACCCGCACGCAGCCGAGGGGACTTCTGTCTTCAAGGGGCCCGTCGGGGATTCTTACCCGCACGCGGCCGAGGGGACTGTCTTCAAGGGGCCCGGCGGGGATTCTTACCCGCACGCGGCCGAGGGACCAAGGTGTTGCTTCAAGGGGTCCTGGCACGGACGGCACCGGCTCAGGAGGGCCCGGCTCGGACGGCACCGGCTCGGGTCAAGTTGCGTTCTCGGGGGCCCGGCTCGGACGGGACCGGCTCGGGCGTGGTTGCGTTCCATGGGTCGACGGCCGTTTGTGTTTCGCGGGTCTTCGCGTCTCGGGTCCCTAGCCCCACGTAGCCTCAGGCTCCGCCGCACCGCCGACGGGTCATAGCGTGCCCCGGGGAACCTTGCGTGGAGTCCCCACGGTGCGCGAGCGGGTAAGAATCCCCGCCGGGCCCCCTCCCCGACGCGCCCAGAAGCTGGGACGTCACACTTGGTATCAGAGCTCCAGAACGAGCTCCTGGAAGACGAGCCGAAGACTAACGTGCCCGACGCGCACGATACTCACGACGACTCCAACCGCAATGGCCCGGGTCGTCAAAATCCTGGTGAAGAGAGCTCCAGAAAGCAACCACACGCCTTCCGCCCCGTGACGCGTCCTGACAACGGGCCGTCACCCGTGACCCGCGCCGGCCCCGATCCGCGCCGGCCCCGATCCAAGGTTCCCCGGGGCACGCTATGACCCGTCGGCGGTGCGGCGGAGCCTGAGGCTACGTGGGGCTAGGGACCCGAGACGCGAGACCCGCGAAGACCCGCGAAACACAAACGGCCGTCGACCCATGGAACGCAACCACGCTCGAGCCGGCCCCGTCCGAGCCGGGCCCCCGAGAAGGCAACTTGACCCGAGCCGGTGCCGTCCGAGCCGGGCCCTCCTGAGCCGGTGCCGTCCGTGCCAGGACCCCTTGAAGCAACACCTTGGTCCCTTGGCCGCGTGCGGGTAAGAATCCCCGACGGGCCCCTTGAAGACAGTCCCTCGGCTGCGTGCGGGTAAGAATCCCCGACGGGCCCCTTGAAGACAGAAGTTCCCTCGGCTGCGTGCGGGTAAGAATCCCCGCCGGGCCCCCTCCCCGACGCGCCCAGAAGCTGGGGCGTCACACTTTCATTATTTGTTTCACTTCTCCGACCTTTCCTCTCTTTCCTAAGGATTTTAAACAAGTTTTCCATCTTCAATGTTGACATGTTTTGATAAGATTTTAAAGTTTTCAAGATTGTACACGCATATAATTGTCATTTTAACGTTCATAATCAAGTCCTTGGAATAGGATATGGATGTGCTCATAGATTTTAACAGAAAGCTAGAAACATCCACAATCATAGACATCTATATCTATATATTGTCCAATGCGTCTTGAATACCCCTTTCCACATGACATAAGGAGGAGGAGTGGAGGCCAAGGCAAAGAACGAAAAAGAGGGAGCCCTTAGTGGGGAGTGAAGCGACAAAAGAGTCTCTCTCTCTCTCTCTCTCCCCATCCACAAGGGTGGTCCTTGCCTACTCCCATCCTTGTCAATAACGAGAGACTTCTAAAAGGTTTAGTGAGCTAGCACCTTTGTTGTTTGGTCCCATGTTACACGCTTCCAATCGTTTTGTTGGATTTGAACTCTAAATCATCACATTACAAAGTCAAACCATTTGAGGGTAACTTTTGTTTGGTCCATAGTACACACTATCAATCGTTTTATTTAGATTTGAACTCTACATCATCAAATTACAAAGTCAAACCATTTGGGGGGAAGTTTTGGTTGGCGTTGTTGTTTTCTTTGGCCTCTAAGGGGACCCAATATGGAAGGGGGGTAGCTATTTTAAGTTAACCTTCCCCCCTCCACTAGTAGTTGCAAAAAAATGGTTTTACTCTCCACCCTCAAAGTTTGTGCATGACACGATGGGTCACATCAATCCCATCCCTCCCTCTTTTATGATTACCTGTTCATGTGGAGGGTACCTAAGAAAAAGCCTTAAAGAACGAGGGATTAAGGAGTGCATTCATAAAAGTTTGATCCCATGATGCTAAATATTCACTCATTGAATTTTTAAGAAGTAGTTTATTTTATAAAAGAGTTTTTTGGACTACCCAAAGGGCAAGGCTATAGCGTTGCCTTCTCTTTTTGCTGATTAAAATAGGAAAAAGGTTGAGTTGTATTTTTAAGCATTTTTTGATAGGTCAAAAATATTGATTGGTTGAAGTAAGATAGTGGGCACTCATTGAAATGAATTGTGTAAATCTAATGATGGACATGTCTTGAGTTTTGAAATATGAAATGAACTCTCATATATCAAGGAAAAGATTTTTTTTTTTTGAGAAAACATGAAATTGGATTAAAAAAGGAGTGGAGCTTTACAACAGTACCTCACAGGAGGGAAGAGAGGCATCCCGGCATCTTCACAAAGATAAGGCCAAACAAATCATCCTAAGTCTATCTGAGGAATAAAATGAGAGCATGGCATCACGCCAGCACTGCCACCTTAGGCACTTTTGAATAGAGTTAACAATAGAATGGTAACCTAACATGACATAAAAGTGTCCTTTCAGGGTTTTGGGAAAAAATTCCAAAACCATAGTAGATCCACTCATTTTGAAAAATCCTTTCACGAGCTTATAGTTCAATAACTACTCCATATGGAAAAAATGAGAAACTTGTAATTTTTCTCATCCCTTGGTCACTACAAGCCTCCAAAGTGGATGGACCAGTACATTTTGCCCAAAACAGCAATTTCTTACGGTTGATTGCATATAAATAAGAGTAGGGATTTTTGTAGGACATGAGATAAAATGCTCCGTTAACTTCAATGGGTTGGTGACCAGAACATATGGTTGCTTTTACCTCACTAATTTTTTTTTGGGAAAAAAAAATAGATACACAAAAGTTGCATTTTTGCCATTCTACGGACCTATCATCAAAGTTTCTATAGTCACGCTCAATACAGATACTATATACATGTTTTCTTAGTTCCCTTTGGGCCTTTGGATTCAAAAGGAGCCATGGAGAATGTCAAAAGGATAATGGATCTCTCACAATTGGAACCTTGGGGGCAATGATAAAGTGCTAAATACAGCAAACATGAAAAAACTGGGTTTAGCATTATAACCTCTAGAAACCCATAGAAACTACTCAATATCTAGCCAAGTTTGTGAAGGGGATCAGGGAGCACCACAGACGGAGAGTGAGAGAGAGAGAAGGAGACACACAACACAGATATGGTGTGGGAGACTGTGAAGTGGCAGCTCCCTCTATACAGTATACTCACTATAAGTATAGGGTAGCAGTGGGCGGGCGCCCATGATCTGGGCGACCGATCAAGGCACATAGGCCTTAACCCCAACAACCTCCCACTTAAAGGCCAATGTGCCTTTAAGCAAGATCTACTAGTGTACAACTAATAGAAGGTGAGATATTCTCTCAACCTATGCCCACTGACTCTCGATGAGCTAGTGCATCCGGCTCTACTGATAGACAAACATCTCGCTGCGGTGGAAGCCACATAGAGCTAGCTCCAAGCTCTGCAAATAGTCTACAAGAGCTCATGCACTCCTGCAAGTATCGGTCCAATACCTGCAAACCTCCCCTATGCTCTATGACGAGATCAGTCATCGAACAACTAATCAACCCTACTGCAAATGCTCCCACTGCAACTGCTATGTCGGGCCTCGAGATCAGCATCTCATACATGAGGACACCGAATGTTGATGCAACCCTGGCAACCTTTGCCACCTCCAACTCAGAACTCAACTCATGGCAATCCTGTCCCCTATCATAGAGACCATGGCACTCTGACTCCGAGCTCTGGAACGAGCTCTGGAGTGACTCCTCGTGCCCACCACATATCACATGTGTACCAAGAGTATCCATCTGTCCTGAATCTGCATCAAGCTCTGGCATAAGCATATCAAGAAATGACTCCACAATAGTTGACATCTCAACATCCATGTGAGTCATCTCTGTCATCACCTCTGATGACTCATCCTGTTGTGACTCACTAGAGCTGTCCCGCTCTACCTGTGCATCCGTAGACGCAACCTGCACAACAAGGTCACTGCTCTGCACTCCATGCAAAGCATCCTGCAACCCACAAGCAAAAGAGACTCGCCTGCTCTCTCGCTCTCTACCTGGCTACATGATCACAGAGACAGCACCGTCTCTCGCGTGATCCACATGCAATGGGTAACCTGTACCACTCCTGGCACCTCTCGCAATCACTAGCGAACCCAAATGCATCACAAAATCTCACTCTCGTAGCAAAATCTGACATCCACAATCTCTAAGCCGACCAATCGAGATCAAACTCACTGTCAAATCTGGTATATAGCGCACATGTCGTAACAAGTAAGATTCACCACTCGGTAATGACAGTCTCACATCTCCTGCACCTGCTATCGCATGCACCGATCCATCGGTCAAACGTACACTGCCAAGCATCCCGCTAGAATAGCTACAAAACCATGCACGATGCAGCGTGACATGAAACATAGCATCTGCGTCTAGCAACCACTGCGAAGGGAGTGCACTATCCACATGTATAGCATCTCGTGCATAGCTCGAGGTAAAAGTGACATCCCCGTTACTAGTATACTCCGACACTACATGTGCCTCAACTGTCAAAGCAACTGAGTCCATGGCATCACTACATACATCTCTGAGACTGCCATGTCTCCTACGATGTCGCATACGACGAAAACAGCGCCGTCTAACGTGTCCAGAATGACCACAATACCAACATGTCACATGTCGGCGTGCTCCTGAATGTACATGTCTCACATGAGTCTGTGATGACTCAGATCTATCATACATATCATGTAATCTGCGCCAAAGTGCTCTCGAAGTAGTCTCATACATAACAAGAGCATATACAGATTCCGCAAGGTGCAAAGAGAGTGTAGATAGTGCCATCTCCTCTAGCTCCTGCCACTGATCGTCAGACATGTTTGAAGGTCTACCTGCATCACCACTCAATGGTCGATGCAACCCTCGCTGTGTCAATGCATCAAGCATACACTCTCTCCATGCCGCAAAGTCTGACCCATCAAACACGCGCATCTGTGAGAGGTCACAATCTGATCGATCACCTGTCTCTGCCATGAGCACAATGTAGCAAACTAGAAAGCAAAACCACCTCACCAACAACACCTGGAAACTGTCTACAAATATGGCCAGAAACACAATGTAAAACTTGTGAGACACACTCCAAAATAGAGCTCCCGCAATGGCAACCAAATCATCCCTAAACTGGCTCGAATCGCATCAAACAAAAGTCTACAAATATGGCTGTAAAATATGGCAACCAAATCAGCCCTAAACTGGCTCGAATTGCATCAAACAAAAGTCTGCAAATATGGCTGTAAAATATGGCTGCAAATCAGCCCCAAAACAGCCCCAAAATTCAGCCTACAACTGAGCCATACATGGACACCTGCAAAGAGGAAACAATGGCTGAAAATTCAGCACCCAAATAAGCCCTCAAACCTGCCTGTAAACTTGTAAACCTGTAGCTGAAACTTGTTGAAAAACCTCAAGCCATTAGTACTCGAATCCGGCTACCTAGCTCGTAGCCACACAAGCATACATCACAACATTCACTCTTGTGAGTGTGTCAAGATAACTATACGCCTGTCAAACGGTGAGCTAATCACCAAGCCCACATTGTGCGGTATCGATGCATACACCCAAATAAGCCCTCAAACCTGCCTGTAAACTTGTAAACCTGTAGCTGAAACCTGCTGAAAAACCTCAAGCCATTAGTGCTCGAATCCGGCTACCTAGCTCGTAGCCACACAAGCATACATGACAACATTCACTCTTGTGAGTGTGTCAAGATAACTGTACGCCTGTCAAACGGTGAGCTAATCACCAAGCCCACACTGTGCGGTATCGATGCATACACACGCACAAGTCTCCCACCTGCAAAGAACACCGCACGCAAATGCTGAGTGCAACCCGCAATCTCTACCTAGATCGCATAAATGATACGCATAAAACTCCTAGGAAAATTTCGCCAGAATTTCGTCAGTAAAACGGCCACAAAACCAGTAACCAAACTGACTGCACGGTCAAAACCATGAGCAACCAAAGCGCATCAAACCGCACTCCAAATGCATGCACCAATCTCCACACTTTGCATACATCATTGCAAACACCTGCAAATCTAGTACACAAATATCTTCTCTACCTGTGACTGCCAAAAAACATGCTCGAGGCATACATTGCCGAACTCAAAATGCAATCACATTAGTCTCCCTGAGCATCAAACCACATAAGGCATACATCGTATCCTCCCACCTGTGAGGAAACTTGCAGCAAATATCACTCTCACATCTGAGAGCAAACCATGTGTGGAATCCTCGACACACAATAAACAACTACTGCAGCAGAAAATTCAGCGTTCAGAATTTTAAAATTTTGATATGACGAGCGCGCCCGAAGCATGCCAAAACCCCAAGGTAGACTCCTGGATCACATGTATCCGAGTCCGGGTGTGAAAGCTATGCCAAAAAAACTCCGTTTCGACCCAAAAACACAACATAAACTGCCAAAAGAGGGCTGAAAAATGCATCTCCTCAACCGTAGCTTGAATGAGGTTTCTGATGGCTCGAATGGCTTCGAAAGGGGGGTAAAATGTCAGGACACTTCGTGGAAACGCTCTCGGAAAGCTGAATTTGCCAATGCCGAAGTCGAAACCCTATTTGCACTCTTGAAAGTGCGCGCGCGCGGACGCGATTTCGGGAAAGAAACTAGCTCTCCGCTATCATCGTGACTGTGCACACACGCGCTCCCTCCGCACCTACGCTCTGATACCAATTGAAGGGGATCGGGGAGCACCATAGACGGAGAGGGAGAGAGAGAGAAGGAGACACACAACACAGATATGGGTGGGGAGACTGTGAAGTGGCAGCTCCCCCTATACAGTATACTCACTATAAGTATAGGGTAACAGTGGGCGGGCGCCCATGATTTGGGCGACCGGTCAAGGCACATAGGCCTTAACCCCAACAATTTGTAGTCTATGATTAGATATGGTTACTACCTACAAAATACACACAATTGGCCTAAGGAACTAGCAATATTGAGAAAGTTATACTTGCTACTCTAAAATGTATCGTATTCTTCAGCAATCAAAAAACTCAACCATCATCATATACTATGCTATATAGCATATTAGGTCCCCCAAAACTCAAGGAAGATTAGCTTTATGTTATACATTACACTTACACAATCAAAATTGAATTTGGATATCAAGAAAGCCACAAAAAAATCATAAAAGTGCTAATTTTGCCCAAAAAAACAGGATTATGCAATTCTTGTAAATTGGTCATAACTTTCAATTTTAACACTTAGCTCCCTCTACAAGCATCAAAACATGTTGAGAACTATGAAGGCCTAACCTCTAGCCATCTAAACCTCACAAACATAAAGTTTAGAGTGGTATAGTTGCCAAAAATTGAAAAAAAGCCAAAAACAGGACCCGTTTTTTCACACAGTTTAGGTTCAAAAATGTTGTGCAAGAGTAAGGTTAATGGTGAGATCGATACTCCAAAAAACTGCTAAGTTTTTTTCAGCTCATAAGGCAACTTTGTGGATATATAGCACCTAGAAATTCATTTTCATACTCTTCAAATAATTCAAGCAAAATGGTCACTTAACAGGACACAAAAGTATCCAAGGACATAAAAGTGTCATGTTACCATTCTAGTGTTAAGAGGCTGATTGTACACTTCTATCATCTGCTTGGAGGATTTCACAGCTATTCTTTTAAGCTCCATGGAGAAAACACAAGATTTGTCTTTGAACTGAGATTGGAAGATTGCTTCATTCCTTTGGGTCTTGGAGGCCCATAAATACTCCATTCTCCATAGATTCCACAGGGGGATGTCGAGTCTATTACATTCTGCAAGGAGGATTTCATTAATAGTAAGAGGTTGAGGGTGAAGACTCGAACAACAGTAATGAATTATCTGCAGCTTTCTGTTGTTAGCTTTGCAGCCAAAAAAGATGTGTGATAAGTCTTCTTCAGCTTGACATCTTTTGCATTTTCCATCTCCAATTTTTGCTTTAAGTGCTCTGGCTCCAGTCCATACACCTTGATGCATAATGGACCAGGGAAGATAGTTATGCTTAATGGGGTAAGCAAAACTCCAAATACACTTAAATCTGTAGCTCCATTGTCTTGAGTTCCAGTGCAAGTTCCATTTCTTATTCAGATTCTTCCTTAGTGCTTCATCAAAATTTGGAACCATGCTGTAGCTGGAAATGACTTTCCAGGCCCATTCTTTGATATTTCCATGCTTAGTCCTCGTTGTCTCTTCAATTTGGAGCAGACCTTTAAGCTCAGTAATCCTGTTCAAGAGTTCAGAACAATAGCCAAGAGAGAGATTAGTGTTAGAAAGCATTTCAGTAGAGACCCATTCACCATTTCTATACAGGTCTGCCCATTTGTGGAAGCCTACTTTAAAGCATTTATGAGCCTTGATATTTAGCTTTCTTCGTGTTTTCTGAGGGATGAGACCAATCCATATAGAGTCCTACATTAGAAAGTCATGAGACAAGGCCTTTTTCAAGGAGATATGCATGCTTTTTCTAATCTCAAACCAAGATTTCCAAAGAGCAACAGTTAAGGTGCTGCCTGTAGGTGTCGGCTTGACAGAGGAAGTGATAGTATCCCACAAGAGAGATTTTTCCAAGCTTTATAAGAATGTACAGAGAATTTGCTTATATTTCTTCTGATAAGACAAGCCTAGAAATCATCAGAAGACACAGATCTAGCTATCCACTTACCTGCCATCTTGTGGGCTAGCTTTTCTAGATTCAAAATGCCTAGACCACCTCTTATTTTGGGCATACAACAAGTGTTCCAAGAAACTTTTGCAACCTTATGTATTTCATATGTGCCCCCCCACAAAAAGCTTCTAGCAAGGGTTATGACCTGGTTCAGCTGCTGTTTGGTGGGTTTCCAGCAAGATAGGTAGTAAATTATGGATGGCAAGATATAGTGATTGAGCACAAAGGATCTGGCAGCCAGATTAGGCTGCATGTTTTGCCACATCAAAGCCTTCTTCCTGAATCTGTCCATGACCCAGTCTCACCTTTGGGCCATTGTCACCTTAAAGCCCATTGGTATGCCAAGTAATCTGAAAATGTGGCCATCAGGAAGAATCTGGCAACCAACATCAATCACTGATTGTGGGACTGAACCTTTTGAAGCTTTAACTCCTATTTTCTGATGGTTAACCTGGGAGCCACTGGCTATACAGAAAGTGTTTAAACAGTTCAGAAATGCATCAGCAGACCCCTGATGAAGTTTACACAGAGCATTAGTGTCATCTGCAAACATCTGTAGGCATAAATCAACATCTGTGCCAGCAATTTGAATACCCTTGAGCAAGCCTTTATGCATCTGATCCTTTACCAACCATCCCAATGCATCTGAAACTACAACAAAAATCAGAGGTGCTATGGGACACCCTTGCCTTATGGATCTTTTGAGAGTAATGAGGTCAGTTAATTCTCCATTTATGGCTACTTTAGCATGAGAATTTCCAAGAAGAACATGCACAAACTTTATAAACCTTTTACCAAAACCAATATCATGCAAAGCTTGCAGAATGAAGTCCCACTCAATTCTATCATAGGCTTTATCAAAGTCAACTTTGAAGAACAGAAAGTCTTGATCAGTTTCATAGGCATATTCCATGCCCTCCCAAACAGAAATAATTGCATCCAGAATGAATCTTCCTTTAATGAACCCGTTTTGCTCTTTGAGGATGATTGTGTCCATCAAGGGGCTAAGTCTTCTGGCCAGGGCTAGAGAAAACATTTTGTAGATAGAAGTCAAACAGGTGATGGGTCTCCAGTTATTCAACTCCTCCTTGCAACCTTTTTTATGAAGGAGTTTGACCACCCCAGTATTTATACAGGCTGGAAGAGATCCTTTTTTAACAGCTTCTTGCCACACTAGAATCAGGTAAGGGGTCACAAAGTCTTTGTACATTTAAAAAAAATCATTTGGTACTCCGTCCAGCCCTGGAGATTTACTAGCTTTCAATTTATCAATGCATTCTCTGAGCTCCCCTTCAGAGATAGGTGCTTCTAGGGGGTTGGCCATTGAACTAGGCACAGTCTTCCCTCTAAACAAGGCAATTTTTGCCCTTGCTTCTTGAGTCTTTTGGTCTCTTATGGGAGCTTTAGAGAATAATTTGGTAAAGTGTTCATAAGCAATGGTTAAATTCTCCTTTTGGGTCTGGGCCAAGAGACCTCTCTGACCCCTAAGAGAGGGTATGAACTCCTTAGCCTTTTTCATTTTAAGAAGTTGAAACATATTTTTGGTAGGCCTATCAATTTTGACAGCTCAGTATTCCCTAATTAAAGCAAGGGCACTGTTGGCTTCAAGGATCTCTTCCAGCCTGAGTTCATTTCTAAGCTCAGTGAGTCTCTTAGAGGGGTGGTCAGAACTGGCTGAGCTTTTCTCCAGCTTGGAGAGCTCCCCATGTATCATCACTCTTCTTTTTGATCTAAGGTCTTTGGCCATTTTTTTATATAAAGTCAGAGTATGTTGTATATAATGCAGGGCTACTTCCCAAGCTTTACCAGGGGAATTGTTAGAACAAAATGCACAGTGCAAGATGCTTTTAAATCTTTTCTTTTATGGAGTTCAAACCAAGCAAAGATTGATCTAAGTGAGGCCAACCAGCCTTATAAGCAGTATCAGACCTCAACAAATCAATGAGGACAGGCTTGTGGTCAGATAAGGTCAAAGAAGCATCAGATTTACACTTAACCAACCTGTGATCCTGCAGCACATTAACCGAAATATAGACTCTGTCCAATCTAGCAGCCCTGAAGCATTCACCAACTTGGTTGTTGCTCCAAGTAAATCCACAGTCTTCTGACACATCAATAATATTCAAGGCATCCAACAAGTCTAACCATCATACTTTTTCTGTCCCTACTAGAGTTTTCCCAAGTGACCTTGACCTATGAGAGATATGCTCTACCATATTGAAATCACCTGCAATCAAGATGTTTTTGGGCAGCCCAGCCAATTCTTTCCAGCATAGAGACCTTTCAGAAATAGCATTGGGGGAAAAGATTTTGGGTTGCCCAATGCCTTTGTAAGCATGAAACGTTGACAGCCTTACAGGTTAAATGATAAAACCTTAGAGGCTGCACAAATCCCAAGAGTCATCTTTTCATTTTGAAATATGAGAAGTTCTATTACCCACCTTTTCATTTTGAAGAATTTGGTTCACCCCTTGAAACTTGAGGTAATAGACTAAAGTTGTCATTTCTGTTAGTTAAAAGTTTACTAGTATGTGACCCGTGCGTTGCTGCGGCTAAAAACACATGGCCTCTACTCATAAAATGTCATCTTTGAAGTGAAAAATATAAATTCTTTTTTTCTACATATAAGACACATATTGTTTATCAGTTTATTTTAGTGTCATTGACACCTGTAATAAAAGCAAACAAAGATCTTTGAGTTGCTTATTTTTGCAAGTGTTTCAAGCATCATGTTGAACTGGAGAACGTGTTGCAAAATTGAGGGTGTGACCCATAAGCATGTTCTCTCTCTCTCTCTCTCTCTCTCTCTCTCTCTCTCTCTCTCTCTCTCTCTCTGCGCCCCCCCCCCCCCCCCCCCTTTCTCCCCCCTTTAAAAAAAAAAAAACAAATCCAAATTACTAAAGCATGTACTTCTTTCAAAGAGGAGAGAGGAGACTCTTTTCAAACAACTTGGCCTTGCAATGTACAATTTGTTACTACATTTCTGGCCGAAAAAGCTATCACAACTTATTTACAATAGAGGACTGGATTAACGCTGCTAGTGATGTGCACAACATAGCTTCGGGACTTGACATAGGTAAACAAATGTATGCCAGCTCTATAGCCCTTGGAATACAATTGACATGGATGTAGTGTACACATGGAGTGTTTGGCCCGGTGACACCATGAACCATCTCGCACGAGTTATCTCTATGCACATGAAGCCAATTGGTGGGGAGCGCCGGGAGCTGATGTCTTGATGACAACAATGGTGCAAGCTGCAAGAAGAAGTAGAATACTCCACCTCAAGTGTTGGCACCTTAAAAGGACTCGAAAAATTTCTCCTCTCTTCCTACTTGCTAAATGTCATGGCATTCATGTGAACGTGATGAACAGGGAGCCTCTATCATGATAAGATTGTTAACTCATCTGATGCCATGTATGTAGGGGCATGGCAGATCCAGCTAGCTGAACGCCTTGCTGAACAATGTCATGTGTGCAACATAGGAGTCTATAGCAAAGGAATTGTTGCTACCCAAAGAATTTGGTTTCTATATAGCTAGTGTTTTCACCCTCAAAACTTCTTTTCATACAACTTAGCTTTTCGGCTAGATTGGTGTTCATAATATTCCACAATAGATGCTTCTACCAAAGCTACCAAAGTAGTCGCTTGTGCATACACCCTCACATGAAGTATAGTTGGTATAGGCTGCGAGCATTCATAAGCCAAGGAATCTAGCAACCAGATAATGCCAATGCGCTTAGCCAAGGCTCCTTAGGTACTTTTTGCACGAAGAGGCTGGCAAGGTTTTCTTACGTCACTCTCCTTGTTGTGTAGTGGTAATGCTGCCTTGGTTAGGCTATAACTCTCCTACGGGCCATGGGGATGCTGATGGCGAGAAGAAACTATAGCATATGTAGTAGGTAACTCTCTCTCTCTCTCTCTCTCTCTCTCTCTCTCTCTCTCTCTCTCTCTCCTCTCTCTCTCTCTCTCTCTCTCTCTCTCTCTCTCTGTGGGTGCACACATGCACCAAGAAGGTCTCTCTAGCTGGCCAAGATTTACCTTTGTCCCACCATCTTTTTGGACTATTAAACACTTTTTTTACAATCAACCCATCAGACCAATCAGAAAGCAAAAGCCCTTCCCTATCCAATTGTAGGCATTCACAAGGCAATGAAGTTCATCCTGCCCATTTTTTGCAAATGATGCATGTGAATCAATAAGAAACAGGGTGGGAGCAACATGTCACTTGTACATAGTAGAGCTCAATAGGAGATGTTTTGGTTGGTTGAACCTACACATGCGTCATACCAACACTGCCCACTGGCAAAGATTCTATAGTCTTGATCGACCAATATCTGCTCTCTCTCTCTCTCTCTCTCTCTCTCTCTCTCTCTCTCTCTCTCTCTCTCTCTCTCTCTCTCTCTCTCTCTCTCTCTCTCTCTCTCTCTCTCCAGTGTGACAAAGTCAGGGCTGCAAAAGGAGTGCGCGAGAGAGTGACGTGTGAATGTGCTAAGAGCCCAAGAATTTTTAAGCTACTTATGCAGATTATCATTCTTGTGTGTGCTTTGATGCAACTGCCACCTACAGCCACAGCCAAAGGCTACAAATTCCTTGGCCCTTGCAACTACCATAAGTGAACCTCTTCTTCAATGGAATTTTTGTATCACGTGCCTGGTCTGCATTCTTGGTTCCAGGAAAACCACCAAAAGGAGGAGGAAATTCCAACTTGATGTTCATATTAGTAGTGAGAGCCTCCTTGGCAAAGAGCGTAGTAGAGAGAGGCGGGCGGAATGAGAGCATTGATCGAATAGGTTGGGAAGATATGTTTGTGGGGATGGGCAACATGGCGGGCTTCAAGAAGGGAGCAGAGGTGGAGACCTTGGAGGTGGAGTTTAAGGCAAGAGTGATTGGCCACACTGCTAGCCATGGATACTATTATGCTTTCCATTTCCCCTCTTCTTTGTCTCTTGCTCTCTCTCTTCTTCTTCTTCTTCTTTTGCTTGAAGACACAATCTTAGCAAAGATCAATCTTTCTACCTACCCAAAGCCTATGATCTCTCTCTCTCTCTCTCTCTCTCTCTCTCTCTCTCTCTCTCTCTCTCTCTCTCTCTCTCATTCATCTGAACATTCGGAGCCGGTGGGTTCTCTCCACAAGCCTTCGCATGGCGATACATGGAAGGGCTAAGTGTCCAAGGAATTATCAAGCCATTTAATAAAAAGTATAGATGTGGGTATTGGGGAAACATTGCACATGCCTCTATGTGTTCACCCACGTCAATTGCTTGCATAATTCCACATGCGTTAATAAGAAAGCATAAGTAATCGCATTCAAAGAGAGGTCCTCAAGTACTTTGCCCTTGATAAAAATAGCGCCATATGCTATAGCTTCTTTGCTCTTTCCATATTCAGAAAATCCTGCAATCGGCACCATCCAAGAGATAACATTCCACAAAGAAGCTCATTACAACTTCTGATACTTTCAAAAAGTACAGCCTATAGGTTGACCAAAGCATTTCCAAGTAGGAATCAGATGCACGCATTGCCGATCACATTTGGGGAAAACCTTGGCTCAACGGCGTTTGTGGAAAACAACCTAGAGCTTCCTGGCCTTGCCAACATCGGGCATACCTGCAAAAAGTGCATGCCAAGTGTACAAAGCTCTTGAAAACAAATATTTTGACCGTACATATGCTCACCACAGATGCTAGCATAGGAGCAAATATAACAAAATTTAAAAATCAAAACACTTGCCCTTGTTGAGGAGAGACCTAGGGTAAGTGCTTTCCAAGAGAACATTCAAAAGAGCATATGAGATGATGTTCTCTATTGCATTCAAAGATTATAGTTTCATTTCTCAGCTCTAACTTAGCAAGTCCCACCTATAACTGCATTCCAAGAGGCTACGACTCAATCTTTTCAATACACGTCACTTGATATACTTGTTCACCAAAGCATTACCAAATACAAAATTGTTTTTAAAAATATCCCCATCCTAAAAAAGCTTATGATGAATTTGTTTGCCCTAGCCAAATACAAAATTGTTTTTTAAAAGAGCACCATCCTAACAAACTTCTGATGAATGTATTTGCCCATGCCAATTTTGTACATAATGGTACATGTCTTAACAATGCAAGCATGAGTGATGACTTTGGAGATGATTACTCGCTTCACATGAACTATAAAAACCCCAAGCTCTTTGCTCCCCATGTTGGACATACCCCGCGATTCCAAGAATGACACGCTTGATCTGCAAAACATCAACCATGCAAGTATAGCGCCATTGCTTCAATGCACTAAAATTAATTTTTTCTAATATTATTACAATATGTTTGGCCCTCATACCATAAACCTCAATGACTACCTGACTATGGAGAAAATCACAACAAAGTGTTGTGTGTGGATCGATGTCCTCCTGTTACATCCACTAAAAACAATTTGAAGCTTCCTTGACTGGCTCTTGCTCGGTACCTCCCTCGTATAAGTGAATTCCAAGGGACTACATTGGAGACATAACATTACTCAACTTTTTCTCAAAACACCCTCGTGCTTCTTGACCTTGATTCTTCCAAGAAGATCCTAAAATTTGGTACTGACCAAGGGACAACTCTCCAAATAGAAAGCTCATCACAACTTTTACTTTCAAAAGTACAACACATCAGGCCTGCAGGTACCCCAAAGAATTTCCAAGGACTAATAAAAATGTATGAAGCCTCCGCTCTGCATTCGCAAAAAACAACTCGGAGCTTTCTTCCTAGCGATGCCAATGTTGGACATACCTGCAATAAGTGTACTCCCATTGCAAGATGCTCTTCAAGCTTAACTATTATACCATGCATTTGTTCATCCAAAAGAGATAGGCAAGCACAGGAGAGCAAGTGAGGGGAACATACCTAGCATAAGTTCTTTCCACCCCCAAAAAACTGATTATCATTGTTGATGCTACCACTTGCCCTCACTTGACCCCTTACCTTGGCACTTCCTCCTGACAGAGCTTCTCCTCAAGAAAGCATGTCTTGGTGCAATGAAGGCTATCATATGTAAGCGGCTTTCATGTGCAACTTACTTCACCAACATCTAATTATTGCACAAAAAATCTTTCAATGGGCTCACTTAAACTACTCTATCTTTAAGCACCAAAGCCGAGAAAGCCGAGACATATGCAGGACACGAGGAAGAGAGAGAGAGAGAGAGAGAGAGAGAGAGAGAGAGAGAGAGAGAGAGAGAGAGAGAGAGAGAGAGAGAGAGAGAGAGAGAGAGAGAGAGAGAAATAGTATTTCCCCAAGAGAGAATGCAAGAAGCGTAGAACCATTTTCTGAAGCACAAGGGTAGCCAAATGAGGTTCACGCAAAGGCCTTTGAAGATTTTGACCATTCGCACCCCAATTAGTAAAACAATGACAACGGGTCTTTGCGCTTCTTCATGGTCGATTGGGGGCTCCAAATTCAAAAGGAGTCCTCATTAGAGCCCTTTTACTCTCTCCCTCTCTCTCACGCATGCAAACGCCGTGAGGCGCCCATTCTCTCTCTCTCTCTCTCTCTCTCTCTCTCTCTCTCTCTCTCTCTCTCTCTCTCTCTCTCTCTCTCTCTCTCTCTCTCTCTCTCTCTCTCTCTCTCTCTCTCTCTCACACACACACACACACACACACACACACACACACACACACAACACACCAATGTAATGCGTCTCAACTTAATATCGTGCCGTTTTCAAATTCAAAAATGCCGATTGAGGGGGGAAAATGGAGATATTCCGCCTCAAAATAGAGAAAAATAGTGTAAAAACTTCAAAAAATAACTTAATTTCCTAAAATTTCCTCTTGACAAAATCAAGAAAAGGAAATGTGTATGATTTCTCCCAACACTGATAGTCACACACAAACACACGCAATGTGCACGCATAATCGTATGTCTCTCTCTCCCTCTCTAGATCTCTATCACACACAGTGTCAAACGCTTGCAAATAGCTAACATGGGGCAAAAAGGCTGGATTTTGTGCAAGGCTTCTCTCTCAGAGAGAGTGGACACAAACACATGCATTTTGAGTGGCGAGGTCGCCGAGCTCATCTCCTCACGACTTAAGAAAAATTCCACATCATCCTGCACAGCTCGCCGCCTCTGCTTCACATGCGCAAGACAGAAGACCCTCCACGCTACCTAGGGCTCATGTGTGTGTGTGTGTGTGTGTGTGTGTGTGTGTGTGTGTGTGTGTGTGTGTGTGTGTGTGTGTGTGTGTGTGTGTGTGTGTGTGTGTGTGTGAGAGAGAGAGAGAGAGAGAGAGAGAGAGAACATCGTGCTCTTCCCTTGGCTCCACCTTATGGAAAAGAGCAGTTAGTGCTCCAGCCTCTTATCTGCCATGCTGGAGTCCGCACAGATCGCCACCTTTGCTTCACATGGCTCGTGTGTGTGTGTGTGTGTGTGTGTGTGTGAAAGAGAGAGAGAGAGAGAGAGAGAGAGAGAGAGAGAGAGAGAGAGAGAGAGAGAGAGAGAGAGAGAGAGAGAGAGAGAGAGAGAGAGAGAGAGAGAGAGAGAGAGAGAGAGAGAGAGAGAGAGCTGTATTATATTCCAAGTAGCCGGTCTACATTTTTGGATTGGCAAGACTTATAACTCCTGTACTTGGAGTATATACTGGGGCATTACTCATTGAGCCAAGGTTCTGGCTTTTTTTGACACTGTGTAGCTTCACTTTATGGCTTCATAGCCATGTTCTTGTTTTTCGTTACTAACTTTCCAGTATTATGAAGCTTTGGCATACTGAATGGAACGGGGGTGTTTTTTGGGCTTCAAAACAATGATGATCTGGATGTTGTGCACTATATCAATGCTAACTAACATTGGTTGGTTGTGCCTTCTCTGGAACACAGATGGTTTAAACAGCATGAAAGGTTTCTTGTATATTTTGGATAGCTGTACTTTGCTATCTTAAGGTGAAAACTGGGCTGGTTTTGTTACACCTATGAAATAAGAACTTGAATATTTTGTAACAACATAAAATGGGCCTGAATATAGAACCTTGCTATAAGTTATTGGTAATGGATTTAATGGTACCTAAAAGGAATGACATTAAATGAACTCATCTTTTTTATAACAACAAGAAGGGAACTGGACAGAAGAGATAACCTCCAGTAATTACTAGAATCTTACTCAATCATTTGTTTTTTTTCACATAGAGCATTAAGTTTTTTCATTTAAAAACTTAGGTGACATGGAAGACAACTAGGGTCACCCAAGTTACCTGTCATGCTATTTGAAGGCTGACCCATAGGTTGTTTTCTTATTGTGGATGTAGGTAAGGGTGCTCTCTCCTTCATCTTTAGATGGGAAAACTAGACATGCTGTGCACTTTACTTACTGATATTATACAGGACTTGTTTACTCACTATGGCCTGTAACTTTTTGATGTATCACTTGGATAGAATGTCTAATTGATATATCACTGTTACTATAAATGTAGTCTATGGTCTTTGTATCTTTTGAAAGGTCTCATGTTCTATGGTATGTAATTTTAAATAAAACTCTCTCTCAATATGTACATGGGTGGTTTGGTTATATCTAACCTAACCATCAAGGCCTAGACTACATTACTATAGGTTTAGGATTCTTCTACTCTAATAGCTAAAGAATCTTAGATTTAGGGGATGTACCATGCAACCCTTATGACCTTGGTCTTGGTTGTTTTCAAGCTGGTCTATCTACCAATCTCACTTTTTTTCTAAACCCCTCGTCTCCTGCAGATGGCCATTGTTCCAACAGGGCTTGACCTGTCTACTCTACCTTTTTCCCCTACATCTATGCTTGTGATCAAGTTGATCACCCACAATGATGCTATCCTTCTCCTTAACCAAATGTCCAAGATTCCTAAATCAGTAGGACACGACTCTATAATGAACCTTCTTACTTTTGATGATTGGGTTGTGGTCCTGGCTAATGTGGATACTAATCATCCGGAAGGTCTGCAATACCTCCAGCAATTGGTGGCCAATCTTCCTGCATTGAAATGAGCCACAAATCTAACCTCCTACAGTTTTCATCTAAAGGAGCAGAAATGTCCAATTACATAAGAAAGCTCTGTGGACTGGCACCTTGTTTTGCTACCTCAAGATCAACTGACCCGGCAAAAACCCCCAAGGGGATTTTTTGCCGTGATGATGCGGCCCTGGAAGCTGTCAAAGGTTTTCAAGAAAGACTTAGTTCCTCCAATGAATCTAATATTCTGGAACTTGTCCCCAAAGTGTAAAAATGTTTTCCCTTCTTACCCTCGCGTCAGATTTCTATTGAAGGCATTGACCATCAACTCTGGGAGCTTCAAAACAAGGCATTTGTAGCCCCGATCTCTATTGAAACCTGGGTGTTCTTGGCTACCCTCCCAGCCTCAACAAGTGAGGACTGTCGACTTGAAATCCTCAAAGGAGTACAATTTTTGGATAAAGGAGGTGTAATCAAAGCCCCTTTCAGCATGCATTTTCTTGACCAAAGGAAATGTCCTGCAATGTCTGGCCTTTACGTCCGAACCAAAGGAACTATGGCCTTCTCAAAGCAAAGCAGTGAGTTTTATTCAGAGTCCATCTGGAACATCTATAGACCTTACATCAAGTGTGCTTGCAAAGCACTTGATGCCAAAGCAGATTGCGAAAGCAATATCTTATGGTTTGACCATGCTATTTGGTTCCTTTTAAACCATTTGGCTGATCTATTTCCCTCGCACGCGGAGGAACATTTTCTTCCAATGATTTGCTCCTGGTTAGGAGACCAAGCTCGTGAAGCAGTTCAAGCTCAGATCGCTTATTTGCACTTCAAGAATTTTATGCATGAGGCCCTTAAAGAATTAAAGATGGAAACACGTGGCCATCTTATCTCAAATCTTAGTTCCTCCAAAGGGATTAAGCATGTTCTCTCATTACTTAAGCCATCTCTGGATTCTAAAGACACACCCACCTTAAAAAAACCTTTACTACCTAGCTCTTCATCTCATTCCATCACCTCTTTTCTTACCCCACTTCTCAACCTGGTTCTTTTGATGGTCGTTATAAATCTAGAAGCTATGTAAAAGGTAGAGGGAAAAACCTACATGTCAAGAAGATTTTTAACTCTTGAATGTAACTGTGGTTTCAGATATATTCAACTGCTTCTGGAAAGCGGTTTCTTTCCAAAACAGTGGACAATAGAAAAAATATTGTACACTGTCATTTCACGAATAACATTTTTAATTATTTTTCTTGAAAATCTATCTTTCAGAGTTTGTTTAACACTCTTTTTGAGAACTATGACAGGTTGGAGGATATTATCTTTGGTTGGACCTTTGATCCACCTTTGAAAAACTATGTTTACTCCACGGACTTCTTAACCTCTACACAGCTATCAGATTGTAATTGCTCTTTATTCCCATCTTTTTGCAAAGATTTTAATGATTTTGGTCTACATGTATGCACTACCGACTTATCTATTGTTAAAGATAAGGAAATTGAAGGGTTACTGAATAAAGGTTTAAATCATATCCCAGTTCAACCTTTGGTCAAATGAAAACCTAAGGCTCATTTAGTTAAGGCTAGTCGACTTTTGAAGGGGTTACGCAAGGGGCAATAGGTCTTTGTAGTAAAAACTTAAGAAGGTTGATGATTCAAGGGACAACACAACTCCAAAATGGCTTAAGGAATTTTCGGATATATTTTTGGAAGATCTCTCAAATTTACCTCCTCCAAGGGACATAGACCACGGAATACAAACTTTTCTAGGTAGTGAACCAATTTCAAAAAGACCCTACAAAATGTCCCTCCCTAAAGCTATTGAATTAAAAGAATAGCTTCGTCAGCTTATTGAACAAGGATTCATAATACCAAGCATTTCACCCTTGGGAGAACCTATTCTATTCCAAAAGAAGAAGGATGGATCTTTATGTCTCTGCATCGATTATAGGGGACTTAACCAAGTATCAGTAAAGAACAAGTATCCTATTCCTCGCATCAACGAATTACTTGATAGATTACATGGAGCCAAGGTATTCACAAAAATTGATCTCAGATCAAGTTACCATCAAATCCGGATTAAGGAGGCAGATATTTACAAAACTGTATTCAACACCCGGTATGGGCATTATGAGTTCATCGTGATGTCTTTTGGTCTTACAAATGCTCCGACTACTTCTATCCGTCTCACGATATCTTGGTATATTCCAAAGATGAAAAAGAGCATGAAGGCCATGTACGTAAAGTACTTCATCTTCTACGCCAACATCAATTGTATGCCAAGATGAGTAAATGTGTGTTCTTCACGCCCGAAGTTAGCTATCTTGGATTTTTAATAAAACCTGAAGGAATCTCTATAGACCCCGCAAAGATTAAAGACATAATAGATTGGCCACAACCCAAGACGGTCAGTGAGATTCAAGGATTCTTGGGCATTACCGGCTGGTATAGAATCTTCGTCAAAGATTATGCAGTCATCGTTGCACCCTTGATGCAGCTACTTAAAAAGACAACCAAAGCTACATGGGAAAAAGAACAAGAGGACTATTTCCTCAAACTAAAACAAAATCTCACATCAGCCCCTGTACTCAAACTTCCTGACTTCACTCAAGAGTTTGAGGAAGTAACAGATGCCAACGGTCTTGCTATAGGAGGAGTCTCAAACCAAGAAGGCATACCGGTCGCCTTTACTTTTTGGAAATTAAGAATCCACGAGCAACTCATGCTCTGGAACTCCTAGTCGTCATCCATGCTCTTAAACTCTGGAGGCACTATCTTCTAGGAGGAAAGTTTCAGTTAATCACTGATCATCAGAGTCTAAAATGGATTTTTTCACAAGAAACACTCAACATGAGGTAGAGAAGATGGATAGAAATCTTACAAGAATATGATTTCGAAATAAAATATAAACCAGGAAAAGAGATGTGGTTGTTGATGCCCTTAGCCGTAAGGTTTTTCTTGGGGCCATTTACACAGTCGACAATCCAATCCTAAACAAGGTTAACGAAGCCTCCTTGGAAGATGAAGACTATCAAAAAATCCTATAGGTTATCAATCAACATGACCTAAAAGAGAAAGAGAAAGATAGAATCAAGGATTATTCACTTGAGGATGGGCTTGTTTATTATAAATATCGGCTTTACATTCCTAAGAATCCAACATCAAAGGAGTTAATCCTTTATGAAGGACACAACGCTCCAGTTGCCGACCATCCTGGCTATGCAAAGACCCTTAATGCCATAAGGAAAAGCTATTTTTGGCTAGGAATGAAAGGGGATATACTTCGCTACATCAAACAATGTCTTTCCTATCAAAGGATTAAGGCTGGACGAGTAATGATGCCAGGAAAACTTCAACCTCTGGACATTCCTCAAATGAAGTTGGAACTCATTAGCATGGACTTTGTAACAAGCCTTCCTACCATTCAAGGAAGTTACGACTCCATTATGGTGGTAGTGGATATGCTGACTAAAGTATCTCATTTGATGCCTATGAAAATAACTTACACTGCATCAGACATAAGCCGTTTATTTATCAAAGAGATCTTTAGATTACACAGACTTCCTAAGAGAATAGTCAGTGACAGAGATGCAAAATTTACTTCAAAATTTTGGAAAGCTTAATTTGAATCCTTAGGTACCCAACTATGTTTTAGTATAGCCTATCACCCTCAGTCGGACGACCAGATGGAAAGAGTGAATCAAGTTATTAAAGACATCCTTAGAGCTTACTGTAGTACAGAGCCCCAAAAATGGATACAATTTCTTCCTCTGGTGGAATTCGCCTATAATTCCCCATTCCATAAAAGCATTGGGATGTCACCATTTAATGCTCTTTATGGGCATGAATGTATATCACCCCTAAACTTTTCTGACCCTACTACAAGAGTAGAAGCTTCAAAACAAATGTTATAGGAGATGGATGCCCAAACCAAATCCATACGACAGTACATTCAGGCAGCTAAGGACCGTCAAAAACATTATGCTGATAAAAAACGGTCTGATCGGTTTTTCAAACAAGGGGATAAAGTATTCCTTAGGGTACGGCCAAAGAGAAGCAATTTATCCTTGGGAAAATACAAAAAACTAAGCCCCAGATATTGTGGACCTTACAAAGTGATTAAAGTAATCAGTGATCAAGCTTACAAAATTAAAACTACCTAAACACCTCAAGGTCCATAATGTATTCCATATCAGTCTTCTAAAACCATACATCCAAAATCCCAATCACCCTCTAGACGAAGAACATATTGTGATGTAGAAGCAAGGAATTCTTGAACTCCAACCAGATTGTATTCTCGATCTAGGGAAAGAAGTCAACAAAACAGAGTAATCAGGGAACATTTAGTAAAATGGAAGGACTACCCCACTGAAGACGCCACATGAGAGGACGAAGTATCACTTCTCAAAGATTTTCCAAATTTCGGTTGAGATGAGGACATCTCAATTCCTTAAGTTGGGGTGATTGTAAGGTTTCTAGTTTTTGAAACCTTAGAACTTGTACAAAGCCTGTTAATTGAAGTTGGTTATTGAGAAAACACTATAGAATGATCCAGTTATGGCTGATATTGGTATTTTTGGAACCGTAACCAGAGCTTTACTATGGTTATAATTTTTCAGAATCAAATTCCGATAAAATCTAAAAAAGTTACGGGCTCTGAAAGATTACACTAGGAATTTAATTAGCTAAGTAAAATTGGATGGTTTCAGTAATTATCATTGCTAAAGACTTTTTTATCCTAAAGTTCTAGAAATTGCAGATATTTCTAATTTTCATCATTAAAACTAAGAGAAATTAGCAGAAATCGATTCTGGAAGCTGGGGGGGGCTGTGTGGAGCTATGTGGAACTTGCCCGAGATAAAATTAGCAGCAGGTGATGCTAGTTGAAAGCTGGGGGCTTGCGTGAGCTGCCAAAACCTGCCAGAAACAGCCTAGGGGCCCTGAAAAGCTATAAAAAGATCCCCTTACTTCACAAAAAAATTAGACTCGGAGCCTTGGTAAATTCTCTCTCATCTAGAGGGACCTCTACGCAAAAATCACTAGAGAGCAAAGCTCTAGTTGGTTAATCAACCGTAATTAGCACTAACCTTTTTTTATTAGTAAAAATATGTTAACATATTTACATTTTTCTTGATTGATTGAAGATTAAACTTATGTATACTCTAAATTCTTTGCTAATTCAAAATTCTCTTCTGATTATTGAGATTAAGCTTAGGAACATTAAGCTAATTAATTATTATATTATATCAGGGCTTAAATTACTCATGTTAACCATAAATTAATGATATTTATACTAATTAAACTTAGATTAAGATGAGATAATTATCAAAGTTATGTTAGACTTTCATTATAATAGAAAAATCATCCTTTAACTTTTTGAGTAATTTTTATAATTATTTAAGCAGAATTACACTGTTTTTAAGAGAAAAGTAAAGGGAGAAATGATCAAATTAATCTAAAATGCTTTGAGATAATTATCAGAGTTAAAACACATCCTAATAAACTCGTAATAATTATCTTAACCTTAGATAGTTAGTTTAACTAATTATCTCAAAAGAATTACATTGTTTTTAAGGGAAAATAGTAAACTAATCCAAAATGATTTGAGATAATTATCAGAGAAGAAATACATTTTAAATAACCCGTGGTAATTATCTTAACTTCAAATAATTATCTCATCAGAGAAACATTGTTTTTAAGAGAGATTACAAGTTGGAAAATAGCAAACTAATTCAAAAAGCTTCGAGGTAATTATTAGAGGAAAAGAACATCTTATGAAACCCGTGATAAATATCTTAAAAACTTAGATAATTAGTTTAACTACTTATCTCAGTAGAAAAACAATGTTTTCATGGGAAAATAAAAAGGAAAAAATAGCAAACTAATTCAAAAAGATTTGAAATAACTATCAGAAGTAAAACAAATCTTAAGTAAGAAACCCATGATAAATATTTGAACCTCAGATAATTAGTCTAACTAATTATCTCAATAAAAAAACACTATTTTTAAGGAAAAATAAAAGGGGAAAAATAGTAAATCAATCCAAAAAACTTTGAGATAATGATCATAGGTAAAATACATCTTGAGGGACCCCTGATAAATATCCTAACCTCAAATAATTAGTTTAGATACTTATTTTTACTAAAAGTAACCGATTTTGTGTATAAACCGGGGAGAGGAAATTAGTAAATGAATTTATATAATTACCCAATAATTACCAGAGGTCAGAAATCACTCTTGAAGGTTGAGAAAATTACCTTAGTCTAAATAATTAGTATAACAAATTATTGTCGGCTAATTTTGCCTAAATTAGACCATAAATATAGAAGGAAAAGTTATAAATCAATTTTATGAGTTAACCAAAAAATTCTTAGAGATAGAACATATCAAATTCCATCTAGGGTAAATAATCCACTAGCAGATAGGTAACTCATAATTTAATGAGGACAAAAATAGGATATTCTTGGAATATAAACTAAGGAGAAACCCAGTAAAATAGCTCCAATAATTATATGATAATTATAGGAGAATACTAATAGTACAAGGAAGTTACAGGAGAAATATCTCATCCAATAAGTAACAAGGATACCTATTTATTCCAAAAATCCTTATTTTTGGATAAAAAGGAAGAAAAGAGATTATTCATTTAATTCTCTAATCGATTAAGTCCTTTGATAAAGGCAACCAATATGGCTCCAAAGAGAACCAAAGGAAATCCTCTTACCGATGAAGAGGATACCATCAACAAAAGAAATAAAGCCACTCATGACTGTGAGGCTGGGCCTAGTCATAGGCCTACGGAGGAAAGTCTGCAAGCACCAGTGTAGCAGCACATGGCTGACCAGTCATTCACAGGTGGATTTCCATTTTATTCACTTAAGTCTTTAATTAGATTAAAGTTTATTTCTAAATTAACATTGCATATGTAGGGGTTAGGAAGGATAACTGGCTGTAAATGGATGGTAACTTCTAAGAAACCAACGAGCAATGACTATAAATAGGAAATAATTGATTGGGTTACGACTGATTGACCTAGGAAAGAAATGTTTGATAATCCTTAAGACAGCTTGTCTCAAGACACCTCTGATTCCGCCATGGATGAGTCTATTTCCTTAGTACGCGTGGAGTCTTTACCCCGTGCTTGTTTGTGCATGTGGATATTACTTAGGATATTCATTTTATCCTAGAGGAACCGCCCGGTTGTATGGGCAACCGGTTGGCGTATGGGTGCCCGCACTATGGGTGATGGCTTTTTCCACCTCGGTTTTTATAAATAAGGAATGGGTGTCGTTTTTTCACCTCTGTATAGGTGGTCTTCAGACAAGCGAGTACTAGTCAGAGATACTCCAGAATGACAGTATCTTGTCTTAAGTCTAAAGATGTTTGTTTGCTAAAAGAATGTTTTCAATACTATTTTCAAGGGTTGTCTTAATGAAATTCAATTATGAAAGTTAAAAGAAACCATTGTTTTAATTGTGACAAGAATGTGGTAGTAATTAAACAACAAAGAATCATGTGTGAGTGCGGGGTGGTAAGTGGGGATTGACTAAGGTTGTCAATCATGGACGGGTGGACCTAATTAGTCAGGGAACTATCCATTCCCGCTCACTAAAAACGTCTAGAAACTTCTCCACTTAGAAGAGGAATCCACCAGCGGCTGTGCCCTCACATATGTTAGGGAAAAAAAGCGTTGATTAAGGAAACCTTAATCAGAATGATGGAAGTTATAGGACCGGAATAGTTTTTTTTAATTTCAACAAGTTGTCTCGTTTCCACTGCGAGACTGGACTAGGTCTTCTTCTAGGGTTATAAACCTAAACCATTATCAATGGTAAGGGTGAATTCCCTGGAAATCTTCTTGTATAGAGACTCATATTTTATTAGGCCTAGAGACCTGTCAAGGGTCCCATCCCGCTTTTGGTGTTGGCGGGTTTGGAGACCTCATAGATTCCAGTAGGTGATGTGACTCTGTGTGATTAGGCAATGGACAACGTGAAAAATATTCCAGCAATTGATGTATAGAAGGTCTAGCAGCTACAACATAAGATTCTGCACAGGAAAGGAATGCAGATGAACAGTGGGGAGGGGCTACCCTCTGACCATGACGGTGAGACCAATTTTCTTCTCTCGAGACCAAATGCATCCCGGAATAGTATGTCACAACTGCACTGGAGTTGGCTTTTGTCTGATGTCTTCTCAAACCAAATGAATGGCTCTCATGAAGAGGTGGTAAAGGCAAGCGAAACATCTCTCTGTATCGTTCATCGTTGGCACGTGCATGAAACACAAAGTGGTTCCACTAGTGTATGGTGGACCTAGGCTTGATGTACCATCCAAGCTCGGGAACTAATGGGTCTCTAAAAAAGCAAGGTTGATGCGAGATTGTACCACCTACCAATGTCATAGGAATAGCATGCATGATGAGCTCGATGGAGTTGTTATCTTCAGTCTCGATTGAAGAAAAAGCATTGTCGCACAAATTTCCTTGGCTTGCTTTGTCGCAGTTTTGACAGTTGGGATGATGGCAAACAATGCATTTTGCACTCCAATATTGTCCATGGAAACATGTGCCCGTGTGTGTGTGTGTGTGTGTGTGTGTGTGTGTGTGTGTGTGTGTGTGTGTGTGTGTGTGTTGTAGGACATCTCATAGAGATCTCTTTGGTTACTGCAGGACTTCAAACCAAGCTCTCTCCCTCACTCCCTAGTGCAATGAGCACATGTGCTCCAAGACTTCAGACAAAGCTCCCTCCTTCTATGTTGAAAGGTGATTGGAAAAAGAAGTAAATTGGCAATGGTTGTAGCTGGTACCTTGCATTGCGCTTTTCCCAAACGTCTTTACCAGTGTAACCAATTGAACTGCTACGGGGAATGACAAGCCGAGACTACCCAACCCACACAAGTGCTGGGTGGGATGGGGCTCTTAGGATAGAGAAGAGGGAGTGTATAGTTAGTATGTACCTGCTGAGTACATTAGTTTTGGTGTCAGCGTTACCGTGGGCTTGCATAGAATGCAGCCTAGAGGAGGTCTTTCTCAATCTTTTGGACAATTTTCGGGGGTACCAGAAGTGGAATTTGGAAGTGAGGAGGAGAACTTTGCTTTGGATGAAGGGTAGTGTCCTGATTGGTTGATCTAAATATCGGAATCTCTACCAATGTGGTAGGGAGTCCCCACCCATCAGCAATCGGGGTTCCTTTCAAAAGGATGCTGACCTAACGGGTTGATCTAAATATCGGACTCTCTGCCGACGTGGCAGAGAGTCCCGACCATCAGCAACCGGGATTCCTTTCAAAATGGTTTAACACCCCCCCCCCCCCCCCCCCCCCCCCCCCCCCCCGCCCCCAAAAAAAAAAAACATTTAAACAATATGAACGTTTGAGCACGCCCTCCCATTGACCAAGCATGCTATGCTAGTGGTTTGAGCAATTGCCTCTCCACGTGAGCGCTTGGGTTCAAAACCTCGATGTGATTCACTTGCAATGCTTAATCAAATGTTTTGTGTTTGATCATTGTGTCCCTTTGGGATTACAAAAATTCTAAGTGCTCGGATGTGACCTGCTGCACCAGCTGAGTAGGTCAACATGCTTGCCACTTGGAAGCCTTTCAAAGATGCCACATCCTTGAGAGTCCAATATTTAGTGAGAGTCGCACCCCTACAGCCAATACAACGTGTGCCTTAATTATTAGGCTAGAAACGATGGCTATCTGAAGCTGGCGCATGCAAAGAGAAGGGAAGAGGAGCTGGCTCGATGCAAAGAGAAGGGTTGTGAGTTGCTTGGGAAGTTGGTGCATAATGCTTTATAATATAGGAAGTCAGACATGATAAAATTAGGGCCGGGGAGATGCGAGGTGTGAGGGGGCCATGGATGCGGGCCATGGATGCATTTGGGGATCGTGGATACGTGGACCATACGTGGACATACGAAAGATAGGCAGCAATGTACATCAAGCTTATGCTCCTTTTCAACAAGCAGGGGCATTTAAGAGCTGCTTTTCACTAAAGACCTGCAGGGTGTAGAGTGCGAAGACCTGGATGCACTACAAAAAATGCAAAACAATGCAAAGTTTCTAGTCTTGTAGAGCATACAACGGGACGAAGCCTCATTTAATACAAATCTATGCTCTATATGCCCGTGAGCGAGACGTAGCTCTAAGACGTTGCATTGGCGACCCTTTGCACTATTTGGCATGGGGGTTTTCAAATGGGATCAACAATGAGGGTCATCCGACCCGTCGGATATGTTTTTGTAAATTCAGGTGGATTTGTAAATTTGGGACGAAAAGTAAATTCAGGCCAACAAGTAAATTTGGGCCATTACTTAAATTTGGGAGCACACCTTGAGCCTTGAACCCACGACCTGCCCCATGCAGCGCATGTGCTCTAACCACCACGCCTGCATGCATTCATTGAAGTAAGTGGCATTTCAATTCCACATATGTAAATGCAGGCCGATTTTGGGAGAGTTTTGTAAATTTGGGCCATTTAATCTTGTAAATTCAGGTCACGCAAGTTGGTAAATTCGGGTTGCCCAATCGCACGGCCTACAATGCATGCACCTCACCATTCTCACCTCCATCCTTGATCCCATTTGAAGGTGCCCGTGCCATATAGTGCTGAGGGCGACCCTCGACGGATTGACACTATTGACCACCAAGCACATCAGTAAAGAGCCAATTGCGGAACGCCCATGTGACCTTCTCCTCCATCAGCAGCTAGGCCAATGGTACATTGTTGGTACATCTGTGACCGTGACAACCATTAATCTATGCCCTCCCAACAATGTGGGTGGTTGGTGCAATCCCCCCCTCCACCACTTTGACATGGCGCAGCCATGCTAGCATTTGAGAAGATTGGAGTGTACAAGGGAGGAATTGTCCCTATGAAGTACAGGGTTGTGCCTTGTGCCAAGAAGGGTGGCATCCACTTCACCATGAATGACCACTCCTACTTCAATCTGCAGGTGCTAGTCACCAACGTAGGGGGTGTGGGCGACGTGCACTCTATCTCCGTCAAGGGCTCTGGCATGGGATGGAAAGCCATGACCAGAAATTGGGGCCATAATTGGCAGAGCAATGCACGGTTGGATGGGCAATGCCTCTCCTTCCACATCACCACCAGTGAAGGTCACACCCTCACCTCCTACGACCTGGCACCTACGAATTAGCGATTCTTTCGGATCTTTATCGAGGACAAGCAGTTTTAATTATTATTAGCCTAGTGCCACTTGTACCTAACTAGTCTTGCTTGCTGCTCCTTGATATATAACATCTATAGAATATAATAGGACACATGCAAATTGACATTTAGCATCTAGCACTAAAGGGAGCAAGAGAATGACTAATTTGGCAAGGACGGCACTGCGTGAAATGGATATACATTTGAAAAATGCTATAATGTTTATGGGAGAAGACAAAGTTACGTCCATTAATTATTAGATTTTATAGGGATGGTTACAATTGAGATTATATCCAAGCGAGGTTGTACTACTATGTTACTGATGAATGTTTTCTCTAGTATAGTGCTACATGTAAATTCTTGCAAATGAAAAGTATTTCAAAAAGAAAATTTCATTGAATGGTTGGTAGCACATAATGTCGGCTTGCATTTTTGAAGTTAGCTGTTGAGTGTGTTTTGTCTTTCTTCTTTTGTAGTTATTTGTGTTTTACCTTTCTTCTTTTGTAGTTATTCTCGGTACAATGAATGAGAACAATTATACATGTGTTGGGGTATAGGCGCCTGTGCCTTGCCCGGCCGCCCAGAGTCTGGGCGCCCACTGACTTGTATACCTTATACATAGCATAAGTGTATAGGGGGCTACTCACTCTTTGAGTCTCCCCACCCATATCTGTGTGTCATGTGTCTCCTTCTCTCTCACTCTCCGTCTGTGGTGCTCCCCGATCCCCTTCAATTGGTATCAGAGCTATGGTGACTACGGAGAGCATGACGGCTTTGAGAGCTTCGAGACGATAGCTCGCTCGCTCTCTACAGTGGAGTTCGATCGCGGAGTTTCACGGAGAGCGATTTTAGCTTGAGGAGCATTGTCTTTGGAGCTTAGGAGCTTGGTGTGGTCAAGCTTGGTCGAGAAGGCGGTTGCGGCTTCGTTGGTGAGAGGAGCTTTTGAGCTCAGTGGAGCTCGTTAGAGAAGTGCTCGGCGGAGGAGAGCTTGACATTCGAGTGCTTGGATGCTGTTGTGGCAGAGCTCTTGCGTTGGAGCTTGCATTGAGAGGACATTGCATCACGCAGAGTGGAGCAGGAGCAAGTTCAAGGCTGTGTGCAACTCGTTTTTGCCATTTTCGGGCTCTAAAACGCAGTTTTTTGCGTAGCTCCGTCATACAGAGTCAGATCTACGTGATCCAGGAGTCTAGGTCAGGGTTTTGGCACGCTCTGGACGCGATGGTGATGTCTATTTTCTGAAATTCTGCTTTGAATTACAGCAGGTACAGCAGTAGGTTTATTTGTGCACTTTCGGGTCCCAAAAACACTGTTTTTGGTATATCTCTCACACACGAAGTATTTACTGCAGCAACCAGCAAATTCATAGGTGTACACAGGTTTTTGGATATGCATTTGTCCAGAGAGACACTCATGCGAGAGTGAGCTATGTTGCCATGGTCTTGGCGGTTTATGTATGCCATATATGGATTTGTGTATTTGTTTGTGGCTGAGATTATTTGAGATTTGGCTCAATTTATAGAAGAAACTCTGTTGGATTTTATCCAGGTTCTCGCCATAGCTTCTACGTATCCGTAGGTTGATCTTTGACAGTTTAGTGGTTGAGTTTACTCCTACTTTAACAGGTGATTTTCAGTCATCATTTGGTTGGAGTTTGGAGTCACTTGTGTATGCCCTTGTGTGCCGTATTTCGCATTGCGCATAGCGACAGATCTTGCAAGGTTTTGCGAAATGTTGCTATAGTTATCTGGCAGACATTTGGTCATCAATTGAAAGGTATTTTGGTAGCAATCATCACTCACATGTATGTCATTTGAGGTGCCGTTGAGTGGTACTCCGGCAAGAGCGGGTATGCTTATATGTATGACTTTGTGAGGTGATTCCGGTCGAGTTTATTCCCGGATTGGCCATTGTGGCATATATTATTGTCTCTTTGAGGTTTACTGTTAAGATTTTGCTCCAGTTACAAAGGAGACTCTGCCAAAATTTTGTCAGATATTTATGCGCGATTGAGTCATATTGACTTGTGATTTTGTGCAAGGTTTTGCACGGTTATTGGTGCAACTTTGCATCAGATTTTACAGCCATATTTGCAGACTTTTGTTGATGCAATTCGAGCCAGTTTAGGGCTGATTTGGTTGACATTTGCTACTCATTGTTGGTTGCTCTTTTGCGAGCATTATGGCTGATTTTTCATTTGACTTTCAGCGTTATGGTCTGACACAGTTTGATGGTGCAGATTTTGTTGCTTGGAAGGAGCATATGCTTGTTGCATTGGCGGATTTGGGGCAGGATAAACCCTTGCGTGGTTTATCGGCGAAGCCCAAGTCTATGCGTGATGATGATTGGCAGGATCTTGATGAGTTAGCAATGTCTATGATTCGTTTCAATCTGGTTGAGTCTATTGACTGGCAGGTCTCGAGGGAGAGTACAACTCATGCTTTATGGCAGAGTTTACATGCTATGTATGCCACATCCATGTCTACAGGGGAGTCTAATCCCACTTCTATGTCCATGGAAGAGATTGGTCCCACACGCAAGTCTCGACGGCATAGAGACTTGACATGTTGGCATTGTGGACATAGAGGGCACATTAGGCGTTGATGTTTCAGCCGTTTGAGACAACGGAGGCGACAGATGCGTGATGCAAATTTGGGTATGACAGATGCTAGTGAGATCAGTACGGTGGTTACTGAGTATGCTTGTGACGGCGATGTCACATTTACATCTAGCTTGTCTTCAGACGATCTTATGTCTACGGATTGCATATCTGATTGCACATTGTCTTCACATTGGTTACTAGATTCAGATGCTACTTTCCATGTCACGTCGCATCGTGAGTGGTTTAGCACGTTTTCTAGTGGGAGACTTTGTTGTGCGCACATGGCTGATGGTGTTGTGTATGACATTGAGGGTGCAAGAGACGTATGTTTGTCCTTGCCCAATGGTATGAGATTTACCCTGCGTCATGTGCGTTATGTGCCAGATCTGAGACGGGATTTGATCTCATCAGACAGTTACGGTATAGTGGATGTTAGGTATCGCTGCTTGAGCGATCTTTTGCGTTGCATTTGGGTTCGCTAGTGATTGCGAGAGGTGCCAGGAGTGGTACAGGTTACCCATTGCATGTGGATCACGGGAGAGACGGTGTTGTCTCTGTGATCACGTAGCCAGGTAGAGAGCGAGAGAGCAGGCGAGTCTCTTTTGCTTGTGGGTTGCAGGATGCTTTGCATGGAGTGCAGAGTAGTGAGCTCGTTGTGCACACAGTTGCGGCACGATTTGAGCAGTCACACAGAGAGGTGACAGAGTCAGACATGCATGCTTTGCTAGTGACTGAGCAAAGCAGAGAGTCAGTTGTGCGAGATACTTCTATGCAGGATAGACAGGTAGAGCGGTCTTGCTCTAGTGAGTCACGACAGGAGGACGTTGTGCAAGAGTCTATGCATACGGAGTTAGAGCATGAGAGCTCTAGTGAGTCACAGCAGATTGAGTGGTCATGTTTGCAGTGGATGATTGCAGAGGACACTGAGATGTCAGTGATTATGCAGTCATTCCTTTCTATGCTCGAGAGTGAGCATGGGGATATAGTTGTGCAGGATATGTCTTTCAGTAGACACCTAGAGCAGCTGGTTTTCTCTGAGGTTGCACGACAGGTTGATGCGTCTTTTGTGGATAGTTAGGAGATGCATGTGGCTGACACGCCTTGTCAGTCAGAGATGCCTATTGACAGGGATATATATGTTGATGCATGCTCCGTAGAGCTAGCAGGGCCCGCTAGCATTGCATCCGCATTCGGTGGTCTCATGTATGAGATGTTGATCTTGAGACCAGATATCGCAGCTGCAGTGGGAGAATTTGCAGTTGGGGTTGTCAGTCGTTTGTTGAATGATGATGGCATAGTGCACGAGGGAGATATGCAGGTATTGCATACATACTTTCAGTACGTGTGCGGTACGTCTGGTGGTGTATGGACTTACACGGGAGCAGGACAGCCGGATGCACACGATCACAGCCAGTCAGTGGGCATCGATTGAGAGCGGTTTTCTCTCACCTTTTGTAGTCTTTAGACTAGGTTCCCATGCTTAAAGGCACAGTCGCCTTTAAGTGGGAGGCTGTTGGGGTATAGGCGCCTGTGCCTTGCCCGGCCGCCCAGAGTCTGGGCGCCCACTGACTTGTATACCTTATACATAGCATAAGTGTATAGGGGGCTGCTCACTCTTTGAGTCTCCCCACTCATATCTGTGTGTCGTGTGTCTCCTTATCTCTCACTCTCCGTATGTGGTGCTCCCCGATCCCCTTCAACATGTAGCTTCACCTTCTGTGTTTTGTTATATGGCATCGGCAATGTATGTTGCATGTACAAAGTTGCAAGTAGCCAACGGACCGAGCTTGTCATATGGCATGTGTTACAAAGCTCCCGTGTGTGACTACAAACTGGGGGTAGTTGAGCAAGATCATCGAGCAAGAGAACACATTCGTTGTTGAAGGGATCTTCCAATGTACTTCTTGTTACGTTGACATCTTGTCTTACGATAAGGTCAAAATTTGTTTGGGTTAACATGGATAGTTTGTCTATAATTATAATATCTACCTCTTTTATGTCCAAATATCACTTATCAGTCTCATGGGATACTGTTGATTCGTGGTTGGTATCTTGAACTGGTAATTCATGTGGATGCAATGCTGCTAAGTCTTGTTGTCACTCCGATTGCAAAGAGCCCAACAATAATATAGAAGCGAGGGCAGCACGAGTGTCTATTTCATTTGTCTGTCAACCTGATTTATTGCTATATATGTGAGGTATGCCACCGGGTAGAAGAAACATATTTCTAGATTGTGAGCAAAGATCTCACATTGCATGCTCCAATCTCTATGCAATGCAGTAATTTCAAACCATGACCTAGTATATGGAAGATAAGCTAGTTTCAAAAGGTGGCTGTAGTTTGCTCCCTAGCTTATTGATGCTTGGATGTAATCTTTAGGACTTGAGAACTTCATACTGATACCTAGTACTAGAGAAACGAGGACATATATAGTATGTCATCAATTATTTTGACACCTAGTATGGTATCAATTATTTAGAGCTAAAGTAAAGATGCACAAGGTGTATTCACTATTGCGATACACCACATGCATTCACTACTTGTGTATTCACTACTGTAATACATCACATGCATTGGCTAGCAAATGTATGCAAAGAATTGTGTGTGTAACTAACATGTGAAAATGCTAATCAACATCGAGTGTATAGTTCTAAAAACGAGATCCAAATAAACCAAAGCAAAGGAAGTAATGCAAAAAATTATAAAACAAGCAAGTAGATAAAGAATGAATGAATTGCAACAATAAATGGGGTGCTTAATTGACCTGCAATTGAAGGGGATCGGGGAGCACCACAGACGGAGAGTGAGAGAGAGAGAGAGATAAGGAGACACACACACGATGTGGGTGGGGAGACTCAAAAGAGTGAGCAGCCCCCTATACACTTATGCTATGTATAAGGTATACAAGTCAGTGGGCGCCTAGACTCTGGGCGGCCGGGCAAGGCACAGACGCCTATACCCCAACAACCTCCCACTTAAAGGCGAATGTGCCTTTAAGCAAGAGAACCTAGTCTAAAGACTACAAAAGGTGAGAGAAAACCGCTCTCAACCGATACCCACTGGCTGGCTGTGATCGTGTGCATCCGGTTGTCCTGCTCCCGTGTAAGTCCATACACCACCAGACGTACCGCACACGTACTACAAGTATGTACGCAATACCTGCATATCTCCCTCGTGCACTATGCCATCATCAGTCAACAAACGACTAACAACCCCAACTGCAAATTCTCCCACTGCAGCTGCGATATCTGGTCTCAATATCAACATCTCATACATGAGACCACCGAATGCCGATGAAATGCTAGCGGGCCCTGCTAGCTCTACGGAGCATACATCAATATATATATTTCTTGCAATAGGCATCTCTGACTGACAAGGCGTGTCAGCCACATGCATCTCCTGACTGTCCGCAAAAGACGCATCAACCTGTCGTGCAACCTCAGAGCAAACGAGCTGCTCTAGGTGTCTGCTGGAAGACATATCCTGCACAACTATATCCCCATGCTCACTGTCGAGCAAAGAAAGGAATGATTGCATAATCACTGACATCTCAGCCTCCTCAGCAATCATCCACTGCAAACATGACCACTCAATCTGCTGTGACTCACTAGAGCTCTCATGCTCTAACTCCGTATGCATAGACTCTTGCACAACGTCCTCCTGTCGTGACTCACTATAAGAGCATTGCATCCGTGCAATTGGGATCGAGGCTACATATAATCTTCACACACAAGAGTTTTGAGTTGATGTTGGTTATTTTTCAAAGAGGAGCTTTCATGGATGGTTTTTTGTTCTTTTTTAGTGTGTTTTTAGCTTCAAATCATCTATGACTTGCTTGATTTTGCTACGAACTTTCACAGTCAGAGGCCCGACGCTTTCCTAGCCACACTTCGCACTTCTTAACATCGCCCTTCCAGACAGGTACTGAAAAACAACTCTAGGTTCAAGATCCCTGTGGACTCCTATCATCACTCACTAAAAAGTCCGGAGCAGAGGTGTATAAAAAAGAACCTCCCCAAGCGTTTGTTTTCTTGGCCCAAAGGCATCAAGTTGGTGTTCCTGCAGACACACCAATAGTTAACATCTTTTCTCCTTTTGTACACTGCCATTGGGAGAGAGGGACAAATTCCTTGACCTATGAATCATGCCCAATCTCCCCATCCCTCAATCTAACAGAATTGGGAGGATCACCTTGGGCAAGGGATTTCTTGAAGCACGTCAAAGGGTTGTGAAGTGGGATGAAACAAGCCCAAATTTTTAGTTGATTGGAGTGGGGGGGGGGGGGGGGGGAGGGGGTAGAGAAGCTTTTACCTTTCAAGTCACTAGTACCCTCTAGTGATATGGACCCCTGACCATTCCCTTCACCCTTTTGACCCTTTTCAGCCTTGAGACTTGCACAACCAATGAAGTTGTAACAATCAAAATCTTATAGGTAGAAGCAAGAAAAACAAAGGAATTCTCAATGGGTGGACCTTGGGAGATTTTCAATGTGGAGCTCTGTTTCTCTGCAATCTTCTCTTGTAGTTTGGTGTCCTCCTTGTCGCAAATCATAGTCTCCTTTACCTCCCTTCACTACTCTTTAATTATACCTTGCTCCCTTCCCCATACGTTCCCTTGGTAGGGTTATGATTGTTGCCTCTTGAACTGGAGCCTTACACTATGGGATTGGTACTTATTTTGACCTTCATGGGGCAATGCTTTGCAAATTGCCCAAATTTTGTACACTCAAAGCAGGCCCCAAAGTTGAGTGGAATGGTTATCAACCCAGCTCCAACATTGATCATCATTCTCTTTTGTGGGGTCTTTAATACATTCCACCCTATGCACAGCCGGTTAGAGGATCTGCATAGACCCCTCTTGTTGGGAACAAAGAGTGGGATGTCTAGCTAACTAGCAAGCAATCAAATATTATCCCAAAGCCAACTAAGGTAACCCTCCAAATTCGACCCAGACTGAATGGATCCCTTGGGAATATTATCGAATCAAATATTGGTTCCTAGATACTACATAGATGGTTGTTCTGTAAAATAAAAGGGGAACTCTCTCTAGGATATTTGAAACGTCAAATTGACAGAGAAAGAGTGCACATCACCCACTCCCCCCACATTCATAATGAGCACCAAGTTGAAGTAGGCATGCCCATTCATGGTGAAGTGGATGCCGCCCTTCTTCACACAGGGCACCAGGCAATAATCCAAAGCCACGATGTTGCCCCTATACACGCCAATCTTCTCAAATGCTAGTTGCTCCATGTCAAAGTGCTCGAGAGGTGCACCATGGCAGGGCATTGTTGGGAGGGCATAGCTTGGTGGTTGTCACGATCACTGACATACCAACAGTGTACCATTGTGGGTCGAACCCGGCATCGCACAGAATCTCGAAGCAGGTGCTAAGATTGAACCCATCATTAAAGAGGGTGGTGCTCAAGGCTGCTATGTGGTGCCATAGCCAAAGGAGTAGAGCACAAGGAACTTTGGACAACTTTCCACATAGAAACTTTCATCACATTTAGAGTAATTGCTAGATAGTAGTAGTAAGTCATTAGCTTACATCCAAATGAAACTAGCAAGTGTGTGGTCTTCTAGTGCAATTGCTAAATGGAACTAGCAAAATGATAATTTTAATGAAATAGCTATATGGCAATCTTTTAATTACTACATGGATCTCTCAAGCTCATATGGCTTATGCATTTTCCATATTGTAATTATGTGTAGTTGCTAGTTGGATGTAGAAAATGCCAATCCCAATACAGTTACTATATAGCAATTATGGTATGCAACATTTATGATATAATAACCTATACGTTATGTAGGCAATTCCATTGTTTGTATATGCTAATTAGGAGTTAAGAATGGTCATTTGATCTATTTCCCAGAAGTTACACTTGACATGGGCACTATGTACTTCAAGACCTTCAAGAAATAGATACCCTCCCCCACATGTCAACAAATGCCCCCTCCCTAGTGAGCATTGACAGTTAGAGTTGCCACTATCACCAAGCCATGTGTGTGTGCAAGAATCTCTCTCTCTCTCTCTCTCTCTCTCTCTCTCTCTCTCTCACACACACACACACACACACACACACACACGCACGCACACACAACACATAGTGAAAATGTGCAACCTGTACAGTGCGCACTATAGTGACTTTCCCACATAGATCACTTGAGTGCTTGGAATGCCTGAGTCCCAAGCCTACACACCGGTGTAGATCTCGTTGGTCTGGCCGCCTTTGGGATGCACCCCACAAAACTCCAGTACATTATGTAAACGTGGAAGGCGATAGGGTTTGACTCTTCCTTTGAATTGATAGGAGGTGGATCACTAAAGAGGTATAACAACGAGGAGTGCTTGAGGGAGTCAATACAAGAGGTTGGAGCTATAGCGTGTGTGTGTGTGTGTGTGTGTGTGTGTGTGTGTGTGTGTGTGTGTGTGAGAGAGAGAGAGAGAGAGGGGGGGGGGGGGGGGGGGGGGGGGGGGGGGGGGGGGGGGGGGGGGGGGGGGGGGGGGGGGGGGGGGGGGGGGGGGGGGGGGGGGATGTTTGTGCATGCTATTTACTCCATTGTAATCAAATCTCTAAATAAATTTTTTTCTAAAAGCTCAACAAATTTTTAAGTTATTTGCATAAAAATAGACTAAAATTGGGTAAAATTTGTAAGTTTTTCCACCTATCAAATCTATTTTTGACGTGAGTCCCAATATTTGAAGGTGGGATTACACTAAACCTATGTTGTTTTTTAGTATTGATTGTAATGAGTAGGTAACCTTCCCTATAACCTATTGAATCACTCACCAATTAATAGTGCACACTCTCTATCTCTCTCTAATACACACAGACACACACACATACAAAAAATACAATTGTATGGGCATCAATTGTACAAGAGCACAAAAAAGAGCATCAGCTAATATGGGCAAGATATGGGCATAAAAGAGCCAATACTGTTGTTGAAACTACTACTATGGCCAATAATAGTACTGCAATATGGTGTAGGGCCAAGTAAAGCGATGGACCTAGCCATGAAATGGTGGATAAATGCGGAGATAGTGCTGCATATACCAATAAGGGGGGACAAGGAGGGCTAGGATTACACTAAACCTAGGCTGTCTTTTAGCATTGAGATTAAACTTAACTTAGGATATTTTTGAGCATTGATTGTAATTAGTAGGTAACCTTCCTTGGAACCTATTGAATTACTCATCACTTAATAGTACACAATGGACACTCTCTATCTCTCTCTAATACACACACACACACACCCACAGGTAGGTATACGTGTCACAGAGGCACAACATTCCTTGCCAATTAATTGCATGGAAAGCAAAAAAGTCCAAAACTATATTTTATCTAAAAGCAACCTCTTCAGAATCATACATCTCTCTCTCTCTCTCTCTCTCTCTCTCTCTCTCTCTCTCTCTCTCTCTCTCTCTCTCTTTGTTGTATTCACTCATAGCCTAGTTGATTTCAACCCACAGAGTTTTAACAAAAAAGCCAGCTACATACAGAAAGGACCATCCCTTCGAGTATCCACCATGCCACCAAACACACACACACACACACACACACACACACACACACACACACAAACACACACACAACACACACAGGTAGAGTGCCCATCAATGGGAGGAGCATAAAGCATCAATGTACAAGAGCACAAAAAAGAGTAGCAACTAATATGAGCAAGATTTGTGCATAGAAGAGCCCATAGTACTGTTGAAAATAGTGCTATGGCTAGTAGCACTGCTGCAATATGGTGTAGGGCCAAGTCAAGCGGTGGAGCTAGCCACGAGGTGCTGCGTAAATGTGGAGATAGCATTGCATATATCGACAGGGGGGTTGAGGAGGGGTCGGATTACAATAAACCTAGGTTGTTTTCAAGAATTGAGATTACATTAAACCTAGGTTGTCACACCCACCCACAGAGTTTTAACCAAAAAGCCAGTTTCTTGGAAAAAGCCCGGTTTTCTTTGTGGAGAAAAGTTTTACCCACATTCTTCTTTTAAGCTCAAAAACATATGTTTTGCATATATCGATACCAAAATATGTATATACCTCTACAATCCTTTTGTTTTCTCTAGTCCTCTCCACAACAAAGAAATCCACTCAAATAATCACATGGGGGTAGCTCAAAGTACGAGCCCATCCATCTTACCAATGTCAAATTTGGGCATTGCCTACTCTATTAGCCCTTTCTACTTTGCATTACAATCGTGACCCATGGCCCTATTGATATAGTATTTTAGGGGTTTCCCTACCTCACTTATTTAACAAAGTACTAATAGTAAATATCAATTACATACATAATAACTATGAGGTCCGCAATCTCCTGCAACCTCTCTACAACTCATGGTGATCATGCATAGAAAGACCCAATTGATGAAGATGCTATCATGGACACCCTAGTCGTGTGGTCCTACAAAGTACACTATGGTCCCAAGGTAGGATGCTTAAGAGAAAGGAAAGGGCACTAGCTTCCTCTCATTCTCCTCGCCTTGTGTTGGAGTTCAACTTATTGGTTTTTGAACCCGTGGGTCAAAGTTCAAGACATGGCATCTTGTAGGGAACCAATCAGATGTATCTAAAACACTATGCATGAGTGCACCATTCATTTTCAAATTTAAAATGTAAATTTGTAGGGTGGGATAAAAAAACTTGACATTACCCATATAAACGTAGATATGAGAACATTAGAGATAAATGGACTAAATTTGAAGGTTTTCTCATTTAATTTCTATAATTTTTGAAGGATTTCTCACATTCAAATTTAAAATATAATTTTCCCAAACACTGTTTGGCACTGTCTTTGCAAAACCTAGGTATGAGAACATTAGAGGTAAATCTTTTCACTTTCAAATTTAAAATGTAGAGGTAAATCTTAAAATTTGTAAGTGGGATTACACTAAACGGTTTTTTTTTATCATGATTGACTTTGAAGGTTTCTACACTAAATTTTGTTGGCATAGATAAAAATCCTTCTTACTCAAGAAGGAAATTACACATCTTGAAGTCTGGATTCATTACGATTGATGTTATGAAGAGATAAGGATTTATGAACATGTGTATGAGAAACTTTGTGTGTGTGTGTGTGTGTGTGTGTGTGTGTGTGAGAGAGAGAGAGAGAGAGAGAGAGAGAGAGAGAGAGAGAGAGAGAGAGAGAGAGAAACTTTTGTCCCCATAAATGAACAATTCCTTCCCCATGTTGGGACATATCAAATCTGTAGACTTGATTATTGTAGCAATCGCCTCCTTGTAGCTAAGAGTGGATGCTCTGACCCCAAGCTCCTTGCACATCTCCAATGTCAAAGTAGGCCAATGCATGTATAGAATTCATGTCATGTCTAGCTCAATGGCTCTTTCTTATCCTTCTGTAGTTGTTGCCTTGTGATCTTGAAAGTGGGAGAAGCCTCCCTGGATGTCACATTATGTTGCGGTGATTGTTTGCCAAGATGCTAATGGTTTTGTGTTAAAGATGCTAATATTTTGATTGTTAAAGATGCTAATGCTCTAAATCCGTACTATCCTTTTGATTGTTCTTTGGTTGCTAGTTTAAAATGTCTCTTCAAAATCACTTGTCCACTGGGCTTCAAAAAGATGGAGAACGAGCTTTCTTCTTATGAACATTTTCTCGTGTGTTGCGAGAAGATCTAGCATCACAATATTTCTAAGATCTTTTGCAATGCTTAAAGATAAAAGTGTTATGGCCAGAAATAAGATATGCCTTATTTTCTAAGGGGAAAAAAGTGTGGAATATGCACAAGATTTTGCTTGACATTTTGGTTGTTTGGGTTGGAATTTAAACTTAGTGTTGGCAAAAGAAAAGTTAGGCCTAATCAAATATCACAAAGTGACCCACTATGGAGGTGGAAACATGCCTTTATCATTGATGCACTATAGAATGAGTATGATAATCCATCTTATTCCAGCAAAACAACTTAAGAGAGGTTCTTAAGTGCACATGTGAAGGTGGATCATTGTCATCAAGGCTTAAACATGATTTCTTGGAATGCTGCAAAAAGTGTCCAATTTGTGCTAAAGCAAGGAAATCAATAATTTCCTTTGACTACATTCCCATCGGGCCTCAACTAAAGCTATTGACATAGAGTACCACTTATTGCCATGAGCTACTATGTTTATAGAGGCACAAAGTGAAATGGCTCAAGGGAGATGCAATATGCTAATATGGAGAGATCCCTAGTAGGAAAATACAACAGCTTTTTATCAGCAACACACCCTTTCCTAACTTGAGGGCACCCCCACCAAAGATATTTTTATGTGATAGGTCACCCATAAGCATACCATGTCATGGAATGGATGTAAGAACTATGACCGCACTACTCATTGGAAGTTGTTCACGAATGTATGTTTATCAAAGTTAATGAGAATAAATTTGGACTTTTTCGTTTGTTGATGTGTAAGAGCACTCTAGGTCTATCATATTTTAAATTGTTTGATAAGTTAAATAAGATTTGTAGTCATCTAAAGTGTAAATTTGTATTTTTTTGGTAAGATTGTACATGAGAAGACATGATAAAGTACAAGATATCTTGATGAAAAAAACTTCGGTGAGATTCCTACCATGCACTTGTGACACCATACCTCTCCTTGAACCCTTTGATTTCTATCGTAGTGGGAAGTCCAAGGAAAGCCTATTTTCAAATTTTTAGCAATAGCTTTTCTTTGAAGAAAATTTTGGTTATTTTAAAGTTTGTACACAGTTTAGGAGTTCATTCTGATTGTTTTCCTTCAGTTTCAAATTTTGACCGAGGGCACTCCTTGGAAGCCAGTTTTGAAGGTGTTAGGGCGAGATTTTGGGAAAGTTTTGTATGTAGGAAATATAGTCCTTCACACAATAAAAAACATTGGTTCTTTGAGTATTTTTAGATTCCATGGTTTTAATGCTCGTTGGAGCCCGTAGATTAAGGAAAAGTAAGAAATGTTTGCTTTACATATTTTTTTAGAAATTTCCAACTTACACGTTGATTTTTGGAGAATCCGAGCAAGATATGATTTTTTTGCATCACATGAGGGTCGAAGAGCGCAACGAAATGAACAAATCCATGTGAGACAAGCCTAAACAGATTCAGAGCTGATTGGAAGCTAGAAGCTATTGAAAGCAGCCTAAAAGTTCAATACTTCAATAAAAAAAAACTTAACATCGTATCATCCTCATACACAATAATTTTGCAATTTTTGTCATTGTAAAGACTCTCAGGGCCCTCAGCAAGACTGGCCACAAGGACGCGCAAAAAGCCCATCCAAAAGTCCAAAATGGGCTTTTTGCACGCCCTTGTGGTCAGTCTTGCTGAGGGCCCTGTGGGCTTTTACATGAAAAAAAATTACAAAATTATTGTATATGAGGATGATATAAAGATGCTATGTTGAATCTACAGAGAGCAAGAGCTTCCCCTCCCCCCCCATTTTGCTATGGCCTGGATGGCCATTCTCATGCCCTTGTGGCAAATACAATCTTTCTTTATCCATGGCGATGAGATAGAAGTGTGCAGTTTGATGTATTCATAGCAAACTCCCCCCCCCCGGGCCACCACCCCCCAATGGCAAATACCTAAACCTTGTATCATGCTCATCAAATATTTTTTGCTTCCTTGTGTCCACTACCCCTGTTCTTGGTGTGTGTTTATCATTATAAGGCCCCAGGGACCCTCAAAAAGAGGGACCACAAGGGCGCGCAAAATGGCCATCCAGGGTCCTTGGATGGCCATTCTACGCGCCCTTGTGGCCCCTCTTTGTGAGGGTCCCTGGGACCTTATAATGACAAATAGGGGCTTTTTTTAAATGCATGTCTATGAGATACAGGTCTAGTGTTTGATGTAATCAGAGCACACCCCCTCCCCCCCCCTTCCCTTTTCTTTGTGTTCAAAGGTCCGAAACATTCATTATGTAAAGTTTTCCTATATCATGTGCGTTCACCCAAAATGGATTAAAAGTACCTCTTATAGGTCTTATCTACATATGTTTCTATAACTTTACAAGAATATAAAATCCATTCTGTTGAACGCATATGCTATGTTACATATACTTTAGTGAACTCCCCAGGTCAAAGGCCTTACAAATCCTGTGCCCCAAACATTCAAGACTAGAAATCGCCCAAACAAAGAGCCAATTCTTACTTCCTTGTGTCCACCTTGTGCTCTTGGGAATGTTTTGGTTAAGCCATTTATTTGGTATTTGAAACCACTTGTGACCCCTATTGTTATACTATTCAACCAAAGATTTCTTGATTAGCGGTTTACATAGGTTCAAGTGGTACACTTCTATGTTAACAATGCATGTATCTATAATTTATGTTTACACGTTCTCTATCCAAATGAGCTACATAGTAAAGATCAAATCTGCAATTTAACAGTTAAGTTCACAAGGTAATAGCTATTGGTATCATCTTTAGCAATACCAAAGAGATAACTACCCATAGCTCGTGAATAAGGATATTTAAGAAGATTTGACACCAAAAACTTACCAACACTACTCAAAAAGGTGGAAACTCAAAGGCTTTACAATATGTGTATGATGAAACATGGATCAATAATAAGTCACCCCTATACATCGACACCTCCATCTCAAGTTGCCATTTCTATAAGTCAAGCTTGGCATAGGCATAGTTTGGAAACAATAACATATTGAAAAGCAAGAATTTAGCTTTCTCAACTTGTGAAATGTTGCTAATGATATATATTAAACATCCCCAAATGAGGACATCTTGACAAAGGTTATGATCCACTTTAATAAGAATAACCATTAATGATTAAACTGAAACCAAAATATTGCTTGAATTTCTTCATGGTGAGTGATCAAGACTTGAGACTTGAAATGTCCTACAAGAAAATCAAAATATCCATAAAGGTCAACAATATTTCTCAAATTTGTATAAAACTCCAGTAATCTAAATTAAATACTCTCATTCAATGCGACACCATTTAACAAAAAAACATATCTATATTGCATTTATAGAGGAATCCAGCCTCATGAAAATAATCACAAACGGAGACAATGTTATTGTTGTTAGGTGTCTCTTACTAGTAATACTATATGGATGGCTTTTCTAAGAGCTCCTAGAGAGTACCTATTGGTTCAAGATTCTACAAAAATTTTACTATTCTTATCAAAATCCTTTAACGTGGTAGTGAAAGGTTCCTCATGGAACAAAAATATAGTGATTTCCATCTATGCACATGGTTGATTGCTCATGTCCTCTGAAAAAAAGTCCACTTTGTAAGTAAACAATAGATTATGTAAGCACAAAGTTATAAAGTACAAAATGATATCATTCTAATAATCTAATGACAACTATACAAAGAATAAATTATAAGAAAAATCTTTCATGACGCTCCATAGATAGCACAACTTACTTGCATTATGAGACTCAATCACATACTACACAACTATAGATGGCGCACCAAAGCCATCAACAAAATAGCACCACCCAGTGTTAAGAGGTGTGAATCATAAACATTGAAAGCCATAATTTAGAGGTTTGTTCTCTCCAGCATGATAAACCTCAAGATGGAGATGATGTTAAGCTATGAATGTAAGCTACAAGGGTAGTTTCCTTACCATTCTATCTTTATGTTCGAGACGAACCCTTGCAATGCCCACACACTATTCACACCTCCTATTTTTGTGGTATGCAATTTATGTGACCTCATACTTTCGCCACCTTCGGGAGTAGAGGTTTCCATGTAGTGTGAGTGAATGAAAGTACAAGGAGAAGAATCTTTTTTCATGCTGTAATGGATGTGAGAGAAGGGAGAGGAGCTAGCTTGCTGTGAAACAATGTGGTGGGCAAGGGGAAGAGATGGGGGAGGAGCTTGCTTGGTGCTACAATGGCGGTGGGAGAAAGCTCCCAGAGAGATAATGCTGGACTAGGGGGTACATGTGGTTATTGCAGCAATGGAGAGCTTGGAAAAGGGTTTGTAGAGAGAGAAAATCACTTTTTAGCTATAGAATAGCTTTTGAAAGACTTTGGGGGTGCAAAATGATGTTTTGATTTTTTTTGGGAAAAAAAAAACAATTTTTTGGATTTTTAGTGCACGTTTTTTACTTTTGGAGGTCAAAAATACTATTTTGGCCATGAAAAAGGTTTGGGGACCTTTTAAGGAGGGAAAACTTGAAATTTTGAATTTTTTTCATGTATTTTAAAATCCGGGCCAAAAAGTGGGGGAAAAGAGGTCAAAGTGGTCCCCCCCCCCCCCCCCCCGTCCTCCCTTTCCCCTAACTACCTCCCTTACCTTCTCACTAGGTAAGAGGCCATTAAGAGGTGTAAGCCTACCTTGTCCCCCTACTTTTTTGATGGTATAGAGTGTGTCCACCACCCTCTTCCTATTGGCTGGCCTGTAGTTAACCTTAATCCCAAAGGGCCCCTAGAGGGTTCATATTTTTCCTAATGTTGCAAAGAGAAAACTCGTAAGTGTTCTTTTCAATGCTATGTTCGTCTTGCAAACAAGATTTTATAATTGATTTAAATTGATCGTTTTTTGTGTATGCAAGGTTAAATGAGCATGACATTGTTAAGCCAAGTCTTCACGACACTCTCATCAACACAAACAACATATGTGATTGTGAGTGTAAAGCATACATGAAGAGTCTAACTAAAGATCAGCTAAGGCTATTAGAGAAAGCTAGAAACAAAGAGAACAAAGGAAAAAAGACTTGGTTTCCATTTACTAGAAGCTATTTGGCAAAACTTGTTTTTCAAGTGTTTACTTATAGAAGTTTTTGTGCTATTTCTTATAGTTTTGTATTTTTTGTTTTTAAGCATTACTTGATGGACAGGTGGAGTATAATGTTGATCTTTCTAGAGCACTAGAAATTAGCACAAAATCAAAGCCAGAGGAGGAAAGACTTCAATTTAAAAATAAGGAGCAAGTGCGCATACATAAGAAGTACTCACACAAGATGGGCATGGTAAGAAAATTTATAAACTTAGTTTATGTCATGATAAATAATTAGTTTTGTGTTTCTTTTTTAGTGTTTGCTTTTATTGAATCCCTCTTATTTGTCTTTAGATATTGAGTATCCTTGATCCTCGTCATGGGGATGTATGGAAGGAGGAAGTGTTTTCATTGCGGTTTGAAGGCAAAGATTGTATCATTACCTTGGGTAAACTAAAGAGCCTTGCCTTGACAGAAATGAGAGTTGAGAAACATGTGAATCTTTTATCTCTACTTGATGCAAGTAAACGTATGCGAGAGATATACTTTGTACCTTCGGGAGATATCGACTATAGAGGGTAATATTTCAAATGCTATAAAGTTTTATTTTGTATTTGGCTTTAGTGTGACATTTGTTTCTTTTTGTAGATGGTTAGCAAAGGAAGTTTTCTTGGAAAAAATAGAGTGTGCAGCCATAGTCACTCTTGGAGATCTTTCTTCTTTATGTGATCCAACATCTCCAATGTTGCTTCCCCATGATTATACCTTGCAAGCTTACATGGAAGAAATTAAACTTGAATCTAGAAATCACATGTTGAGGAAAAGGGATTCAAAGTCCGAGTATAAGGGCACTCACAAGGCAAAATCTTCACAATCTAAAGCCACGAAGCTAGACCAAGCGGCTCAGCATGTTGTCTATAGGTAATCTCTATCTATTCTTTAATGATAAATAAATCTAAATATTATTAGGTCTTCTTTTGGTGCCTTGATTTAGCTTTAGTTAAATCCATCATTGAATGTGTTGTAGATACCTTTTTGCACTAGTAAAAGAGGGTAAATTGAAAGAGATTCCAGTACAATGTCTCCCAATATGGTGTGACTTGGAAAGTGTGAGTTGTATCTATCCACCAAACATGCGTGATTTTTCATCTGGGAGCTTACAAATGACCCTTGGTGGGTAGATCTCAAACCTGGAGTTATCTTTGCTAGAGAGCGAGAACTTTTTAAACTCCATGGACATGGAAAGCAAGTTATAAGTCTTGGCAAAGAAAAGAAGGATAAAAATACAAAAACAGTAGAGACACATGATGGTAAGAGACTTTTTGATTATTTTGCATTGTATCTTGTTTGTCTCTCTTGATTTTGTATAATGAGCTTCTATGATCTAGTTGAACTAGACATTGAGACGGAGGTTGCCAACACTGTCAAGAATGCACATGAGACAAGGGAGCTTGCAAAAGGTAATCTTTATTACATTGTAAGTCTTTTACTAATTGTATCCTAATCTTTTCTTACTTTCAAAATGTGTCAACAATTTTGCAGATGGCATTATCTTGTTCAAAGAGTTGTGTGTTTTTGCCTACTCAATGGTGTCTCCTGGTGATTTGGCTTATCGTGGTGATGCTCCATTTTATGGATGTGATGTGGGTGACTATATAGCGATGGGTCAAGCTTAGATTTTGTAAGTGGTAAGAAGAATGAAGTGTCCACAAGAATACATGAGTTCTTCTTGTTACCATATACATGTGGTAGTGATGTGTGTGAACACATCCTAGTGTGTTCACACACTAGGACCGCCGGGGCATTTTTTCCCTCTTTAGGAGGTTTTTTACCCCGTGCATTATATATACACCCATCACTCTAGGGCTATCTATCTTTCCATTGCACACTAAGTAATACACTCTCTATTGTGTGCCTTAAGCTTCCTTCGTCTTCTCCAAGCTGTGTGTGTTTCTCTGCAACCCTAATTCCAACAATTGGTATCAGAGCAGGTTGCGTCCTCCCGAGCTTAGTCGCCAGCTGCTCCAGCATACGCCTACTCACTTTCTCCGATTTTAGTGAGCTTTGGCGAGCGTTCGCAAGTCGACAAATATTTTGGGGGAGCTCACAGAGTTTAGTCTCCTCAGATTTCTGATTCGGGCTCATTTCGACCTCCGTTTCCACTACAGGCAGGTCTGCACGAGCAATTTTGTCATTTTGTGCAGAATTTCTGTCAGTGCCGTTTTCTGCATAACATGTTCCTTACAGTCTTCTACAGTTTGTGCTATATAGAAAGTGTTGTTCCCGCTCCATTTCTCCTATTTTTTGGCAGTTTTCACATCAGGTGCAGCATTTACCATCGCTGACAACAACAACACAGATGTGTTCAAGATGTTTGCTACTGAGGACAAGTTGGATGGGGACAATTACCATATGTGGGCTTATATGATGCAACACGTTCTTGTGTCAAAGGGTGTCTGGAATATTGTGCAGGGCATTGATATACGTCCTGGTTCTGAGGATGTAGGCGATGTTGAGGATGTTGCAGATCTTGCTGCAAGGATTGCTGCTGTTAGAGTTGTTTTGCCTACGGCAGAACAAGCTCACTGGGATGTTAAGGATGCGCAGGCTCATGCATTGATTGTGTTTTCTATGAAGCGTACCATTGTTCCACACATTCGTTCAGCAAAATCTGCAAAACAGGCTTGGGATATTTTGGCTGGCCTTTATGCAAGTCGCAATGAGGCTAAAATTGCTTTGCTGCGTAAAGAGCTGGAGTCGAAGATTATGCATGAGGAAGATGATATGGACACTTTCCTTGCTAGTTTTAAGTATATCAATGAGCAACTTATTTCTGCAGGAGAAGTCATTTCAGACAGTTCCCTTGTGCAAACTGTTCTTGATGCCTTACCAGATTCTTACTAGACTTTTGCTAGTACTTGGAGACTTATGACCCAAGAAAATCCAGAAGTTGTCAAGTTTGATGCATTATGCACATTACTGTTGCAAGAGTCACTTTCTAGAAAAAACAGGACTAGACAGCATGCAGTTGAACAGGCTTTTATTGCTTCTCAAAGAAAGGGTGGTAACAGCAATGCAGCCACTTCTTATAGTTCTGCTGCGAGTGGCAAAAATTATGTTCCTAAATCTTCTGCTGGCAGCAATTCGTCTGGAAATTCTGGTGATAAGGGCAAAAAGAAGATGCATTGCCATTATTGTAAAGCATCTCAGTTGTCCATGATACATGCATCTCAGTTGTTGCAGATTCACATGTGTGGTATTTCGACAGTGGTGCTACAAAGCACATTACCTCACATCGTGAATTGTTTACCTCTCTTGAGTCTGTCCCTCATGGGAATTTAGTCACTTGTGCCAACAATGCCTCTTATCCGGTTGAAGGAGTTGGAAAGATTGTGCTTACTGCTGCTAATGGCAGTTCTTTCACACTTGTTAATGCACTTAATGTACCTAGGATCAAGAAGAATCTCTTGTCTGTATCCGCACTTGCTAGACTTGGACTTGTAGTCAAATTTGTGGATGGCAGATGTACAGTTCATGATCTCAGTTTTGGTGATGAAATTGTTGCATTTGGCCTTTTGTGCCATGGGCTATATAAACTCACTTTGTATGACAAGTGTGGACAAAATTTTGCAAATGTTGCTGCAGATTCAAGGGCTATTTCAGATGCAAAACTTTGGCATGCACGTTTTGGTCATCTGAATTTTGCAAGTTTGCTGCGTTTGCAGAAATCTAATATGGTTGCTTGTTTGCCGCCTCTTGAAGCACCTGTCAAACATGTTTGTGAAGGTTGTATTTTGGGTAAGATGCAGCGTTCTAAGTTTCCAAAGGATGGTTAATTTCGGGCCACATGGAGGTTGCAGCTTGTGCATAGTGATGTTTGTGGACCCACGCAAACTCCGTCCTTGGGCAATTACCTGTACTTCGTGACTTTCATTGATGATTACTCCAGGCATGCATGGGTATTTTCGCTTAAAGAGAAGTCCAAAGTTTTTATGTGCTTCAAACAATTTCTGGCTATGGCTAAAAATGTCTCGAAATGTACTATGGGCACCCTCCGTTCCGATCGAGGGGGGGAGTATATGTCTCATGAATTCAATGCATTTCTGGCTAGTCGTGGGATAAAACACCAATGTACAGTGCCTTATACACCTCAGCAAAATGGTGTTGCTGAGAGGAAAAACAGGTCACTGACGGAAATGGCACGATGTATGGTTAAAAGTCAAGCTTTACCGCATTCTTTTTGGCTTGAGGCCATCATGTGTGCCACTTATGTACTTAACAGGTGTCCTACGAAAGCTTTGCAGTCTATTACTCCATATGAAGCATGGCATGATAGAAAGCCTTCTATTGAGCACATGCGTGTTTTTGGCTATTTGGAATATGCTTTGGTGCCACAAACACAACGCAAAAAATTGGATGATAAGGCTGTCAAATGTATTTTTTTTGGTTATAGTGCTGAAAGCAAAGGTTATAGGTTGTATCATCCGCAAACAAAGCGTATTCTGGTTTCACGGGATGTAGTGTTTGTGGAAGATTCTGTTCAACCCTTGCTGTCATGTACTAGAGACAGTAATGTAAGCTCACATGACATTTATGACACTTTGTTGCCTCTTTTTAGTGGTGGAAATATGAATGTAATTTCCAATAAGGCAAATGTACAGCCTAAGGGGGTTTCTAAAAATGTTACAGATCAGCCTATTACTGATGCAGATGTACATGATGAGGAAAGGGCTGAAAATGAGCAGGCTATAGGTATGCCAAAATGGCTGGTGCACACTTTGCGTGACAATAAATTGGATGCACCTTTGTCTAGTCGTACTCGTTCAGGCTCTCACCATGCATCTTATGCATCAAATTGTTATGCTTTGGCTGTGTCTAGTTTACATGATGTTGAGGAGCCTCTGTCTTTTGATGAAGCACAGAATTCAGAAAATTGGATGGCTGCCATGCAATCAGAATATGATGCACTTATAGAAAATGACACGTGGAATTTATGTGATTTGCCTCCTGGCAAAAAAGGCCATTGGTACGAAGTGGGTTTACAAGTTGAAACGCAAGCCGGATGGTGAGACCGATATCCATAAGGCTCGACTTGTTGCAAAGGGTTATGCACAGCAAAAAGGCATTGATTATGAAGAGACTTTTGCTCCCAGTTGTCGTATGACTACTGTGCGTTTTCTATCTGCATTGGCATCTCATTTTGGATGGGATGTACATCAATCAGACATTGTTATTGCTTTCTTGAATGGTGACATATTTGAGGAAGTTTATCTAACGCAGCCTTGTGGTTTTGTCATAAAAGGACAAGAGGACAAAGTGTGAAAATGTAAGAAGGCTTTGTATGGGTTGAAGCAATCTCCTCGTGCTTGGTATAGGCTGACACTCATTTGGTTAAACGAGGCTTTCGTAACATTCCAACAGAAAGAACATTGTATGTAAAGCATGAGGGTGATGTACTTCTCATTGTGGTTCTTTATGTCGATGATTTGCCGATCACTGGACCAAATGAGAGACATATTGCTGAATTTAAGGCTGATTTGAATGCTACTTTCAAGATGAAAGATTTAGGGCTGTTGCATCATTATTTGGGTATACAATTTAAGCAGTGTGATGGTGGTATTTCCTTGTGTCAAAAAAGTTACATAAAGACATTGCTATGTAAGTTTGGACTTAAGGATTGCAAACCTATTGCCACTCCCATGGAAACAGGTTTGAAGTTGAGTCTACATGATGCTAGCGATCCTGCTGATGTCACTCATTACCAAACTGTTGTTGGCTGCCTCATTTATGTATGCAACACGAGACCGGATATTCAGTTTGCAGTCTCACAGGTCAGCAGATTTATGCATAGCCCAGGATCTAAGCATTGGCAGGCTGTCAAGAGGATTTTCCACTACCTTAGTGGCACTTTACATCTTGGCTTGTTTTATCCCAAGGGGGGATCATTGCCGCCAGACTTACATGCTTTTTCGGACTCAGATTGGGTTGGTTGTTTTGACACGCGAGTGTCCACAAGTGGTTTTTGTTTCATGCTTGGCAGTTCATGTATATCATGGTTGATCAAGAAGCAAACTACTATGGCCACTTTGGAGTTGTGAGGCTGAGTAAGGGCAGTCTTCACAGCTACGGTTGAGTGTGTATGGCTCAGATGACTTAGGACACTGCCAACTATCTACACTGACAGTCAGAGCACAATGGCAGTTGCGAGGAACCCAGTTTTTCATGCTTGCACAAAGCACATTGAGGTGCATTACCACTATGTCAGAGAGAGGCTCTCAGCAGAAGAGATCAGCTTGGCTTATGTGCCAACACAGGACAACCTTGCATATCTTTTCACAAAGGCATTGTCTCGTGAGAAGCTTGAAGCTTTCTGCAAAGCTTTGGGCTTACTCCCCTTTGTGGATTGATCATGTCCTCAGGGCATGGCACTTCCCTTTACTCATGTGCCAACTCTCGTTCACCGCATCACTCCAGGGGGGATTTGTTACCATATACATGTGGTAGTGATGTGTGTGAACACACTAGGACCGCCAGGGCATTTTTTCCCTCTTTAGGAGGTTTTTTCCCCCATGCATTATATATACGCCCATCACTCTAGGGCTATCTATCTTTCCATTGCACACTAAGTAATACACTTTCTATTGTGTGCCTTGAGCTTCCTTCGTCTTCTCCAAGATGTGTGAGTTTCTCTGCAACCCTAATTCCAACACTTCTTGGCGGTCGGAATAGCCCTCACAGGTGATCTCTAATGTCTTGCTCTACTTTTATCCTGAAAACAAAGATTTGTACACTATTTAGTAATTTATGTTTTCTTAATTGTCTAGATAGGTTCATGCATTACATGGATTGAGCAGTATTTTCGCATCCAAGGCCTTGAAATTGGGCGTCGTGTTTTTGTTCTTGACAAAGTAGCATATGGTCTTGTCAACGAGGAAGGAGAAAATATATCTGTTAGTATTAGAAAGTTCTATTGATTAGCTATTCACAATTGTTTTAGTGGTCTGTGTGGGTTTGCTTATTCATTGATGTTTATAAAATGTTTTTGTTGCAGCTTAGGTCCCATGTTCTCTTCTTTGTCCATCATTTGGATACACATCCTAAGAAATTTTATGATGCTAGTAAGGCAATCTTCACACATTTTGCAAGATAGTGATTGGTGGACACATTTTCTTCCAGATGCAAAGAAGACTGTATTGTCCAGAATGGTAGCTATTCGAGGACCAATGGATAGATCACCTGCTTTTATGGGGGCGGTTTTGGCTTTGCTTGGCCCCGAGGATGGTCTTGTGTTGGAGATGGGTTGTGGAACATGGCCAGTTATAAAGGTGTGTCAAGCTACTGGACGTTCTTGATATTCATTTGATAATGATGCAGGTATTGTGAATCTTGTCACCCGGACTCTTGTGCAAGCCATAACTTGCAACAAGAGGGTTCGCTTGGAGAGTGAAGCAGAGCATGAGGATGATAAAGTGAACCCTATTAGCAACCCATATGATTAGTGAGCATATACTCTTTTTTGAGCTTGATAACATTGATGACTTTGGTTATTTGGTATATCATTTTGGATGTTACAGTTTGTGGTACGCACTCTTTATCAAGGTTGAAGTGTTTTGTGTCTTTTGGCATTGCTTGTGTAGCATGCTTCCTTGCTATGCAGAGGCGAGTGCAAGGGCTATGGTGGCAAATAGGACTTATGATCGACGATCGAACAAAAACCACTACCATGCAGTGTGTATATTGATGATCTTTGTTTAGAGGATGAATAGTTTTTTTGTGATTCTAGTCAAGTGACCTTCAAGTTATTTACTAAGATCTCTTTGAAATGAATGATTGTTTTGATAATAGCACAATTCATGTTTATAGGATGTGTAGTAGTAATCATCGTACCATAAACTTCTGTCAAAGTATGGTTTGATTCAATGCTCTCCTTGATAGGATTATAAAAGTATAGTTTGATAAAAAGAGTATAAAATTGTATTGGTTGATTGATTGGATATTTGTATTTACCATGGGTACAATTTGTATTTTTTTGTCTCTCCTCTCACATAAAAATATATGTTGGTGTATGGGTGGGTGTGTAAGGGTTGCAATGTATCTTATGGAGCATTGGTATTCATATCTATCTATCTCTCTCTCTCTATATATATACATATATATATATATATATATATATATATATATATATATATATATGTATGTATATGTATTGGTTGATTGATTGGATATTTGTATTCACCATGGGTACTATTTGTATTTTTTTGTCTCTCCTCTCACATAAAAATTTATGTTGGTGTTGTTGGGGTATAAAACCCAATGTGGTCGCCCAGGTAAGTGGGCGGGCCGCCAGGTATGTACACATATTCTTTTGTTAAAACCTAATAAGAACTCACTATGCTCTACACATTACAGTAGAGCGAGTTCACCATATCGTCATGCTCTTCTTCTCGCACTCTCTCTCGCGTCGCACTTCCGCTCGTACTCTTTCAACTGGTATCAGAGCTCAGATCGAGGCTCGGGGCAGCACTGCAGGAAGCTAGAGTCACCAGCTCAGATTGGAGTGAAATTCGACAGGCAAAGACACGGCCCCAAATCTTGTGGGATAGCCCGTAGGACTGGGTGTGCTCAGAATTTCATTCTGAGGTCATCTCGGTCACCGTTTGGCTTCGACAAAGTTCTGTGCAGGCCATTTTCGACTACGTGGTCTCAGCAGGTGCAGATCCGACTCTGCAATTTTGGGGTTTTCGGCCTACGACTGCAGGTGCTGAGGATATCGGCACTCCCAGAGTGCTGATTTGTGGCTGTCTACACATCGAAAGACGGCTCACAGTTCTTGGAGGCGTGTCACATACGACACGAGCGCATCTACACACAGACTGTAGGCGACATCCACTAGTTCATCAGGTAGCTTGTGTTTGCTGCTTGATATTCTAGATTTCATCCTGACATTGCAAGTACTTCCACATGGGATGTATTGTCAGAGATGATGTATGTTTGTTGAGGGTTTGTTGGCTGTGAGTCACGCAGCAAACAACCGCCGCAGCGGTTACAACATATAGTGGGAAATTCGTAGATGTATGACTTTGTGGGAAGTCTATGTACTGTCAGATTTACTGCAGCCTTTGTTGAGGGTCGAGTGAGGTTTTATTGAGCTGGGGGATTCTGGAATGTTGAGATCCTTTCGGTGATACAGGTCTTGGAGCGATCCCTCGAGCACCCTTAGATAGGCAGCTAGGATGTATTGACTGTGAGTTAGACAGTTGGGATTGCATCTTTGCTTTACTGCCGTTGAGGCATTGGAGCAGTCTATGCTTACAGGACAGTGACAGGACAGTGAGAGACAGTACAGGTGCAGGACAGGTTTACCCGCAACTTACAGTGTCAGAGAGACAGTGTTTTTGAGCTGTTTTTTTGTCTCTTTTTGAGTACACCATAGCCATTTTACAAAGGAGACTCTGCCGAAATTTATGGAGAATCTGAAGCTTTCTTGGTTCACTTCACAGGTTGATATTGGTTCAGAGGTCAGTTTACAGGGGAAACTCTGCCGAATTTTTCCCAGGAAAGTAAACCATTGTGAAGCGTAGCTATGGCTGGATCACTAAACACAGCTCTTTACAATATCAAGAAGCTGGATGAACCAATTTCCCATTGTGGAAGAAGCAGATTTGGCACGTGTTGGTACAAAAGAAGCAGATAAAACCTATAAAGCTCAAGGGGATAAAACCAGAAGATATGGACGAAGATGAATGGAGCTAAATGGATGAATTGGTACTTTCTACCATTATGCTGACTTTGGCAGAAAGCGTTTACTTCAATGTAGCAGACGAGATGTCGGCTTATCAAGCATGGATAAAGCTGAGTGATCTTTATGAGAAGCAGAGTGCAGCTTCACAGGTATACTGGCTTAAGAATCTTGTTGACTTGAAGATGAAAGAAGGGACACCTATGTCCAATCATCTGAATGAATTCAACACCATCTACAGTCAGTTGTCGGCTCAAGGTGTCAAGTTTGATGAACCTGTTAGAGCTATGTTCCTGTTGATCACATTGCCGGAAAGTTGGGACACTTTTCACACAGCTTTGAGTAATTCTGCACCTCCAGATGGTTTGAACATAGCAGGTGTAGAAGGAAGTCTGCTTACTGAAGAAACCAATAGAAAGACAATGGACAAAGGCAAAGGAACAGCCCTAGTTGTCAAGGGAAGGACCAAAGAAAAGTACAAAGGTGGAAAGAGGAATCAGTCTCATAGCAAGTCCCGCAGTGCTAAAGGCAAGAGTGACATAGAATGCTACCATTGTGTCAAGAAGGGTCACATGAAAAGAGACTGCAGAGAATGGAAAGCAGAAAAAGGCAAAGAGAAAGCTGAAGACCATGGTGAGAAGAACAAGTCCTCAGTGAAGATTCAAGAAATAAATGTGACAAACACTGTTGCAGAGGATGACAGTCTAGTGTCAGCAGACATCTACTTCTTGAAGAATACAATGGACTCAGCTCTTCTTACAGCATCTGATGGAAATGCACTGAGTGACTGGATTATAGACTCAGGGGCATCACTTCATGTGTCTCCAAACAAGCAGTGTTTTACCTCTTATGTGACCACTAAAGATCATGTTCGGCTAGGCAATGGGCAGACATGTGAGATCTTAGGTGTTGGAGATGTTCAATTGAAGTTTCAGAATGGCTCTTCTTTCACGCTGAAGAATGTGAGACATGTTCCAGCAATTACAAAGAGCTTGATCAGCACAGGTTTACTTGATGATGCTGGCTACGTCACCACTTTTGGATAGAACATGTGGAAGATATCCAAGGGTTCTATGACAGTAGCACATGGAGTAAAGTCTGGAGGACTTTACATGATTTATGTATCAAATGTCTCTAAAAATGTAATCAATGTAACCGAGCAGCCGAACGTTTCTTTGTGGCATAGCTGGTTAGGACATATGTCCAAGAAGGGAATGGAAATATTGTCTTGTTCTGGTTATTTGCCTGGATTTTCATTTAATGATTTTGAATTCTGTGAACATTGTCTGTATGATAAGCAAACACAGCAGCCACATAAGCATAGAAGCAGTAGAAGAGATACACAGTTGGCACTTGTTCATAGTGATTTGTGTGGACCTATGCCTAACCTATCTCTAGGGGGAGCTTCTTACTTTATGACATTTATAGATGATTACTCGAGGAAAGTATGGGTTTACTTTCTCAAGCACAAGGATGAAGCGTTTAGTGTTTTCAAAACGTTTGTGACACTTGTGGAGAATCAGAGTGGCAAGAAGCTTAAATGCTTACGCACTGACAATGGTGGAGAGTACGTTTCAAAGGCCTTTCAAGACTTTTGTGAGTCAAAAGGTATAAAACGTGAACTTACTGCTCCTTACAATCGTCCTCAAAATGGTGTTGCTGAGAGGATGAATAGGACCATACAAGAGAAGGTCAGAAGTATGTTGTCTAATGCACATCTGCCAAATGGGTTTTGGGCTGAAGCTGTATCAACAGCTGTTCATCTTATAAATAGATCTCCTAGCAAGGTTTTGCAGAAGGATTTAGTGGCAGAGATGGTATGGTCAGGCAAGGTGCCCTCATACAAGCATCTCAGAGTCTTTGGCTGTGAGGCATATACTCACATTGCAAAGGAATTTAGGAACAAACTTGAGCCAAAGAGTAGAAAGTGCATCTTTCTAGGCTATGGTAATTCTGGTGAGATGGGGTACAGACATTGGGATCCCGAATCCAGAAAGGTTATCTGCAGCAATGATGTTCACTTTAATGAAGCCAAATATCATTCTAAACCAGAGAAAGTTGAGGAGATTAGAAGAGTTGTCTTCCAAGAAGATGGACCTGCACGTGCATGACAAAATGTCAGGGCTCAAGAGGAGCAAGGACAGGATAGATTGGAACCACAGGTTGTGGCTGAGCCCGAGCCACCTATTGTGCATAGATCTGGACGTGTCACGCGACCTCCTGATAGGTTTGTTCCATCTATGAACTATGTCATGTTGACTGATTGCAATGAGCCTTCATGTTACAAGGAAGCAGTGCAAATGAAGGACTCCGGGAATTGGCAATTGGCCATGCAGTAAGAGATGACAGCTCTGCATAAAAACCAGACATGGAAGCTAGTTAAATTACCACGGGGTAAAAAGGCTCTACCCTGTAAATGGGTTTACAGGTATAAGATCACCGCTCATGATAGTCAGCCAAAGTACAAAGCAAGGCTTGTTGCCAAGGGCTTTAAGCAAGAACAAGGCATTGACTTTGATGAAGTCTTCTCTCCGGTGGTCAAAATGACTACATTGAGATGCTTTCTTGCATTGGTTGCCATATTAGATTTGGTGTTGCACCAAATGGATGTCAAGACAGCGTTCTTGCATGGTGATTTAGATGTGGAAATTTACATGCAGCAGCCAGAAGGGTTTGTTGAGAAAGGCAAGGAAGATTGGGTATGCCAGTTGTTAAAGATTTTTTATGGCTTAAAACAATCACCGAGGGCATGGTACCATAAATTCCACAAGTTTATGCTTTCTCAAGTCTACAAACGTAGTGAGTTCGATCACTGTCTATATACAAAGAAGGCTAAGGATAGTAGTTGGTTGATCCTTATTTTGTATGTGGATGACATGTTGATTGCTGGCAAGCACTTGGAAGAAATTTCAGCTTTGAAGTCAAAGATGGCAAAATCGTTTGACATGAAAGACATGGGTGAGGCAAGTCATATACTTGGTATGCGCATTGAGAGAGACAGATCAAAGAAGTTGATTTGGTTATCTCAAACAGAGTATATTGACAAGGTTTTGCAACGTTTCAATATGGAGAAGGGAAAGGCATTGAGTGTTCCATTGCCACCATATGTGAAACTTAGCAAACAAGATTGTCCTGTGTCTGAGGAAGAACAGGCTGAAATGGATAAGATTCCATATGCGTCTGCAGTGGGTAGTTTGATGTATGCAATGATTGCTACTCGCCCAGACATTGCATTTGCAGTGGGAGTAGTAAGTCGATACATGTCAAACCCAAGCAAGAAACATTGGGAGGCAGTGAAAGGAATATTGAGATACCTGAAAGCTACAAAGAGTATGTGTATATGCTATGGGAGTCAGGAGCTAAGTGTAAAGGGTTTTACAGACTCAGATTATGCAGGTGACTTAGACAACCGAAGGTCTACGTCATGGTATGTCTTTACATTGGCTAGTGGAGCAGTATCATGGCGTTCTAGATTACAAGATTGTGTTACTCAGTCTACTACAGAGGCTGAATATGTTGCAGCATCAGAGGCATGCAAAGAATCAATTTGGCTTAATCGACTAGTAACAGATTTGGGAATCAAAGAAGAGATACCTATGTTATATTGTGATAGTCAAAGTGCTATACAATTGGCTCGCAATCCATTTTATCACTCAAAGACAAAGCATGTGGATGTGAAGTATCATTTCATCAGGAAAATGCTCGAGGATAAGCAACTTCAGCTTATCAAAGTTCACACCACAGAAAATCCTGTTGATCTACTTACAAAAGGACTTCCCTCAGAGAGCTTTGCGCATTTTCGCAAGCAGTTAGGTATAGGGTAGTACATCACTTCTCTACATCTCTTGTATAGTAGCTTCTCTCACACTTAAAGTACCACATTGGACTTTAAGTGAAAGGTTGTTGGGATATAAAGCCCAATGTGGTCGCCCAGGTAAGTGGGTGGGCCGCCAGGTATGTACACATATTCTTTTGCTAAAACCTAATAAGAATTCACTATGCTCTACACATTACAGTAGAGCGAGTTCACCATATCGTCGTGCTCTTCTTCTCGCACTCTCTCTCGCGTCGCACTTCTGCTCGTACTCCTTCAGGTGTATGGGTGGGTGTGTAAGGGTTGCAATGAATCTTATGGAGCATTGGTATTCGAGCATTGGTATTCATTCTCTATGAATACCAATGCTCCATAAGATACATTGCAACCCTTCTCTAATGCTCCATAAGATACATTGCAACCCTTACACACCCACCCATACACCAACATAAATTTTCATGTGAGAGGAGAGACAAAAAAATACACACACCCACCCATACACCAACATAAATTTTTGTGTGAGAGGAGAGACAAAAAAAAACAGGTACTATTTGTATTTTTTTGTCTCTCCTCTCACATAAAAATTTATGTTGGTGTATGGGTGGGTGTGTGTCTCTCCTCTCACATAAAAATTTATGTTGGTGTATGGGTGGGTGTGTAAGGTGGGTAGGTACTATTTGTATTTTTTTGTCTCTCCTCTCACATAAAAATATATGTTGGTGTATGGGTGGGTGTGTAAGGGTTGCAATGTATCTTATGGAGCATTGGTATTCATATCTCTCTCTCTCTCTCTCTCTCTCTCTCTCTCTCTCTCTCACACACACACACACACACACACACCTATCCTACTCTATACCTCTATTGCATAAGAATTTTGATTGGTTGATTTTCATTGCTCGTGTTTTTTGCTCGCTCGCTTTTCATCGCTTGATGTATTGACTGCCTCTTGCATAGCCATAGGCATTGAAAATCACATGAATTGTATAGCAATGAAAGCAGTTTTTTCTGGTAAAATTGCAAAAAATGGTCACATTATGATATATAAAACTAAACAAAAACCCATCATTCCATAATTGTGACTTACATGATTGTGCCTACGGATGCATCACCTCCTGTGTTTATGTATATCTACACTGACGGGGATTATCTACACAGTTGCCTCATTTTATGATAAAATGCCCCTTGAAGAAAGCTTAACATTTCAAGATAACATTGGCTTATAACAAGAGCATAATAAGCATAAGTTTGGAATTACTAAACTGCACAAAACAACTTGTAAAAGAGTTCATGTGTATTTAGAAGAGGGTAGACCCCATTTAAGAAAAGGAAAGAGGAGGGGGGGGGGGGGGGGGGTGGTTTTGTTGTTGTTCAAACTGCCCACCCAAGAATAAGTTACAAGGGTGTAGAGAGGATGTTAACCCTCACGGCACACAGACACCGATCACCTACGACGGACGTGTATTATGTATTTGGTAGAGTCAGGTACCGGGCTTGTCGGTCCAATAGGGAAAGCTAGAGTGATCGCCGATGAGAGGCGCACTTTAACTTGGACATTCAAGGGATTAGTTGGTTAAGCATGGGCGCCCAAGTGTGAATGGGGTGAGCTCCTATAAAAGCCAACTAAACCTAATTTTTACTCATTCTCTCATTTGTGCAATTGAAGAGTGCTCTTGCTCCATCTCCATCTTCTTCTTCTTCACCTCCTTGTGTGTGTGTGAGAGAGAGAGAGAGGGAGAGTGTGTGTGCGATCGAGCATTACGAAGGCACGACGGCGGCGAAGCGGTTGAGCGCGGCACGACTGCAGCTTCTTCTTCATCGCGGCGAGGAATCCACCACGAAGGCGAGCGTAGAGCGGTGAGTGACACACCCTTTGTTTTCTTGAGCTTGCTAGTTTAGGCTTGTTGTGTGCTTGGAGCCGTTTGTGGCTCGCATACGGTGTATTGGCAAGTCCCTTGCTTCGACAGTGCGGCAAGGAGCGCACATTTTTGGCGCCGCTGCCGGGGATATGTCCTACACTAAGCTCGGTTAGCACTTTACGCTTCCTTGTGGTGCAATTTCTATCATAGGAAAGGCAGGGAAGGAGTGTGTGGAAGGTTTCTGTTTTTTTGCGTTTTCTACAATTGTTGTCAAGTTTCAATTTCTGCTATTGTCTGCGTTTTTTCAATTTCTGCGTTTTCAAGTTCGGCGTGTTCAATTTCTGCAATTTTCTGCATTTTCTGTCAATCTGCTGCAATTTCTGCGTTTTTTCTGCATTTTCTGCAATTTCTGCGTTTTTTCTGCAACTTCTGCAATTTCTGCAATTTCTGCATTTTCTGCGTTTTTTTCAATTTCTGTATTTTCTGCATCCAAAAAAAAAAAAAAGGGAAAAAAAAAAGTTTTTTGAGAAAAAAAAAATTAATTTTGAAAAAAAAAAAAAGGAAAAAAAATCGGAAATTAAAAACGCGAGCGAGTGGGTGGCGATATTTTTCGAAAATAAAAAACGTGACTCTTAAAACGGACGGTTTGGTATAAAAGATAGATCGGGATCATTTTCCCAAGCCCAAGCCCAAGCCCAAGCCCATGCCTCAGTCCTCAGTCTTATGATATATACTAGACTCACTCTTATATATATACCCTACTCCCTCAAGAGAGAATGAGAGCATGTGGGACAAGTCCTCCACTCTCCTCCTTTCTCTTCCCACTTGCACCCTTAGACTTTCTAGTTTGGGCCTAGTTCCCTACTGGAAATTGACAGTTTTAGGGATTCCGAGGGCATAGAGTGACCAAACGGAGGGCTGTAAAGCACGGCACGACCCTCTGACCGATACGCTCGTTTCGAGCCATCACACGGCCCATTCCACGACACGCTCTAAAAATTCTAGCAAAAAAACAAACAAAAAACACGCTAAAAACTAGTCACAAGGCCTCCAGAGCAGCTTTTTGACACCTTAGGGTATCAAAAGCACATGCACTTACGCTCTGGGCGGGTGCTAGAACACGAGCATATTGAGGGTGCCTCTGTTCATACGGACACCCATTACCCATCCACGATAAGCTCTAGACCCTCAGCGGGGACACAATGTAGCACCACCCAAGACCCTAAGATAGCCGCTAGTGATTCCTCTTCCGACTCAGAAATCATGGAAGCATACCCTAACCAAAACACTGAGAGAGAAGGCCATGCACCTCCCGAAGCTCCACAACCTAGTACTAGTATGTTTAGCCGTTTCATGGAAACATTAGGTAGAGCTACTCGCTCGGAACCTGAGGCAAATGAAGCACACGAAGGGGGTGGGGAAGTGGACTCTCCTTTCACATCGCACGTGGACCCCACACCCCCAAAGAGTGTCCATGTGGATATCCTGCCAACTTCTTACCAAGAAGGCCCTGTTGAGCTGCCTCCTTCAGAAGTTCCCTCTAGAGTACCGTTGGTGACAAGTAAAACCACGGGGAGCAACATTGCTTCTACCTCACAAGAAACCATTAACACGTCGACTCTAGAAGGATTGTTCATTAATGATCATTGGACATACGACCTCCACACTGAGGTGTTGACGGATCTACCCTCTGGCCACGCCTACCATGTAGGATGGATAGAGATTGTACAATCCACCTCTAGTGCCACGAGCATCGAAGATCAACAGAAAATGATCTGTAATGTTATCCATGGCATTATTCAATCAGAAAGGCAAAACCGAGGGGTAAATATACTCTCAACTGGCCCCATGAGATTTCTGGATACGAGCAAGGCTCAACAGCCTACTCTATCACAAATGGAGACTCCTCTAATGAGCCCCATGGACCCATCTTACGTCATTTCACCTGGGGTCTCTATGCAATCTGAGCCTCCGAGCGAAAACTTTAGCTTCCCTAACTTGGCTCAACCCTCTATCAAGGAAAACACAGTGCTCACTCCAGGGATAAGCCTGACAGAGAATGTACCGATGACATCTACGGTTAGCGCAGTGCCACTACCTAGTGTCGTAGTACCTAATATGGGGCCTCGACCATATGTGCCTCTAGCCCCTTATGCACACATGGCCCCCACACCTCCAATTGTACCACTTGCTTATGCTCCTCGAGTGCCGCTCCCTAGCTCTTATCCGAGTGGACCTATGCCCGGTTATGTTCCATATCCTGCATCATCCACACATATGCCAAGACCGGTACCCGTCCCTCTCCCACATATGATTCCAAGAGTACCTCCACCGGCCCTGCCTCCTCACATAGGTGACTTGGCAGCGTTTGCTCAAACCATAGGTCGATCTATCGCGGAAAATATGCGTCATGCATCTGATAGAGAGCCTAGAAGTAAGGCAGTACAAATTGCCAAACTCACGCAAAAATTCAATGGGGACGAAGATGCTAGGAAACACATTGAAGTGTTTGAACAAGTATGTGATTCCTTAGGGGAACGCAACGAACTACATAAGTGCAATGCCTTAAGCTTGACATTAAGTGGGAAGGCTGGAGATTGGTATAGGACCCTAAGGGTGGACGAGAAAACAATCTACCCTACCCTTCGAAGGTTGTTTCTAAAGGAGTACATACGAGAAGGTGTGCTTTGGGGTGTAGCATCTCAGCTACAGAAGGCCGAACGTAAGGAAGGAGAGTCAGTAAGGGACTTCATTAGTCGTCTAAAGCACTTAAACTCTCGCTGCCCTGTAAATGAGCGCTTCAACAATAACCAACTGCTTGATCGATTCATTCAAGGGTTGAGGAATGAAGGAATCTATAATGGACTAGTGATTAGAGGTATCACAACCTGGGAAGATGTCACTGCCAATGCAATCCAATTAGAGGACAACTTGATGATAGCAGGCATGAGGGTGTCTACTGACACGAGATCCACTAGCTCACAAGCCATTGAGTATGAACCCATGACTGCAAAGCCCATTGCCAATGAGCCAAAGGTATTTGAGACATTCTTGACAGACCTCACCAAGGCAATCCAAGAGTCTCTTAAGGATAATCGACCCCCTCAAAATAGTCACATGTATCCAAGAAGGGAGCAACAATGGTGTTCCATTTGCTTAGGTCCACATAGCACTAGTGAGTGCCCTACGTTTAGAGTAAAATTTAATGGAACTTGCAACGCATGTGGTAGGTATGGTCACCAAGCTAAGGATTGTTTAATGATCAAACGTATGATGGCAAATAGACCACCTGTAGCCTGGACGGATGCGCCTCGAGCTTCTGTATTGATGCCTACTCCACCTGTTGAGCAACTACCGCAACACATGGTCCCTAGACCTCAAAATGTTGTACAAGCTACACCGCTACCACCTCCTGTGCTAGGACCGCAGCCCCCGCATCCAAGAGTCGCCCCTATGAACCAAGTGGGTTGCGAGCCATCAAATGCTTATGCAGATGGTTGTGAGGAGGAAATAGACACTAGTATTGCCTACGGACTTGATACATTGGAAGAGTGTCCTATATACTACATGGAAGATTGTTGGGGACAAGTCAAGCCGGTTTATCAAGCTGCTGCTCTCGCATCCAGAGGTCAAAATATCAACACCCAGGCTAGGAGGCCACCTCTTCAATGCTACGAGTGTGGTGGACCACATCGAGTAGCGGAGTGCCCTATTAGGCTGCAAAAGAATGCTGCACAGATGCAAGTGAATCAAGGGAGCACGTCTGCAATGCCAATACTCACATGTAATCGTTGTGGCATAGATCACTTGATTGCCCAATGCCCCTATAACCCAAATGCGCCTAAAATCACACCCCTGAATTTGATCGAAATTGCTACTGTGACATCACCAATACCACCCGTCGCACCCGCTTATGCGATTACACGGTCCATGCTTCAAGGGCCAGGACATATCCTCGAAGAGAGAGATACCGCGTCAGTTATCCAAGCAAAGAAAAAGAAGACACGAAGGAAGAAGTCGCAGAATACGGAAAATTCAAAGCCAAGTTCCAAAACAAACATAGGAACAGGAGATGACCCCGTGTATATGAATGACCTCGAGGATGATTCAGATTCAGTCGAGACAATGGAGACTAGAACCAATACCACAAAGGGAAAGACCGACAAAGAAAACCGTAACATGGAACCAAATGAAAACCGAATAAGAGAAAACCATAAAGAGCCTCTGAAAACACCACAAGTGTTTCCAAATCCAATCCACGACCCCCAAGATAAACCGCAGGGGCAAAAAGGGAAGAATCGTAAAAAGAAGATTGGGACGTACCCAAACCCAGTAGACGAGATTGAGCAGGTGAAACATCTAAGAGGTTTAGTGGAAGAGACTCAAAGGAAACTAGAACCAGAACCCATGCATGTAAAAATTCATGACACAGTGTTTCCCATGCAAGTTCATCCACCTAGCATCAACCATAGACACTTGGGGAAATAGGGGGACGACCTGGGTAACACCTGAGGGGGATGAATTTCCTGTACCCTTAAATATGCTACAAGCGATGCATATCGCTTCTGACAAGACTCATCCTAATATAACAGAGAAAACATACAAGTGGGTCCCTAAAACCTCTGTAGTGAGCATGGTTGATGCAAAAAAACGGAAACCTAGTAAGAACCGTACCACTCACTCCAAGAAAAGTAAAGAAACGCTGCGTTGGATTCCTAAACGACTATTGGAAGCCCAAGGATACTATGAAGGAAATGATCAAATCTGGGTGCCCAAACGTAAAGTGTACTCTTACCTGTCACCTGGCCCATGTAAACCCAATCCTATGGCTCCAAAACAAATTGAAAATTGCGGAAAGGAAAAAATCATGGAACGTTACACACCCGTTCTAGAGCTAGTTTGGGTACCAAAGAAAGAACGATTTGTCCCACCTAGCTCAGGAACAGGGAAATCAAATGAAGCTTCTTGCTCTTCATGTAGTTCCTATACGCAAATAGAAGCTTCGACACAACCTCCACCTACCACTGTACATATCCATCCAAGCACGAAAGAGTTTGCACCTTCCGGGGTAAGTTCACCACCTACAACAACGTTGCAAATAAAATCCTGGGAGAGTACCTTACCAACCTTGCAACTTGACAAGGCATCTAGGGTAATAGAAAACTACTGGCAAAAATCCTCACCTATTACCAACTGGAACAATTGGTTTCAAAGGGTGACAAGCTCATTTCAAACGGTATGATCTACCCAAGGAAGGGGGGAGTGTTTGCTGATAGTCATCATTCATTTGTTTCCCTCTCAACCTTTTTCCCTGACCTCTCAATCTCCGATCTTAGGGAATGTATATATATAGCCTTATACTCACAAAAAAACAAAAATAGTAAAGAGCAAGAGCGCCTAGCAATGAGAGAGCACCCTATCAGATCTTACATATAAGTCCAAATTCACCATGTCAATTCAAGCAACACACAAAAACAACTCTTATGTTTTAAAGGCCTAACCAAATCTATCTGTCTTGTCAGAAATGGCTACTTCACCAGAGGCATGCACTTCTATTTTTGATGAAAGGTACCCCTTGTCTTTTCAACAAGTGTTCTACGTATGCTACCCTATACTTTCTTGCGAATGGGATTTGATAGAGAGCCTTGCATGTGAGAGAAATTTTGAGGAGTTAGAATGGCTGATACGTCTATGGCTAACTAGTGATCCCTACCCAGTGGCGAATGTGTCTCCAATGGCACATGCTTATTCTTTTGCACAAGATGAGTATCCACGCATCACGAGGTTCTTGATTAGCATGCTTGCACAAGAGGATGATGAAGAGGAACTAATAGAGACCGAGGAAGACTATGGCCTCACGGACAACGATTTTATTTATCTAGATGATGAGGATAGAGGCCTAGCCTTAGGGTGGCCACCCGGTTTATATAATATCCTCTTTCCTTGATTCTAAAAGGGGTGACAGATAGGTAGGTTAGGGGTCTAGATTGTGTTTTGAGTTGTTTTTTAGGAGTTTTAATTTTTTCCACTGATGTGCCTCCTAGAGGTATTGTTTGTGTTTCATAGTGTGTACAGGAGCGTGTTGCTATTGATAGGATTTGGACCTTCATGGAACCTTTCTCTCGTTCACACTTCAAATCAAGCGCGACCATCAACACAAACAGGTGTTTCTTGTCCATTAGCATTGCCCTTATCTTTTTTGCATCCATGTTTGTCTGCTTTGATTGTGATTGGTAGCATAATATTCAGCGCATTTGCTTAGTATCAAACATTTAATTCAATGTAATGTTTTGTCATAATCACTTGTCTAGGTTTAAAAATCAAGCAGTCCGACTAAGCTAGTTTGACCAAGCTAGGTATTAGAAATCTTCTCTTAATACCATGGGGAATGCCTTCCTAATAAACAATGGTTACTTAGGTTCTTAATCCGATTTAGGCAGCATTGTATGAAATGTACTAGGGCTTTCTAGTGGGCTTAAACCTATTGACCTTTAGCTTAAGTATTATAAAGGGAGTTTACTAATGTGATGAGCCTGGGGAGGGTAACAGTGTTATATGACCCCCCAAAGTTACAAAATTTAAATGCTGAAAATGAACAAACAAAAAATCAAAGTGCCACAATGTAAAATTTTAAGCTGGAAGAAAAATCTCAGCTTGATTTGGTACTTCACTCACATGTATTGCCTATGGTACTAGAGCCCTAGAGGTTCCCAGTGTGGGCGCTTTTCCTTGAAAAGCAAAAAACCCAAGGCATACAAAATAAGCACCCACTTCATAATTGAATCAATGTGAAAAGACCTTGGGGGGTCAAAGAAAAAGTAATCAGTCAGGCGATGATTTCATGAGAAATTCCTTTTATGGTAGCTTAACTACAAGGTTTTCTAGATATAGCCTCTAGTCAGCCCTTGAACATGAATACTTGGCTCTCGCGATTAAACAACTTAATTGACCACTGAAAGTTAAGAAGCTTACCCATGGTATTAATATTCGATCTCTAGTGCTTTTCGACCGTCAAATTAGCGACCCCAGACTTGTTTAATTTTTTGCCTTTACATCTGTTTATGCATTTGATTACATTGCAATTTAATGTTCATTGCTAACAAATTGTTTGAAATTCTTTTACCAATCAATTTGTCTACCTAAAACTGCATATGCTTTTTAAGAGAATGCAATTACTGTGCCAATGTTGTTTGATTTTGTAGTGACTGAAGAAGGCTAAGGACATTCATCTCAAATGCTCTTCCACCTCGACGATCCAGCTTCAACTCAATAGCTTCCGAGGACGGAATCTACATCAGGAAGGGGGGCATGTTAACCCTCACGGCACACGGACACCGATCACCTACGACGGACGTGTATTATGTATTTGGTAGAGTCAGGTACCGGGCTTGTCGGTCCAATAGGGAAAGGTAGAGTGATCGCCGATGAGAGGCGCACTTTAACTTGGACATTCAAGGGATTAGTTGGTTAAGCATGGGCGCCCAAGTGTGAATGGGGTGAGCTCCTATAAAAGCCAACTAAACCTAATTTTTACTCATTCTCTCATTTGTGCAATTGAAGAGTGCTCTTGCTCCATCTCCATCTTCTTCTTCTTCACCTCCTTGTGTGTGTGTGAGAGAGAGAGAGAGGGAGAGTGTGTGTGCGATCGAGCATTACGAAGGCACGACGGCGGCGAAGCGGTTGAGCGCGGCACGACTGCAGCTTCTTCTTCATCGCGGCGAGGAATCCACCACGAAGGCGAGCGTAGAGCGGTGAGTGACACACCCTTTGTTTTCTTGAGCTTGCTAGTTTAGGCTTGTTGTGTGCTTGGAGCTGTTTGTGGCTCGCATACGGTGTATTGGCAAGTCCCTTGCTTCGACAGTGCGGCAAGGAGCGCACAGAGGACTTGACAAAAGAAAATTCACTAAAAACATGACACAAGCTTTCCAGAGGCACCTTTACCATAGGCGGGCGTCTATGCACTTTTTGGTGTGAAACATAGCCAAGGTCTTGATCAAAACCCTCAAGCCTACGGAAGCATCAAATATAGCCACCTGCTTGTTGCTTGTTTGAGGTTGTTATCACATTAGCAAGAGAGAATGTATCCAACATTGTGTGAACTATAGAGCTTGGACCTCGTGCAGCCTGCTCGTGCTATGGGTGAGAGCAGTCTGAGCCTGCCCTCAACTTTGCTTGTTTTTATCTTAGGCTATGGTCACACGAGGCTTAGTTCTTTGTTACAATTGCCTAAAAATACATAGTTTTCAAACTAAGTCGGTTAGTTCTCTTTTTCTCTCTCATGTCTATGCCTCGCTCTCCCTCTCACTACAAACTACTCCTCGTGATGCATTTAGCTGCTATACTTTTTCTCTCTCATGTTTATGCCTCGCTTTCCCTCTCACTACAAGCCGCTCCCCGTGACACATTTAGCTACTATACTTGCTGTGGTCAGAGTTTTTTGAGGCTTACTAATAACTAAGCCTCACGTGAACATAGCCTTAGTACGGGATCTCTGCATCAATTTCTGCGTGTAAAACCTTCTGTCAACTCGTTGCAAAGTGATCGAAAACGGGTAGATTAGATGAGATCTTCAATCCACCAGGTAAGCACAGCTTTGCAAGCACTGGTCAATCTACCACAAGGTTTGGAGATCTTCAAGCTAGAAGCTTGCATGTCTGTCCATGAGTAGTCGATCAATCAAGAACGCAAAGCCTCTTTGAGTACCACTATGCGTATGATGGGATTAACAGGTAAACACTTCTTCTGGTAGAACTTTACTTCTTCTATCAGAATTTATAGTTAGTTTCTCATGTTGGCCCCCAAGGTGGTGTGCGATCGAAACTTGGTACCAGAGAGAGAACTTGGCCTATCTCTAGACTCTGGAAGAAGAGAGAGAGAGAGAGAGAGAGAGAGAGAGAGAGAGAGAGAGAGAGTCTTCAAGAGAGAACTAAATCGCCTAAAGCCCGCTTCATACTTGAGATAATTGTCAGTTCTGGTAGCTACTGAAGATGAGAGAGAGAGAGAGAGAGAGACGCTCAAGTACTTGAAATTTTTTTTCCCAAAAACTTGGCAAACCTACATATCGAAAATAGCAAAGGTGGATTGACTATATTTCAAGATTTTTACACTAATTTGTTTTGATTTTGTAGGTTTTCTCACCTTCAAACTGAAATTGTAGAAGTAAATCTCAAAATTTAAAGTCGAGATTACACTAAACCTACGTTTTTTCGGAGCACTGAAGTTTGATGCTCCGTTGAGCGCCGCACCCGTAGATTCCATAATACGTCTCCTTCAAGATCGAGAATCGGAGCCTCTCCACCACTACAAAACCTTAGACTTGTTGCAATTCTATTAATTAGGTGAAATTGTTTTTGCAAGAGGAGCTGGCATTGTGCATCTCATTTTGCTCGCCACCTGGCAGGGAGGGAAAAATTAGCAGTCGTCAACAATAGTGCAGTGAGCAGAGGGAGGAAGGGCAAAGGCGGGTTGGTGCCCCTCAAACTCCTGCCATGTGACCCTTTGTTTGTGGCTGGCCAGAGACCATGACCAGGCAGAGCTGGGCCTAGTTTCCGCTTGCCATATATTGGGGCAACGTTGTGCTTTATCCCTTCTACTAGTGTACGTTCGATAGATGTCAACAACGACTAGCAAGCTCTGCAGGCTTTTCTGTCTGAGCTAGAGACAGTGCCCAAGATTGGCCGGCCGACGTCAGCGCGTGTGCATGGTACTGGGCTATTTGCAGCAGTGATCATCCTGTGAGGGTCACCACACACCGACGTCTACCCGCCATTGTTGGACTGTTCGGCCAGATTGCCGCCGAACATCTTGGCTTTGAGCCTGCATTGCAAGACGCTGTCGAGGCCTCTACCTTTGGACCTCTCCAACTGCACCTTTGGACCTCTCCAACTACACCAAGTTGTGCTTCGGTCTTTTCAAAGCATGTTGCTTCTTCACAGTACTCCCATGACTCACGGTCCTCTTCTCTCTAAGTACTTGGTCCCCTTCCCCCCCCCCCGACACTTGATGGTCTGGAATGGTCACTTGCAAACCAATAGCCCAGAATTCATGCGCTCGCACGGCTCCCGGCCTCCGTCGATCGCCATGCAGTCGCCTGGATTCCAAGGAATGGTCAGCAAGGGACCATTCCCTAGACCATCTTCCGATCTGCCTAAAAACATTTTTGAAGATTCTAACTCCCTTTTTGTAGAACTCTTGTATCTCTCTTTTGAATACAATGACAATTTATAATGTACTTTACTTTTATTTTCCTCTTCTTGGTTGCAAGTACATTTGAATCGGCAAGCCTCGTGGTTTCATCACTTGTTAAGCTTGCTCTAGGCCCAATAAGATGCGGCTTTCTTGCAAATTAGCATTCTCAGCATAACAATGATCAAGGTCTATTTAGGTAGAAAAGAATGTAAGAAATGCTTGAAAAACAAAGTTGAAAAGCTGCATATCTTCGGGTATAAGTTCCAACAATAAAGAGACTGCTCATCGCTATACTGATGCCTGCAGTGGAGGACACTTGACCTTCAAAGGAGAAAGAGAAGCTGTCGGAAGATGGCACGTCGAGGGCGGCGGCGAGAGCAGGGGGCAAGGGGCGAGGCTGGCCGTTGTGAGGGAGGAACGGGGGTGGTAGGGCGCGATGGGGGGCAGGGTGATTTGGTTGTTATGAGAGGGGGGGTGGGGGGGGGGGGCTCTGTGAAGGATTTGATGTCTTGCGAGATGACATGGAGGGGCGTTGGTCGATGAGAGGGGAGACGCAGGCCATGGCGAGCTTCAGGAGGGAGACCAGCTCGTCTTCCTCGACTTTGCTGTAGGCCAGCTCGCGGTCGAAGACTTCGCCCGTCCACTCTTCGCGAATGACAGAATCAACCCAGTGGGCAGGCCGACGCCACCGGATCTGAACATCTTGTGAATGCGAGGGCTCATTTACGGCAACAGCATGTTCAAATGTCCCAAGAATGTCCTGGGCACTAAGTAACACCCATATTAGATGCGGGTTGACGGCCGGAATCTCGAGGCAGACTAAACACAGCTGCACAAAAAGCGAGGCCCAGTAAACTCGGCCAACGGGAAAAACGAGACGCACTGCCGGGGTTTGAACCAGTGGCCTTGCAGTCTAGGTTGAGGGTCGCATAGGCTAACCACCTCATTCGCACGCGCATCATGTATGCTTGATCGTTTTTATGGCCTTATATTGTGAAGTGACATGCATGTCCAGGTTAGTTTTTTATTTGACCATTGTGGCTGCGATCTGCTCGACTTTCACGTGTGAGCTTCTCCAACTTTGATCCCATTGCCTCCCCCTCTTAAATATGGGTGTTACTTAATTAGTGTTGAGGCAAGAATGTGTACATACAAAGGGCAGATCCCATTTAATGCAGTTTATAGATCGTGAAAAAAGAATTTCGCGCGTACCCAGCCAAAGTCCTCACATTTAATTTCACTGGAAAAATTGTAGAGGGAGTCATGCTCAACATAACTCAGAGAACAATGAAACCTCAACGTAACTCAACATAACTCAGTCTCACATCTAATTTCCCTGGCAAAATTCAACAAAAGGTAGGCCTCGCATCTATTCTCCCTACCAAAATCCGCAGATTGAGCCTCATATCTAATTTCAAAGGCCACAAAATCCACGTTAATGCCGTATAACTTTAGTTACTTGGTTGGCCTAAGTCATGTCATTGAAATCAGGCTACACGTTGCTCCACGTAGCATAATACAAGCCATTGATTTAAAAAATCATTGGACATTGCTCATAAATTTGATGACAATCGCTACAACCCCATGTTTTTTTTAAATGGCCATGCTTTTTTTCAAAGAGCTTCCGACACGGGTGATGCCAACGCTGCATAGTCGCTTGTTTTTCCTCAGTTCGTCATCTAAGGCCATGTCATCAACAACAACCTGTCTCATCAACAGGTAGCAACAACCTACGTTAGGCCTTGCCGTGCTACCCTGTCCCAAGCACACAAGGCTGTGATTTTGGTGGAAGATGTAGCTCGTGTAAATTACCTTCAATAGATTTAGTCCTCCATGTTCATATCTTTTCTTTTGAATAGAGGAGAGATTTGTGAGAGCAATCGCAAAGGACCATGCTTGATTCCATCCCATGGGATTGAATCATCCCTCAAAAGATTCTATGCCAAAAAGAGAGTGACATCATGTGCAAGAACTTCATAGTGTAGGACTCTCTGCATATCACGTGCCGAGTGGAAGAAGAATGTACTTGCTAAGGCAACAACATGTGTCCAAGGATTAAAGATATTGATAATGGAGTGAGAAGTAGGAAACATTTATCGAAGGCCTCAACATGATCTTCTTGATGAAGGATATTGGTATAGATATGATTGACATAAGAAAACTATGAAAGAAGAAGAGACTATGACAAGCATGATGAAACTTGCAGGGATTGTATCCACAGGGATGTTGTGGATAGACAATTTGCGGAGAGCACGATAATTACAAGGATAAATATAATGGATATGATGGCAATGGCAATGATGATGAATGCAGAAATGAAAGCAGGAGGAATTGATATGGTAGAAACCTTAGTTCTTCAAAACAACATCAACCACAAAAACTAAAGTTGGTTTAATTTTTACTATATTTCTTAATGATATTTCCAATTGAAATGTAGTCTCTCTTCAGCATACTTATGTATGGTACTCACATAGACTATGCACTATTTACTTTTTTTATAAATTAAAACTTTCATGGTATACAAGGTTTAAGTACTGCTCTACTTCTGTTTATAGTTCTTTCAAGGAAAGCTTTTTGAAGTGCGTACTTGTGCAGCTTGTAATCTTTTATGTTCATGATTGAAATGAAGGGAGGAAGGTGGGGATAGTCATGCAAGGATATGATAGCACTGTACATTCTAGTGATACAAGAAAGATTCAAGGTTTGTAATCGACTTCTAAACCTCCATGTCTATGTGTTTGCTTGGTCGACACAACTAGTCTATGAGGTAGGACACAGCGCCGACAATCCAACATACTGCTATATGGAACTTCTGTGTGACATCCATTGTTTGATCTATATTGTTTCTTTTTTTCTTATTACATGATGCATACGTTTATCTACTCGTGTTGCTTTGTTGTAGCTCAACAATAGTGGAATCCTTTTTGTGTTCCAAAGTCAAACGATGCCACTACTCGTTATCCAGGTTAGTAGTACATTTTAATCTTTACAATTTGCTATTGCCAATTGTTCACAGCTAGTTTTAAAATCTGTTCTTGCTTATTATTAATATCCTTGCACCCTCATCAACATAAGACATACCCTATTTTCATTGGCATCCCCATTAAAATAAGGCAGGTTTCCACATAATAAACCCCCATAATAAACTAAAGAATAAATATAAATCCCGATTTAAACTTAGGAATAATAAAAGTCCATATAAACTAAGGATTTATAAAAACCCAGTTTTGCTCACGGTCATTTGTTAAGTGAGCATTGAGAAAGCCATTAGATAGGCATTCATGTATTGCCTAACAAATATGCTCATCCTGAAAGTACTCAGACATATCTTTTGTTAAGCAATGTCACGTTCTTTAGCATTTTTTATAAGGCTGCTGACTCTATTTTGTTGGAAAAATCCCTCGTGGTGTCTTAGAGACATACACGACGAGGGAAGATACCAAGATTTGTCTGCTACATTCACTTTCAAGTCTATCCCAAATCGTAAAAATGTTGCTAACTCGAATTGGAAAGACGGCTTGGATAAACATTTAAGAAAGTGTGTCTGACTGGAGTGTCAAAAGGAGTTCAAAACTCGGTTAGGGCTTGGAAAAATTCTCCCCCTTTATTGAAAGTACCACTATGGAGCTAAAGTCTCTATGTGAGTGCTTGGAGAAGGGTAACACAAAAACTAAACCATGAAAAAATGGTAAGAACTGATTTCATGGTGGCATACTAGAGTTTTCCACTTGAGATCAGAATATATTCTTAAGGTAGCTTGCTTTTCCTTCAAAATCTTATCATTAATTTATTTCTTTTTTTCTCCTTTGCAAACATTCTTACGTTTGCTCTATGCAATGGAGGAAAATGATAATATATGGTCTTGTGTTGTAACCTGTTTGAATTCATTCATGGGAGCTAGTTGGTCACAAACAATGGTGTGAAATATATGTCCTTGTATGAGGAATTTCTCACTGGTGCATGCCTACAAGGATCACAACATAATGCTTTCTTGAAGGGGCAACACAAAGGAGCTGGACCCACCTTATAAATCTACATAGGGAGATGATGAGGATGAAGTAAACATACCCAAAGAGGTAGATAAAATACCTCCAAAAATGAAGTTTCTATAGGAATTGGTATTGTTGTTGAGACAAATGTTGACTATCAAGATACTACCACAATCACAAACAAAAGACCTAGATCACTTGCGTTGCTAATTCATGAGTTTAACTCACATAGGACAGAGTTTCAAAATGTCACAATCCCTCAATAACAATGTCATAAAATCTAATATCTAGCTAACCCAAATGATTTTCTCATATTAAATTGATCATTTAATGTGGGAGAATAAACGGGAACAAGATTTAGAATAGAGACATGTGCTTCTAGACCTATCTTAGCAAGGGACCAAAAGGAGAGATAGTTGCATCTCAATAGGGGTCCAAAAGGAGATGTTCTACCAAAGAGAAATGTGCAATAAGTGCTTCTAGACTTATCTCAACAGGGACCAAGAGGAGAGATGGTTACATCTCAATACGGGTCCAAAATGAGGTAGTCTATCAAGGAGCAACATGCATCTAATGGAGCTTAAAAGACCTTAGGGTTAGCTTCATTAAAGACCTCCAATAGTTAGTGTTAAAAGTCCTTTGACCTTAGGAAAGCTAGGGCTGATCTTGAGGTGGGAACCCGACCTAAGCTTGAGGTGCTTGTCATGCTTGTTGACTAAGGTGCTTGAGGTGCTTATCGTGCTTGATTACTAAGGTGCTTGAGGTTCTTGCCGTGCTTGATGACTAAGGTGCTTGAGGTGCTTGTCATGCTTGATGAGAAAGGTGCTTGAGAAGCTTCCTATGCATGGGGGGTAAGGTGCTTGAGTCAAAAAGAGACCCTACAAAGGAGGGGGAAAGCCCCAAAGTTAGGAGAATCTTTGACTTAACCTCCCACTCACCCAAAGGGCACCCCCTTTTCTCAAGGAGCACACGGGACACATGTCAGACTCTCCCTATGCTTAGCCACATGGTGTGCTTGAATGCTATTGGCTGGGCTAAAGAGGGGTCCAATGAGCTTCTAGTTCCATTCAACAAATATCTAGATATTTTCAAGCTCTCTCTCTATCTCTAAGGGTAAGGAGGAAACTTGTCCAAAGACTATCCATGTACTTGAAATGCATGGTGCATATGATTGGCTAGGGGGATAGGGGTCCAATGCGCTTGAGGCATGAGCCAAAAGTAGAATCCGTCCCAAGCAAGCAAGGGGTGTGCTGGGGGGGGTATACACCTCTCACACACTCATTTTATGGATTCATTCTCACTTGGTGAAAGTAGAGGAACTCCTCCTCCTTCTCTAAGCTTGTGAGAAGTGAGATCCTACACCAAAACTCTTCGCTATGGAATTCAAATCCAACCAAGAGACATGCTTCAATGCTTAAGCTTGCCATCTTCTCCATCTTCACTATGCTATTATGTATGCTATCAAGAAGAGTGATGATAAGTGAGGAACTATTTCTTTCTCCTATGGAATGTTTCTTCTTCCTCTTCCCTACCGTCATTCCCTACTAGCTGTCTCCACCTTCGAAGGTGTTTGAGGCCTTGGGACTGAGGCTTGGGATAGTTAATGCTTTCTACAAATTTTATCCTATGCCCGTGATGCATGAATATTTCCATCTTCATTGCATCATCTAGGTCACAAGGAACACAAAGATTGTATTGTACCAAGTCTCTCTTTATGGGAGAAACTATAATACAAATGCCTATTGGAGGGGAGACCGGCTCCATATGAATCCGGTCCTCAACTATTGTATGTTTTCTAAAGTATGTGTCTTGCAAAAGTATTGTTCATGCCAAGTTAACTAAGTACCATGTTTATGTTGCTACCATCAATTAAGTTCACCCACTCTGCTCACAAAGTAATCTCACAAAAGTTCTTTATCTAATTGCCTAATTCCGCTACTCTCAAAGATCATGGGCCATTTCCATTACATTGGTATCAGAGCATTTGGTTTCTCTTTTCTTGCTTAAGAAGAGAGGTCCTTAAGTAGCCTATTAATGGTTGATTTTGTTAATTATATTAGGGTAAGTGGGAGTGAAATATATTATCGGTTTTGTTGAGCCCACTATGTGGGATATGGTGCACACCTTGGGAGCTTTGATCTTAATAATGGAGTCTTTTAAAACTTTCCTACGGCTTTACCATTATTGAGCCATAAGAAGTCCAAAAGAAGCTATCCCTCGGTAACTCTGCTATGGTAGACCCACTCCACTACTCTCTATAATTAACCAATTCAAGCCGTGGGCATAGATGCTAAAGTACTGATTTTCAAAGGCTAAGAGGAGTAGCAACTAAGGATTTGAATTGCCAAAGAATACACTAAGTAAACACACAAATTTTTATTAACATGGATGACAATAACCAAGAGAGTAGAATGAACTTAGATAACTTTGATTTTTCACATGAAGGTGCTAACGATGATGCCCCTATGTTTGTTAATTATCTTGTTACTAGGTTGCAACAAGCTGCGGGCAACCCCGCTTTGCAAGCTGAAGTCACTCAACAACTTCGTGCTTATGGGATTTTCTTTCCTCTCCAAGAGGAGAGAGAGCTTAGGATGCCTCTTGATGAGATCCCCAAAAAAAGACTCTCTCCCATACGAGAGGAGGAATCCAAAGAACAAGAAAGTAATGAATCCCTAAGTTCCTCCGAAGATGTGGCTCCACGAAGACGGCGGACTAAACGATCGCCAACTCCTCCCAAGATGAAATGGTCAACCCATAGTCCTTCTCCTCCTCACTCCAAAAGGGAAGAGAGGAAACAAAGGAAGAAAAGGACAAGAAAGAGGTCACCCTCTTCTCCTTCTTCTTCCACTTCCTCCTCTTCCGATGAAATCTATGGCTATTCTCCTAGAGAATACAAGAGGGGAGGACATCGCAAATCTTACCATGCATGGCAAAGGTCACAAAAGCTCAAGAATTTCAAAGAGCTCCGGAGGAAAGAGTATAACTTTTCTCACCTATGATGGCACACTAAGTAAAATGATTGGGTCTTGCTAAAGTTTCTCAAGTCTTGTCTAAGGTATACTACGGGAAAGAATCCTATGGGCCACCAAAAGTATTATGCTAAACTAGCAAAAAGATACTATGTTCCTTTTTAAATTCTTAAGCCAATCAATGAGATGGCTTATCAATTAAAGTTGCCCAATCATTGGCTCATGCACCATATTTTCCATGAGAGCCTACGTAAGCCTTACAAAGGAGAACCATCAAAAGAAGCAATAGTTGCAGGCCCTCCAAAAATCAAAGATCAAGAATAAGTACTTCAATCTGAGTCCATTCTATGACATGAAGACAAGGTATTAAGAAACGGTAAAACTATCTGACGATATCTTATTAAGTTTAAAGATTATTATTTTAAAGATGTTAGATGGATGCAAAGAACCTAACTTAAGGATAATATAAAACTTGTCAATGCTTACAACAATGCCTTAAAGTAAGCATATGAAAATGCATTTTAAGTGAACAATGTTTTTGTCTTACAAGACTAGTTCTTTTTTTATTGTGCACAATTTAAGTAGTATGCATACTAAGAATAATGTTTGTGATGACGACGTCTCTCAAACACCAAATAGAAGTTGTCACTCTACTTGAGAGGATGAAATAGACTAAAGAACAGACATGCTTGCGGCAGCTACGTCTCCCAAGCACCAAATGGATTAGTCATCCATTTTGGAATGATGTCGTAGGGTAAAAAGGGATCCTCTACCCGCTAAGAAACATAGACTAATGACTAGGTTTTATCTTCTCTACCTCATAGTGGAGGATGACTATAATTTCAAGAGAGATAATGTCATAAAATCTAATATCTAGCTAATTCAAAAGCTTTTCTCATATTAAATTGATCATTTAATGTGGGAGAATAAACGGGAACAAGATTTAGAATAGAGACATGTGCTTCTAGACCTATCTTAGCAAGGGACCAAAAGGAGAGATAGTTGCATCTCAATAGGGGTCCAAAAGGAGACGTTCTACCAAAGAGAAATGTGCAATAAGTGCTTCTAGACTTATTTCAACAGGGACCAAGAGGAGAGATGGTTACATCTCAATACGGGTCCAAAACGAGGTAGTCTATCAAGGAGCAACATGCATCTAATGGAGCTTAAAAGACCTTAGGGTTAGCTTCATTCCAGACCTCCAATAGTTAGTGTTAAAAGTCCTTTGACCTTAGGAAATCTAGGGCTCAGCTTGAGGTGGGAACCCGACCTAAGCTTGAGGTGCTTGTCATGCTTGTTGACTAAGGTGCTTGAGGTGCTTATCGTGGTTGATTACTAAGGTTCTTGAGGTTCTTGCCGTGCTTGATGACTAAGGTGCTTAAGGTGCTTGTCATACTTGATGAGAAAGGTGCTTGAGAAGCTTCCTATGCATGGGGGGTAAGGTGCTTGAGTCAAAAAGAGACCCTACAAAGGAGGGGGAAATCCCCAAAGTTAGGAGAATCTTTGACTTAACCTCCCACTCACCCAAAGGGCACCCCCTTTTCTCAAGGGGCACATGGGACACATGTCAGACTCTCCCTATGCTTAGCCACATGGTGTGCTTGAATGCTATTGGCTGGGCTAAAGAGGGGTCCAATGAGCTTCTAGTTCCATTAAACAAATATCTAGATATTTTCAAGCTCTCTCTCTCTCTAAGGGGTAAGGAGGAAACTTGTCTAAAGACTATCCATGTACTTGAAATGCATGGTGCATATGATTGGCTAGGGGGATAGGGGTCCAATGCGCTTGAGGCATGAGCCAAAAGTAGAATTCGTCCCAAGCAAGCAAGGGGTGTGCTGGGGAGGTATACACCTCTCACACACTCATTTTGAGGATTCATTGTCACTTGGTGAAAGTAGAGGAACTCCACCTCCTTCTCCAAGCTTGTGAGGCGTGAGAGCCTACACCAACACTCTTGGCTATGGAATGCAAATCCAACCAAGAGCCATGCTTCAATGCTTAAGCTTGCCATCTTCTCCATCTTCATTACTATGCTAATATGTATGCTAGCAAGAAGAGTGATGATAAGTGCGGAACTATTTCTTTCTCATATGGAATGTTTCTTCTTCCTCTTCCCTACCCTCATTCCCCGCTAGCTCTATCCACCTTCAAAGGTGTTTGAGACCTTGGGATTGAGGTTTGGGATAGTTAATTCTTTCTACAAAGTTTATGTAATGCTCGTGATGCATGAAGCTTTTGATCTTCATTGCATCACATAGGTCACAAGGAACACAAAGATTGTATTGTACCAAGCTTGGAGATGTCTCCATATGAGTCTATCCACAATTATGTAGACAAGTTTTGGAACCTTCATCTCAAAGCCACTGTCTACAAAAAGCTAGGCTTTGGAGAGCAAAAGGAAAAGTTTGTGTTGGGCTATCGAAGACATGGATGAATATGTCAATTCTCAAAGGCCCAAAACCATATCGGTAGTCATTCACCACACCATGGTGGCTTCAAGAATTAATTTTCAACAAGGGGCTAAGAATAACATTAAGCCCATGGAAATTAAGGACAAAAATTAGCCCAAGGGGAAGAATAATGCTACACAAAATTCTTTCAAAGGCAACCCTAACAACAACAACAAAGCAAAGGAAAAAGGTGTTAAAAAAGGTAAAAACAAACTCTCACCCGAAGAGCTAGAGCATTATCGTAAGGATAACAAATGTTTTAACTCTGGGGAGCAAGGACATGGCTATCGGTCCACCGCTTGCCTATGCATGGGGCAAGGTGAGAGAACATGATGCTTTTATCCTCTTTGATCCCGGTTGAACTTATAATTTCATATCAACTGAGGTAGCCACCAAGTTAGGAATACAAGCTTATGAGATGGGGGATACTATGCAAGTGGATGGGGCTTTCAAGGGACAGGAATTCTCAATCACTCCCTTGATTGGGAAATTGAGAGTCCATGTCCAAAGCTATGTGGACAAAGAAGACTTCTTCATCTCACCTCTCAAACATGAAGATGTAATTCTAGGGGCACCATGGTTTAATCACATGGCTTCCTCTATGAAATTTACTCATAGAAAATTCTACTTTACATATAGAGAGAGAGAGATATGTATATAGACACGAGTGAGAAAGGTAACACCATACTCCTTGTACATACACAAGCTTTTGACAAGTCAACAAAAAGTTTGGTTTTCGCATACATGATTTTTGTTAGAAAATCTATGAATGACACTACCAATTTACTAAATAGCAATGTGGGAAATCAAGAAGAATTAGAGTTATCTAATTTCATAAACCAATTTCAAGATGTTTTCATTGATGAAATCCCTAAAGAGTTACCTCCAAAACGAGGGGATGACGACCATACCATGAAGCTACTACCAAGATTTTCACCTCCTAATAAGCCTCCTTATAGTGTCTCTCAAGCTCAACAAGAGGAGATTATGAGGCAAATGAACGAATTGGTAGAAAAAGGGATGATAAGGCCTAGTTCATCTCCATTTTCCTCGCCGGTTCTATTAGTGAAAAAGAAAGATGGCACCTACCGCATGTGCGTAGACTATAGAGCCCTAAATAGAGTCACAATTAAGAATAGATTCCCCATGCCTCAGGTAGAAGATCTATCTGATAAGTTGCAAGGGTCTACCTACTTTAGTAGGATTGACCTTAAAAGTGACTATCATCAAATAAGGATAGTTAATAAACATAGTTCAAAGACCGCTTTCCATAGTACATTTGGTCTTTATGAATACCACTTTCAATTGCATGATGGAGAAAATCTTTCGACCATATCGCAACTTCACTAGAGTATTCTTCGACGATACAATCATCTACTCCAAATCTCATGAGGAGCACAAGAAACACCTCCAAGTAATTTTCCAAGATTTGAGAGATGATAAGCTTTTTATTAATCAAAAGAAAAGTGAATTTTTCTTGTAAGAAATTCAATACTTATGTATTTCTCTCAAATTATTTGGTATCCTTATGGCTCCCACAAAGTTGGAAGTAATTAAAGAATGGCCTAAACCAAGGAATTTGTGTGAGTTACAAAGCTTTATTGGTATGTGTACATACTATAGTCGCTTTATAGAAAAATTCTCATTAATAGCCGGTGCATTACATGATCTAACCAAAAAGAACATCAAGTATGCATGGACTAGAAAGGATCAAGAGGCTTTTGAGATGCTCAAACAAAAGCTTATCTCTCAACCCGTGCTTATTTCACCGAATCTCACAAAACTCGTTGAGGTCCAATGTGATGCATGTGGTAATCTCCTTGGAATAGTTTTGCTTCAAGAAGAGAATGCCATAGCATATGAGAGTAGGAGATTGAATTATGATGATGAGCGAACATTGGGAATTTATGAAAAAGAGCTATTAGCTATCCTACGTGCCCTAGAAACATGGAAGCATTATCTCCTAGGGACTCCATTTATTCTACGTACGGATCATCAAAGCTTTCAATACTTCATGACTCAAACGAAGATTTTTGACAAACAAATGAAGTGGTCAAAATTTATTTCACAATTCAATTTTCATATTTCTCACATTGCGGGCAAGCATAACCAAGTGGCTGATGCACTTTTGCGACGGCCAAGGGTAAATATTGTAACAATAGCTAGCAACTCACAATTATCTATCTTCTATGATCGATGACTATGTTACTAATCCAAATTTTAAAGATAAATTTTTTGTCCTTGCATCAGGGAAGAAAGAAGAACCATTTACCTTGCAAGATGGTTATCTTCTCTACGGAAATAAGCTATGTGTTACTCACTCACTTCGTGAGAAAGTAATGTATGAATCTCATTCTCCTCCTTACGCAAGGCATAGAGGGATTCAATCTACTCTACAAGGAGTAGAAACATACTTCTATTAGCCTACCATGAAAGTAAACATACAAGAACTATGTTTCCAAGTGTGTGATATGCCAAAAGACAAAATATGATCAAGGGAAGAGACTTGGATTTCTCCAGTCATTGACAATCCCTGATTCCCCATGGGAGAGCATATCCTTGGATTTTATCTTTGGATTGCCCAAGTCTATCCATGGGAATATGGGAATATGGAGTATAGTTGATAGGTTCAGCAAACAAGCTCATTTTATACCTGTCAAAAAGACTATTAAGGCACATCAAATGGCAACCCTCTTGATATCACAAATTTTCAAGTACCATGGCTTGCCTACATCCATTGTGTCAGATAGACATCCTCAAATGACCAGTAATTTTTGGAAGGGTCTCTTTGAAAAATCAAGTACTAGGTTAAATTTCTCTTCGGTCAATCACCCACAAACGGACGACTAAAGTGAAATAGATAACTCCAACATTCTTGATCTACCAAAATCCTATGTTACTGAAGTAGATCAACCTTCTCAATGGGAGAAGTACCTACCTCTTGTAGAGTATACATTGTACATGCTTCTATGGGAAAAGCACCATTTGAGGTCATTGAGGGAAGATGCAAAATCCCTTTGCTACTCAAAGTACATGGAAAGGTCTTTGCTACTGATGAATATAGTCGAGACTTAAAAGAATCTTTTTAGAAGATTAAAGAAGCTATATTTATCTCTCAGCAAAAACAAAAGGCTGCTGCTAATAAGCACAAAAGTGACCTTCAAGAAAGATGATTGGGTCTTGCTAAAGTTTCCTAATGCTCGTCTAAGGCATATCTCGGGCAAGAGCCCTACATGACACCAAAAAAAATTTGTTAAACTAGCAAAAAGATAGTATGGTCCCTTTCAAATTCTTAAGCCAATCAATGAGATGACTTATCAATTGAAGTTCATCAATCACTGGATCATACACAACGCCTTTCATATGAGCTTACTTAAGGCTTACAAAGGACAGCCACCTCAAGAAGCCATCATTGAAGATCCTTCAAAATTTGAAGTTCAAGAAGAGGTATACGACATGAAGACAAGGTCTTGAAAGATGGTAAGATAATTGGATGGTATCTTATTAAATTCAAAAATTATCCTTTTGAAGATGCTAGATAGATACAAGGAATCCAACTTAAGGATAGTACGCACCTTGTTAAGGCAAGCTTACAATGACTCACTTGAGTAAGGACATGTAGATGTATATAATGTACAATTATTTTTTCTTATATGACTCTCTTTCTCTTATTGGGCACAAATTTTAAGGTCTGCATGCTTATGATAATGTTTGTGGTGACTACGTCTCCCAAGCACCAAGTACCAAGTAAAACTTGTCAATCGACTTTGGAAAACTTGTGGTGACTACGTCTCCCAAGCACCAAGCGAGTAAAACTTGTCAATCGACTTTGGAGTATTGATATGGACTATAGAGTAGACATGCTTGCAGAAACTAAGCCTCCCAAGCACCAAATGGACAAGTCATCCATTTTGGAAGGATGTCAATGGGTAAAAAGGGATCCTCTACCCACTAGGAAACCATGCACTAATAACTATGATTTACGTTCCCCACCTCATAGTCGAGGACAACTATGATTTCAAGGGAGAGGTAATGTCATAAAATTTAAACACTAACTTTCTCAAATGATCTTCTCATCTTAAACTGACCATTTAAAATGGGGAGAGTCAAAGACAAAGAGTTAGCATATTAATATGTGTGTTGCTAGACTTATCTCAATAAGGTAACAAGGAGACAGAAAGTCTATCTAAGAGCAATGTGAACCTAATGAAGCTTGACATGAACTTAGGGTAAGCTTCATTAAAGCCTCCAAACGTTAGTGTTAAAGTCCTTTAGGCTTAGGATCAAAGGGAAAGACTATTGTCAACACTAGGTATTTTAAACCTTTTAATACTAAGTCTAAGTTTGTAGTGGACCCCAAGTGGGTCAAGTGGAAACCCCACTTGCATTAAGTGATCCGTAAGTATAGGGAGATGAGAGAGAACACACACACACACACACACATACTAGGAAGCTCACCTTTTCACTTAAAACATAAAGGACACATGTCAAGCTCCTAGCTATGTTGCCCACAATTAAGCCCAAATCCTATTGGGCAGCCAATATGAGAACCAATGAGAATTAAGTTTTATAAAAGAAAACTTAAACCTCATTTGATAGCCCACAAAGAGAACCAATAATAATTGAGCCCTACATGAGCTAGCTTAGATCCTATTTCCAAGGGGACCAATGAGAATTAAGCAACCCATAAGCAAGCTTAAATCCTATTGGCTAGCCTACCTTGAGAGCCAATAAGAATTTAGCTTCATTTAATTAAAGAATTAAGCTCTCTTTTCAAAGAGAAAATAAAGGACACTCGTCACAAGACTAATCCTCTTGCTTGATACAAAGAAATCCATGCATTGGCTAACCCCTAGTATGTAACAATAGCCTTCAAGCTAGTGTATGTTGGAAAATCAATTAGAATACTCACTCTTGCACCTCACTCAAGCATACTCTTGAGGTGAGAGTCTCCTTCTCATGTGTGGGAGAAGTGGAGAAGCCTACATATCCATTCATTGGCTAACCCCTAGTATGGACCAATAGCCTTCAAGCTAGTGTATGTTGGAAAATCAATGAGAATACTCACTCTTGCACCTCACGCAAGCATACTCTCCAGGTGAGAGTCTCCTTCTCATGTGTGGGAGAAGTGGAGAAGCCTACATCAACAACACTTGACCATGGAATGCAAATCCAAGCAAGTGCCAAGCTCCAAGCATGCTCATCTTCTTCTCCATCTCCATTACTAAGCTATGCTATGCTCTACGAGTTAGCTAATGTGAGAGGAATATTTCTTTCTCATAAGAATACTCTCTCTTTTTCTTCTCCATCCTCACTCCCCGCTAGATCTCTCCACCTTTGAAAGTGTTTGAGGTCTTGGGATTGAGGCCAAGCCAAGTTTTCTTGTGTGTATGAAGCATAATTGTGGTCTTAAGGAACACAAAGATTGCATTGTTTACAATTTTTTCTTCATGGGAGAATCTATAATACAAGGTCCTTTTGGAGGGGGGACTGGCTCCAAGTACATCTGGTCCTCAATTGTTTTCAATATCAATTCCTCACTCTCTTTCAAGTTATTGTCCATGCCAAGCTAACTAGTTGTGTTGTTTCTTGTTGTAGACTCTAATCAAGCACCCTCTCTTTTTTCATCAGGAATCTCCTTAATCAAATGCTCTCTATTGTCAATATATTTCCGCTACGATTAATGATATTAGCACAATTTTGTTACACCTCTATTAGGCTTGTCACAACTGGAAGTTGTTGTGTGGTCTTGGCCTTCTTCCATCTCCTGCTTGAAACTAGTAAAATACTTCCTTGCAAGAAAAAAATGGACAATCACTTGTAATAAATCTATAGACCTAACCTTTAGCAGGTACATCAAAACACCTACATTTTCTTTGTGTGTCAACAAACAGCCACCTAGAACTTGGCAATACAAGGGACCATTTGCTGGCACACCGACTACATGCACAATCACTAATTTTAAAGAAATCTATAGATCTAACCTGTAGCAAGTACAACAAAACACCTACATTTTCTTTGTGTGTCAAATAGCCACCCAAGACTTTGTAACATCAGGGACCATTTGTTGGCACCCTAGCTATATGCACAAAGTTCTTGTAGCACACATTGACACAAAGCAAAAGGGGTGGTATCTATGCATGCAAGCCAACATGTACATTCCCAAAACTTCCTCTACCTCAAAGGGCAAGCCGCAACCCACACAATCATTGGTCACATATACAATACCGCTCGATGTTACAGCAAAATATGCAGTGTAGGGGTTATGGTGTGCACCACACCCCTCTTGAGCTCCTCAATCAGGCTTTCAATAAGTTCACAATGGGAGATTTCTTCCCTCTATTTTGTCATAGCAATCTCATATTTAAGCTTCATACACCATGAATCTGATTAGTGAATAAATAGAAAAGACACCCCCATAGTGCTTTTTTGTTTCCTACAAGTGCTTTCTTGAAATTTTGAAGTTCTTTTCAAAAAAATTAGACACTAGGAAAGCGCTTTATACATGCTATTAGTGCTATATAAGGGCTTATAGTGATTTTCAGTCAACCAAAAGCACTTTTTAGATTCACAAAGTTCTTTTTAAGCTTATTATAAATGCAGAGAGCTCTACAATTTTATTTTATTTTTGGGTGGGGGGGGGACCTGTAAAAAAGCACCTATATCATGTGTGTTCAAATAGTATTAAAAAAATCCCTTGTACTTATATGCTCTGATGTCATAAAGTCCTTTTTCTTAAGAAACTTACAGATTTTTTCTCAAAATGCAATAAAAACCCCCTTCTATAAATGTACTTATGTTTGAAAAAAATTCCCAATAAAAATCCCCTTATTTTGAACTCACATGCTATACATACAATTTTTGGGGGTCACCTTGGAGGCAATTTCCAAAAAGCTTTGGTATTTTCCAAAGTGATTTAGCCCAAAGAAAGTGCTTCTAGCCCACTCAAAAAGTTGAAAGTCTTGAAGAAAAAGACATCATGTCCTTTCAAATGCCATTTCTCAAAGATGCATTCATTTTTGCTGAAATAGGCTTTAGAGAAACTAGTATGTGATCCGCGCGTTGTTGCGGCTAAGAAAAGCATGGTTATTGGATATCTCTCTCTCTCTCTCTCTCTCTCTCTCTCTCTCTCTCTCTCTCTCTCACACACACACACACACACACACACACATAGGCTGACATGCATAAAATTTTGACTATTGCAGGTTATTGAAAAAGGATGGAATCGCATAGAATCTGAACTACACTCAATTTTCAAAGGTTATTTAATGTGTCTATGGTAAGGAGGACGACCCAACAGGGACTCAACAACTCAATTTTGGTGTTGATCCAACAAGCCATGCAAATCAACCAAAAAACAATACGAGGAGGCCCTCTCCTTCCTCTAATTTTTCAAACTCCATTACAAAGAGTATAGATAATGGACTATTGAATAATAGCAAAAATCTATTGTGTACCCCAGTGCTCAAGAAAAACCTAGGTTTAGTATAGTCCCACCTACAATTTTTCTCAACTTTATCAAATGCACTTTGGAGGCCCTTGCCACGTGACATAAGGAAAGGGCTTGGAAGGGGGGAGGGAGACCAAGGCAAAGAAAGAAACATAGTGGATTGGGTACCAAGAAAAGGCTCTCTCTCTCTCTCTCTCTCTCTCTCTCCATCCATAGGAAGGGCCACACACTCGTAAGATTTAATTTGAATGTTAGGACACCCACAATGATTGGAAGAAAAAACTTAGGATATAGTATAATCCCATCTTAATTTTTTGAGATTTATCTCTAATTGCAAATTGCTTTTATCAAGCAAGAGGAAGCGGCTTACCGAGGAGAAGAAGATAGGTCCTTGATAGAAATATAGTGTACTTGCAAAAATGATCGGTATGTTTTGGGTCACAATGTGCATATATTGTATTGGCTGGAGACCCGTGTACAAAGGATATGCCAAAGTCTGCATGTATTCTTTTTGAGTTAATTCAAATCAAGCTCTTAAGAGCTTTAAAATAAATAAATAAATAACTACAAAGGTTAGAGAACATAAATTAATGTTTAGAGAATCTACAAAGTGCAAAGAAGTTTAGTGCAATAACCTTCAAATATAGTAAATTTGCCTCTAAAATTTGGAAAAAAAAGATATGCTATAGACAAATGCTTGAAAAATCCTCAATTTAGTGTAATCCTACCTGCAAATTTTGAAATTTATCTCTAAATTATAGATTTGAAGGTGAGGAAACCTACAAGTATAGAAAAATTGAGTGTGAAAGACTTCAAATATAATAAAGTTGCCCTTAAAATTTCTCATATGAAAACTTACCAAGTTTTTAGGAGAAATCATTATGCTTGAACCTGATTTAGTGTAACCCTCCTTATAAAATTTAGAGATTTGTCTCAAAAATTCTAATTTGCCTTTAAACACTCGCGAAAACCTAGATTTAGTGCAATCCCACTTACAAATTTTGAGATTCACCAAGATTTGGCTTAAAAATTCTTATTTGCCTTTAAACGCTCGAGAAAACCTAGATTTAGTGCAATCCCACTTACAAATTTTGAGATTCGCCTTTGAATTTCAAGTCAACCCAAAGGCGAGAGCACTGACAAAGCTCAAAGAAATCTAGCATAAAAACCTTCAAAAATAGCAGTAATTGTCATCGTTCCTTTCCATCATCCACCTTTACCGTTTGTTGAGGTTTGCTCCCACCTTGGGCTTGCACATCTTCTACCTTGGATTTGTCCGATTGAACTTTCCAAATTGCGCCAACTCTCAATTTTGTTAATTCTTAATTTCGTAGATGTCCATGTTGATATTTTATTTTCGATTCTAGATTATGGATTTTGTCGATTGTCGCTTTTTTGATTGCTGATTTTAAAACCAATGCTTATTCTCTCTCCCCTCTCTCTCTAGTGCCGGTGTGAGAGCCCTCTCTCTCTCTCTCTCTCTCTCTCTCTCTCTCTCTCTCATAGACAAACACACACATACTCACTCACACAGGCTGTAGTGAATGGTGCTCTCTCTCTCTCTCTCTCTCTCTCTCTCTCTCTCTCTCACACACACACACACACACACACACACACACACACATAATGCGTATAAGACATCCATAATAGATTGTTGGACTCCTATCGGTGAATTGTTGAGCTCAATGTACTTTATTAATGCAATGCAAATGTGAAAATCCTTCGTGCAATGTGACAACACCTCAGGGAATGACACGTCGACTTTGTCTCTTATATTCACACATCAAGAGAATGGGTCTCTCTCTCTCTCTCTCTCTCTCTCTCTCTCTCACACACACACACACACACACACACATACACGAATACATGCATCTAGCTTTTGAACTTCGAGCATCGAGGTCAAAGATCATTTACGACATAAAAGGTCCGTGCAAACCTCCAAAGGGAGCTTCATTGAGCAAAACATGGAGAAAATTTCTTTATGGCCTTCAAAATGTAAAGGAAAGCCACACTTCCAATGATTATCAAAAATTAAAGTGAAAATGAGGGCCGGAGTGAAATGGCTTTAGCATTATAAATTTAGATTGAGTCTTTTTGACTTTCCACTTGGAAGACTCCCTCAAGATTTTTCATGTTCTACCATCCTAGTACCTACCCTTCACTTTTGCATTTTCAATTGAATGTTTTTAAAAGGTTCTCTTTGAAATGAAGCAAATGTGACACATGGAGGGCCTCTCTTTCCTTGAAAATTTTAAGCTGCTTCATATATAGTTTAGATTTAGATAAATAAATAAATAAATATATATATATATATATATATATAGTGCTAAGTATTGTCACTTTTTGACAACACTGAAAAGTCAAAATTAGTCTTTTCATTTTCTACCATCAGAGTACTTGCTACTTACACTACAACAAAAAAAGGTGTCATCGACGCAGCTATCGACGCACTGCGTCGATATCTGCGTCACTGTAAAACTGTCGCTATTTGCGTCGATATCTGTGTGGAAAGGCTTTACTACAGATATGGACGTAGTTATAGACGCAGATAGCGACGCAGATATGGACGAATATATAGACGCATATATCGACGACCATAACAGAAAAAAAAAATCTTGGACAGAGGGCAGGTAGCCTGGCCTGTGCCCAGTGAAAAGATGGACACAGCCACAGCCACAGACTTCCTGTCCTCTGCCCAAGAAAGCGAGCAACACCAAAATCAACCGTGCTCCCGCGCATAGAAATTTCGGGAGAGTTCCCTTTCTTTTTACGTAAACTTTTATAAAAAAAACCATATCATGTATACGCCTCCTACATGCTATCCATGTAGGATCTCACATGAGATTTAAGGCCAATGAAAGAAATGAAATGAATTTTGTGCAAAACCATAACCATACCAACTTAAAACCATAACCGTAACGAACTTAATTTGTGCAAAACCATAACCAAATTAAAACCATAACCGGCCATAACCATATTGATCAAAACCATAATGCAGATAACTATAACCACAAACAAAACAATAACCATAAGCATAACCAGAAAGTTAAACATAACCATAAACAAGCCATCCTTCAACCATGCTACCCTTAGGACGAGAGCTCTTTGACGAACGAACCCCTTTAAAGTCTTTATGAATCTCTCCAAGAAGAACATCCATCTGCTGACGGTTCCAGCAACTGCAACTTCATCGACCACAAGCACAAGCAAATGCATTTGGATGGTAAGAATGTTCGTTGGAAAATACTTCTCCACCATACACACTGCTTCGATTGCATTCAAGTGAGCTGTATCTATGCTGTCTTTTCTTATCTCTTTTAATGAGATCCAACGCACTAGCTCACTAATTTTATAAATGGTGCATCTGATGTCATCTGTCAGACAATCTTTTATGGAAATTGGTAAGATAAACTATAAAAATTTGTGCCAATCATGCGACTTAAGACCACTAAGATTGTCATCTCTAGTAAAGGCCGTTTTCAAACATCGCATGCATCCAGTAGAAGTCTGGAAAGAAGATATGGTCTTCTTACTTGTTGCTCTTCAGCACGACTCAAAACCCATGGACCTTTTGGAATAGCATACGCTCCATTGGACTTTAGTCGCGGCCACATCTCTGGCATTCGACCCACAGCCTGTAGGTTATCTCTCTGAGCTTTGCACTCCCTTTTTCCAGTAATGGTCTTCCATATGATCTCTCCCACATTCTTAAAAATGTGCATTGGGTCAAGCAGATGATTAATAAGCAAATCACTCCAGTACGGCAGTTCGTGAAAAATAGACAATCTCTTCATGCCGGGTGGGTTAAAATCTCCACTTTGTCTAGAGGTGCACGGAGATCAAGACCACCGGGTAAATCATGTTTTTATTGGTCAAATTAAAGCCTATATTTGTGGGTGCAACATACGTACACACACACAGACATGCTCTTCAGACAATCCATGTAAACAGTCTCAAGAGTTCTTGTTTTATCTTCGGATCCGGATTTGACCTACGACTTGTGTATTTGGCGTTTTTTCTGTCCGTTTGACCTACGGCTTGCCATACGCGCTCTTGACATTGCCTAAAGACTACCTAATCGACTATGGATGGTTTTGGTAACCGTAGAATCAGTTTCCGAAGTTTATTTGCGTTTTTTCGTAGAAAAACGTAATCGTATCTGATCAATCCCTTGTGTATTTGGCGTTTCTTCTGTCCTTTTGACCTACGGCTTGCCATACACGCTCTTGACATTGCTTTAAGACTACCTAATGGACTATGGATGGTTTCAGTAGGCATAGAAGTCATTTTCGAAATCCGTTTGCGTTTTTCCGTAGAAAAACGCAATCGGATTTGACCTACGGCTTGTGTATTTGGCGTTAATTCAAACCCATTGACCTACGGCTTGCCATACATGCTCTTGAAATTGCTTTAAGACTACTTAATGAGCTACGGATGGTTTCGGTAGGCATAGAAGCCATTTCCGAAGTCCGTTTGTATTTTTCCGTAGAAAAACGCAACCTGATTTGACATACGACTTGTGTATTTGGCTTCTATCCGTTTGACCTATGGCTTGCCATACGCGCTCTTGACATTGCCTAAAGACTACCTAATGGACTACGGATAGTTTCAATAGGCATAGAAGCCATTTCCGAAGTCCGTTTGCGTTTTTTCATAGAAAAACGCAACCGGATTTGACCTACGGCTTGTGTATTTGACGTTTCTTCTGTCCGTTTAACCTACGGCTTGCCATACATGGTCTTGACATTGCCTTAAAACTACTTAATGGACTATGGATGGTTTCGATAGGCGTAGAATCAGTTTTCGAAGTCCGTCTACGTTTTTTCGTAGAAAAACGCAATCGGATTTGACCTACGGCTTGTGTATTTGTCATTTCTTCTATCCGTTTGACCTACAGCTCTCCATACCCGCTCTTGACATTGCTTTAAGACTACCTAATGGACTACGGATGGTTTCAGTAGGCATAGAAGTCATTTCCGAAATCCGTTTGCGTTTTTTCATAGAAAAACGCAACCGGATTTGACCTATGGCTTGTGTATTTGGTGTTAATTCAAATCCATTGACCTACGGTTTGCCATACACGCTCTTGACATTGCTTTAAAACTAATTAATGAACTACAGATGGTTTCGGTAGGCATAGAAGCCATTTTCGAAGTCCGTTTGCGTTTTTTCGTAGAAAAACGCAAACGGATTTAACCTACGGCTTGTGTATTTGGCGTTTCTTCTATCTGTTTGACCTACGGCTTGCCATGCGTGCTCTTGACATTGCCTAAAGACTACCTAATGGACTACATATGGTTTCAGTAGGCATAAAAGACATTTCCGAAGTCCGTTTGCGTTTTTCCGTAGAAAAACGCAACCGGATTTGACCTACAACTTGTGTATTTGACGTTTCTTTTGTCCGTTTAACCTACGGCTTGCCATACACGGTCTTGACATTGCCTTAAGACTACTTAATGGACTATGGATGGTTTTGGTAGGCGTAAAATCAGTTTCCGAAGTCCGCCTGCGTTTTTTCGTAGAAAAATGCAATCGGGTTTGACCTACGGCTTGTGTATTTGGCGTTTCTTCTATCCGTTTGACCTACGTCTTGCCATAGGCACTCTTGACATTGCCTAAAGACTACCTAATGGACTACGGATGGTTTTGGTAGGCATAGAATCAGTTTTCGAAGACCGTCTGCGTTTTTTCGAAGAAAAACGCAACCGGATTTGACCTACGGCTTGTGTATTTGACGTTTCTTCTGTGCGTTTGACCTACGGCTTGCCATATACGCTCTTGACATTGCCTTAAGACTACCTAATGGACTACGGATGGTTTCGGCAGGCATAGAAGCCATTTCCGAAGTCCGTTTGCGTTTTTCCATAGAATAACGCAACCAAATTTGACCTACTGCGTAGAAGCCGTTTATGAAGTCCGTTTGCGTTTTTCCGTAGAAAAACCCAATCAGATTTCAAAAACGGCTTTTATTTAGGGCGTTTCTTCTATCCGTTTGACCTACGGCTTGTTATATGCCCCGCCCAACCTTTTTTGAGGAGGAAGCTTGTCTCTAAGAGCAACGACGGCGCTGTTGTTGCTCCCTAGAGGACTTTCATGTGTAAAGGTGAGAGTTGAGCTTCGAATGTATTTTGAGCTGGTCAAATGAATTCAAAGAAGCTCAAGAGGAGTGTCACGTATCGGCCAGTTATTAAAAATGCTAGAGGAGAGTGAGAGACAAGCTCTGTGGAGCGCTGTGATGGTTTTTTGAGCAAGCAATGAGCCACCACCTTTGCCTTTTGTGTTTTGTCGCTCCTCCCTTCCCCTTTTCTTCTTCTGTTCTGCTCTCGTACTAGCCGCGGCGCCGACGGAGCGTGTGTACGCCCGGCCGTTGGTTCTTTGCACAGAGAGAGAGAGAGAGAGAGAGAGAGAGAGAGAGAGAGAGAGAGAGAGAGAGATTGTGTGTGCTTTACATGCTGTCACTAAGAATGCCGAATGATGACAGTAAGATGCAAACGTTTCCGTTGGTCATGCAGAGATATGCAAACTTTTTGTTAATGTATTTAAAGCTTTCTTATTCTATTTTTGGATATACAAAACCCTAAAATCAATTTCAAGAAACCCTAAAATACAATTAACAATAACAAATTTGAATATAAAATTAAATAACAATAACAAATTAAAATTCAACAACAATAACAATTTGAATTTTAAAATTAAATAACAAATTTAAATATAAAATTAAACCAAAATTAAAATTAATGTGTGTGTGTGTGTGTGAGAGCAATGAGATTGTGCACTCACATACACTCGTATGTGTGCACAAAGCTTTCGGAGTAGCTTCCACATTTGCACAAAAAAAAACACACACACACACAAAAATAACCAAAAAACAAGGACAAAAGGCTTACCTGCAGAGCAGCAAGTAGAGAAGATGTGATGGTGTTTGCCCAAGCCCGTAGTAGTCCAAAGGTGCAGATCTGGCCGTGAGTTGAGCGAAGAGAGAGAGAGAGAATGAGTTTTTGGAAACGCGCGGAAAATAAGCCCACGGTTTTGTTTTTACCAGTCGGCGTCCGTATACGCTGTTGTATACGCATCGGTATACACTGTTGTATACGCGTTGGTATACGTTGTTGTATACGCGTCGGTATCTCCCTCCGTATACGCGACGGAAATTGAAATTTGAATTTTTTTTTAAATATGAGCTCCCTCCAGTATTACCGACGCCCGCCAAAGACGTCGGTAAGTTGGCGTCGGTATTCAAGTGATCTCTAGTAGTCTCTCTCTCTCTCTCTCTCTCTCTCTCTCTCTCTCTCTCTCTCGCTATCTCTCTTTCTCTCTCTATTTCCCTATTTCCCTATCTCTCTCCCTCTGTATCGCTCTCCATTTCCCTCTCTCTCTCTCTCTCTCTCTCTCTCTCTCTCTCTCTCTCTCTCTCTCTCTATATATATATATATATATATATATATATATATATATATATATATATATATATATATATATATATATATATATATATATATATATATAGAACTCTCTTTCTCTCTCTCTCTATTCCCTATCTCTCTCTCTCTCTCTCTCTCTCTCTCTCTCTCTCTCTCTCTCTCTCTCTCTCTCTCTCTCTCTCTCTCTACTTCCCTATCTCTCTACTGATCAAACGAGCGACTGAGCTAGGGAGATCGAGATGCCCACGACTGCGGAGGACTACACAACATCGACAGAGGCTGCATCAGAGGATCCACTTCACTTTGGCTCGACATGCACAATGTCCGGTCATACTACAGACCATGAAGGAGATTGATGAGATCCGCCAATGACAGATGTTGGATCTCCTATGATCTACCTATCCCAACTAGCTGTTTTAGCCGTTTAGTCCATACCCAGTAGTTTAGAATTCCATAATATTTTATTTTGTCATTTTGTCATCTTTTTACTCTGACTTTGTATCAGATCCACCACATTGTAACTTTCTTGTCTCATAGGTCACTTTGGCCTTTCGAAGACGTTAATATAACATTTCATTTCATTTCTCTCTTTAATTTTTCTTTCTTTAATTTTAATTTCCTACGCATACATTAATTCTCTCTCTCTCTCTCTCTCTCTCTCTCTCTCTCTCTCTCTCTCTCTCTCTCCCCCCCCCCCCCCCCTACACACACACACACACACACCGCTCTCTCTCTCTCTTTCCTACACACACACACACACACACACACACACACACGATGTAGAGAGAGAGAGAGGGGTTTGGGGGGGGGGGGGGTGGTGAGAGTGACATAATACCTGCGCAGCAGGTTTCGGCCAAGATTTGAGCAGGCGAAAATGGCCCCTACGCGCGCAGGTTTCCCTTTTCTCCCCCAAATTTTTTTGCGTCCCAAACTGCGTCGATATACCCGTGGGAATTTGCGTCGATATACGCGTGGCAAATAATGCCTCTCCATGCGTATATCGATGCGCATTGCGACGCGTATAACGACGCATATATCGGCGTGCTCTAATTACTTCGATATACGCGTGGAAAGGCATGGCCGTCGATATATGATGCGTCGATATCTTCATGTTATGTTGTAGTGTTACATTCACTTTTACATTTCAAACCAAATGACATGTGACTTACCCTTCACTTTTACATTTCAAACCAAATGTTTCCTAAGGTTCTTGAAATGAAGGCATGCCTTCAAGTTGTTAGGAGAGCTCTGGAGATTGTGCAAACATTTGTCGTGGCCTCCGGATCCAAGTGCAATATAGAGAAGTCAAGACTTATCTCCCTGTCGGAGAACGACTCTTTTGACCCTGTAGTCTGGATAGGAGAGATTATCTCAAAAGGGAGTGTATTCAGACACCTTGGAGCCCCCGTAGGGATGGACGTAACCCACAGGCAAAGGTTTCAATGGGTCCTTGAAAAAATAAGCTCAAAAATGAGAAAATGGGAGTTTGTTCTCCTCCCCTTCCAAAGCAAGATTAGAGTAATTAATTCTTTTATGATCCTGTATATTGCTTTCCTCAGTCCCATGCTCAAGATGGCTACGTGTAATTGGAAAGAATCCTTAGAACTAGTGAAAAGGTTTCTTTGAAAGAGCAACACAAAAACCTCCCGTCCATGGCAGTGGGTTAGATGGGAGATAGTTGCTCGCCCGATAGACCAAGGAGAGTTCGGCATTCTTAACCCTGTATCCCATGCTGAGGCCCTTTGTGCCAAATTTATGGTCTCATTGGCTAAACAGGACCAAGCTTGGGCTATCATGACCAAGGAAATGATTGATGCAGTAAAATTGGGATCAAAAGGGAGAAAGTGGAAGGGGGTTGTGATGCACGACAAACTTTCGTCCCAAAGTGGTCTTATCTTAGATCTGGTGGACTCTCAGGGGAACTGATGAGGAAGTGCAAAATAGCATTTTTAACCTATCAAAAAATACTTGAAAATAGAGCTCAGTCTTTTTTTTCTATTTTAGTCAGTAAAAAGAGAAGGCATCTCTATAGCCTTTGCCATGCCAAAAAAATATCGAGTTGACTCTACTTTTCCTTTTTAAGGCACTCTACCTACTTTTCCCTTTGAAAGCCAATTGAAGGGTGACTTAACTTTGTTTTTTGAAGGCCAATGGGCATAAAGCTCTAAAATTTAGGGAACTGTTTATATGTACTCTTGCAAAAATTTACCAGTTTATTTCAAGGAAAACTTTGAATCTAGCTCCGATTTTGTAATCTTAGCCTGTTAAAAAAACACTAAACTCCAATTTTTATCAAATATCAAACATCAGACTTAAATAGCCCCAAAATGGAAGGGCATCTGTGTGTGTGTGTGTGTGAGAGAGAGAGAGAGAGTGAGAGAGAGAGAGAGAAAGAGAGAGGTCTCGAAGAGGGTGCCAAATATATTTTTTTCCAAAATAATTTTGAATGCAAAAATTGAAAATATATAAGGACACAATAAAAGAACTTTTGTTTTCTATGTCAAAATTTGAAAAATTGCAAATATTTAGAGTAAAACTTACAAAATTTTGCCGGTTTTCTTCAAGGCAAGCTTGAAATCTAGCCCAACTGCGTAAATTTATCCAACTACAAATACACTAAACCCTATTTTTTTGTGAACATGGGCCTCGAATAACCCCAAAATGGAAAGGCATGATGGATGTAGAAAAGTGGGAAGCTCAGTATATCCACTGTCACTCTCTCACCACCCCAAGGATAGTATTTGACTAAAGGATGGGTGCACCTATTGAAACTTTGTTACATCCTCACGTGGGGCACTGACATGAGAGAGAGAGAGAGAGAGAGAGAGAGAGAGGGTTTTCCTAACAACCTGGCAGCAAACCAAAAGCAATTACATATTGTTTCAAAAAAAAAGGAGTCAAATCTATGATAAGAAATGTTTCATCTACTTATATTGTTTCTCCTAATTGAAGTAATTAAAAAAATAAAATGCTTCCAAATTTTAGGTTGAAATTTTGAGAAATGTTGGTACACTAAAGCTCGCAAATTTCTTACAGTTTTCTTCAAGGAACGCTTGGAATGTAGTCTAGGTTTTCAATTTTATCTAGTTAAAAAACCAATTAACCCTTTGTTATTTTGCCAAACACAAGTCTCTAATAACCCCAAAATGGAAGGGCTTGAGAGGCATTGAAAACCTGGATGTTTAGTACATCCATGGTCACTCTCTCGCCACCTCGAGCACAAGCTATGCACGTGAAGAGAAGAGTACACCTGTCAAAAATCTATTACACCCTCGCATGGAACACAGGGATATGTGTGTGTGTGTGTGTGTGTGTGTGTGTGTGTGTGTGTGTGTGTGTGTGTGTGTGTGTGTGTGTGTGTGTGTGAGAGAGAGAGAGAGAGAGAGAGAGTTTTCTCAATAACTTGGCAGCCTTCCAAAAGCAATTACAAATTGTTGCAAAACAAGTGAAAGGGTCACGACGGCTTTCAAAAACAATAAGAAAGTGATAAAATTGTTTAAACTGGTATCAATGTTTTGGAAAGGATTGCATCAGCTTAGTCTTGAGCCGATTGAAAATCGAGACTAGCTAGATACAAACCATGGTAAACGAAAAACGGATGAAATATGTGAAAATTCGTCCAAACATTTTGCAATCTCAAAATTTCTGCTAGTATTTCCGGGTTTTATCTTTGTGAGGAGGAAACGCAATCAGCAACCGCTTAATAAAAGAAACTTTCTTGAATGTTAACACTAATTGGAATCAAACTATAAAAAGCAAAAAATGTAAAGCCATGTGAAGTTATAAAATGTGAGGTGAAATAAAAAGAACTAATTAATATATGTGTGTGTAGAATTTATTAGAATTATGCAAGATGAAGCTTCACTTTAACATTCTAAAACAATAGAATGCAAAACAAGGTGAGATTTCACAATGGCTTTTCAAAAAAAAAATCAAGATATGAGGAAAATAAAAAATACTATATATATATATATATATATATATATATATATATATATATAGAGAGAGAGAGAGAGAGAGAGAGAGAGAGAGAGAGAGAAAGTCACAATCGCTTGTTCTTGTGAAAAAAGCTCTTTACTCTTTAAAAGCTTTAAAAATAAAAAGGTACACAAAATAAAAGCAATGTAGTTTCATCCTAAGAAAAAAGAACAAGTATAAATTGTATGTTCATGTTGAAAATAATAAAAGCTCTTTACTCTTTAAAAGCTTTAAAAATAAAAAGGTACACAAAATAAAAGCAATGTAGTCTCATCCTAAGAAAAAAGAACAAGTATAAATTGTATGTTCATGTTGAAAATAATATAAGATCAGCAAGGACAAAAAAAATAAACAAGGCAAATTCTTAAAAAGCATTGTAGAGCTATGAAATGAAAGGGACCCATTTGACAAACTCCATCAACATTTAAGATGAGTCTCCATCGTTGGCACTGAAAACATTGGAAGGATGCCTAACTTGACTCAACACTAAGGCTTCTTTTAGAAAGCCAAAAAACCATTTATGTTGTGTGTGTGTGTGTAAAATTTACTAAAATTATGCAAGGTGAAACTTCACTTTAGCATTTTAAAACAATAGAATGCAAGAAAAGTAAAGACGTGATGTGAATTGAAAGGTAAGTCTCCATCATGTACTAAAAACTATGAAGTCTCCTTAACCCAACCCAACACTAAGGGTTTCCTTTAGAAAGCCAAAACGGGAGTCAATTCTACTATAAGAAATGTCACATCTACTTATACTATTTTTACTAATTAAATTACTGTACTTTTCCTTTTGAAAGCACTCTACATGCTTTTCCTTTTGAATGTCAATTGAAGGGTGGCTCAACATTGTTTTTTGAAGGCCAATGGCCATAAAACTCTAAAATTTAGGGAATTGTTTATATGTACTCTTAGAAAAGTTTGTAGGTTTATTTCAAAGCAAACTTTGAATCTAGCTAGTATTTTGTAATCTTAGCCTTTTTAAAAAAACACTAAACTCCATTTTTTATCGAATATCAAACACCAGACTTGAATAGCCTCAAAATGGAAGGGCATATGTATATGTGTGTGTGTGTGTGTGTGTGTGTGTGTGAGAGAGAGACAGAGAGAGAGAGAGATAAGTCTCGAAGAGGGTGCTAAATATTTTTTTCCAAAAGTAATTTTGAATGCAAAAATTGAAAATATATATATGCACAATAAAAGAACTTTTGTTTTTCATGTTAAAATTTGAAAAATTAACAATATTTATAGTACAACGTACAAAATTTAACCAGTTTTCTTCAAGGCGATCTTGGAATTTAGCCCAAACTACGTAAATTTATCTAGTTACAAATACACTAAACCGCGATTTTTGTGAACATGGGCCTAGAATAGCCCCAAAATGGAAAAGCATGATGGATGTAAAAGAGTTGGAAGCTCAGTATATGCAATGTCACTCTCTTACCACCCCGAGGATAGTATTTGATTAAAGGATGGGTGCACCTATCGAAAATTTATTACATCCTCACGTGGGGCACCGACATGAGAGAGAGAGAGAGAGAGAGAGAGAGAGAGAGAGTTTTCCCGATAATCTGGCTGCAAGCCAAAAGCAATTACATATTGTTTCAAAAAAAGGGAGTCAATTCTATGATAAGAAATGTTTCATTTACTTATATTGTTTCTCCTAATTGAAGTAATTAAAAAAATAAAAGCATAAATAAAACCCTTTCAATTTTTCAGTTGAAATTTTAAGAATTGTTGGTACACTAAAAGTTGCAAATTTTTTACAATTTTCTTTAAGGAAAGCTTGGAATGTAGCTTAGGTTTTACAATTTTAGCCAGTGAAAAGGGCATAAGAGGCGTTGAAAACCTGGATGCTTAGTATATCCATGGTCACTCTCTCTTACCTCGAGCACAAGCTATGCACGTGAAGAGAAGAGTACATCTATCAAAAATCTATTACACCCTCGCATGGAACATCGGGATGTGTGTATGTGTGTGTGTGTGTGTGAGAGAGAGAGAGAGAGAGAGAGAGTTTTGCCACTAACCTGGGAGCCTTCCAAAAGCAATTACATATTGTTTCAAAAAAAGGGAGTCGATTCTACAATAAGAAATGTTTCATCTACTTATACTATTTTTACTAATTGAATTCCTCTACTTTTCCTTTTAAAGACACTCTACCTACTTTTCCTTTTGAAAGCCAATTGAAAGGTGGCTCAACTTTGTTTTTTGAAGGCCAATGGCCATAAACTTTATGGAACTATTTATACAAGTGTGTGACTCGCACATTTCTGCGGCCAAAAAAGCATGGCCATTGGGTCACACACATATACATATCTCTAGGTGTGTGTGCGTGTGTGTGCGCACAAGCGAGCAAGGTGTACTTTAGTCCCTATAATCACTCCAAGAAGAAATCAATTCCCTCTCTCTTTCTTATTAGGTCTTGAGATCAAGACTCGTTGAGCATATCTTTTCTATATCTGTTTGGATTGTTCTTATATAAAGAAAAATTCTCTTATTCTTCCTCCCTCCCTCCCTCCCCCCCCCCCCCCACGCCACCCCACCCCACCCCGCCCCTCTCTCTGTCTCTCTCTGTCTCTCTCTCTCTCTCTCTCTCTCTCTCTCTTACACACACACACGCACACCAAGTTTTGAGTTCAATACTCGTCGCTTAGATCTTTGGGATCTCTCTCAGCAGTGAATAAGAAAAGGAAACTATAGTAACCTTTGAGTGTGGTGGATTGGTTATCATAGTTTCCTCTTAAATACCAGGTCTTAAGCTCAAGACTTGTCAGATAGAGCTTTGAGGTCTCTTGATGTGTTTCTATGACATTAAAGCTTCTCTCTCTCTCTCTCTCTCTCTCTCTCTCTCTCTCTCTCTCTCTCCATCCCTCCAATTTCAAGTCTTGGCCAAATGGATGTTTGAATTTTTTGAAGTTCTTTTTTTTGGTGGGTCTGAATTATCTTTTCTTTCTTCCTCTCTCTCTCTCTCTCTCTCTCTCACACACACACACACACACACACAGGTGTTCAAACCCCTTGCTACCCTTTCTTTCTCCATCCATCAATCTTTATTTTGTGATAGGCAAATGTAGGCTCGTAGAAAGCTATAATTATTTGTGTGTGTGTGTGTATATGTGCATGAACGCATAAGCGAGGAGGGTGGATTTTTGTCTGTATAATCACTCCACAAAGATGACATCTCTCTCTCTCTCTCTCTCTCTCTCTCTCTCTCTCTCTCTCCCCCCAAACTTTGAGATCAAGACTCGTCAAATAGATCTTTTGTATCTATTTGGGTTGTTCTTATGACAATAAAAATTCTCTTATTTTTCCTCCTTTCCTCTCTCTATCTGTCTCTCTTCCCTCCCCCCCCCTCTCTCTCTCTCTCTCTCTCTCTCTCTCTCTCTCACACACACACACACACACACACACACATGCATGTTCATACACACACAAAGTTCTAGACTTGTTGGCTAGATATTTGGGATCTCTCTTAATAAATAGAAGAAGAAACTATAATAACCTTTCAGTGTGGTGAATTGGTTAAGGTCTCATGTTGTGTTCCTTTGACATTAAAACCTCTCTCTCTCTCTCTCTCGTGCGCACGTGATGCGTGGAAACGTGGAGGCTCAAATTTCTTAAAGCTCTTAAAGATAAAATATCAAAGTAGAGTTACCCATCAAATGTGAGGGCTAGAGTTTCTTTATGACCTTCTGAAGGAAAAGTAGACTCATCCTTTAAATGCCACATGGATGTCTCCAAGGTCATCTCTCTCTCTCTCTCTCTCTCTCTCTCTCTCTCTCTCTCTCTCTCTCTCTCTCTCTCACACACACACACACACACACACATATCCGTACCCCATGCGAGGGTGTAACAAATTTTCAATAAGTGTGTCTCTGCTCTCTTAGCATAGCGTGTACTCGGAGTGGTGAGAGAGTGATCGTGGATATACTGGGCATTTGGATTTTCTACGTTCGTCATGTTCTTCCATTTTGGGGCTATTTAAGATTTCTAATGTTTGCAATAAGCCAAGGTTTACTGTATTTTTACCACTAGAATTGTAAATTTCCAGCTAGATTCCAAGCTTGCAAGTTTTAGTGAAAATACCATCAATTCTTTAAATTTTGTCCTAAAATTCAAAAGTGTTTTATTTTTCCTTTATTTATTTTAAAATTTCCTCGATTGGATTTTTTTTAAAGTAAGCCATATTCGAGACCTCTCTCTCTCTCTCTCTCTCTCTCTCTCTCTCTCTCTCTCGCACGCACACACACACACACATAGCCTCAACATGCTCCACATTAGGTGTAGGTAGTGCCAATTCGACTCCAAGACCATCCGACTATGGCCCTTTGTGCGTAGCTACAACGTGCAATGTACACATTCTAGGGGCTAAAAAGACAATGATACACAGAGATGCCAAATGTAAGATTTTAATTCAACGTTATATGATGCATGAAAGCTTTAAAAACTCGATTTTTTTTTAAGCTCAAGTATAAATTTCAAAGCTAAGTGTGCATTTGTGTAAAAAGAAAAAGGGGGCTCTTTATGGCCTTCAAAATGCAAAGCGGAACTACCACCCTTCAAATGCTTTAGTAAACCAAAAGTGAACTCCTTAGACTTTTCAAAGTCTATAAATAATATAAATATAGATAGAGTACTTAGTTTTTTGACTTTTTCCCAAATACAAAACTCAAAACTCATCCTTTTCATTTTCTACCCTTCACTTTTGTATTTCAAAATAGATATTTCTTAAGTTCTTTATTGAAATGAACCAGAGTGTGACACATGGATACCCTCTCCTTACTTGAAAAATTTAAGCTGCTTTATATATAGTATAGATGTACTTTTGCAAAACTTTACGGTTTATTTCAAGGAAAACTCTGAATCTAGCTAGGATTTTGTAATCTTAGCCTGTTAAAAAAACACTAAACTCCAATTTTTATCAAATATCAAACACCAGACTTGAATAGCCCCAAAATGGAAGGGCATCTATGTGTGTGTGTGTGTGTGTGTGTGTGTGTGTGTGTGTGTGTGTGTGTGTGAGAGAGAGAGAGAGAGAGAGAGGTCTTGAAGAGGGTGCCAAATACATTTTTTTTCAAAATAATTTTGAATGCAAAAGTTGAAACTTACAAAATTTTGCCGGTTTTCTTCAAGGTGAGCTTGAAATCTAGCCCAAAGTACGTAAATTTATCCAGCTACAAATACACTAAACCCCAATTTTTTGTGAATATGGGCCTTGAATAGCCCCAAAATGGAAAGGCATGATGGATGTAGAAGAGTTGGAAGCTCAATATATCCACTGTCACTCTCTCACCACTCCAAGGATAGTATTTGACTAAAGGATGGGTGCACCTGATGAAAATTTGTTACATCCTCACGTGGGGCACCGACATGAGAGAGAGAGAGAGAGAGAGAGAGAGAGAGAGAGAGAGATAGAGATAGATAGAGATAGATAGTTAGATAGATAGTTCTATTATCGTCCTCGGAGGTCAAATATGACCTATGGGACCAAATGAACATGTCACGTGGAGTGAGTGGAGGTCATAAGTGACTCTCGATGCTCAAAAATGGCTGAAATGAGCATCGCAATAGAGAGTCCACATCGTGGCTGGGAGAGGAAGGTATGTAGGGAGAGCTCATGGCTGAATATATGGGGAAAAGAGGACCTAATGTGGTCAAAAGCTGAGCACTCAAGTAGTGTGTGGTACTCACTCTCCCGCACTTGATGAGGGCATAAGGTGCAAAGTCGATGAGACTCCTCGCCAGTGCCCTAATGTCATGTCTCGCAGCGTAGAGAATGGGAGCTAAGACGAATGGAGGCAATGGTGCGGATTGCACTCAATGGGATAGGCTCAAGGATGTAGGGATGGGTTTGGTTACCGCATTCGGAGAAGAAGAGAGATTTGTAGTTTGGGGTAATCTGTGTGGTGTAATGGCTGAAGCGAGAACCTCCGGATTTCTCCCAAGCAGTGATACACTGGCATTGTAAGAAGGCCTCATTAACTTGGGAGTCAATCGATGCATCCTCGACCAAGTGACATGCATCCCATCTTCCAAACCATTTCTTGATGTCAAGCATCCACCCCGAACTTAGTATTTTGCTCTTGCATGTCTTTTGGACCTTTTGACTTGCTTCATATGCGATTCTAGGAAGTCGATACAAAGGGCTAAGTTGTGTCTTAAGCATGTACTCCACAACCCTTTGCATGCCCAAGACCTCAATGGGAAGCGATTCGGACTCAAGAAGTAAGAGCATGTAAGGTGTTTGTGTCTTGACTTGGAGAAAGTTGGTGAGAAAACGCTTTTGGACATTCTCAAACTCTTTCCAAGTAGACTTCCCGATGCTACCACCCCACACCTCCACTCCATAAAAAAGCACCAGTGTCACCAATGTGTCAAAGAGGTACTTTTTGAGAGCCCAACACTTGATCTCTCCAACATTGCACATGCTCTCAAATGCATAATAATCCCTCTTTCCGGCTTCCAAGCGACGCATTGCGCAATCCTTCCATCTATGATTGGATGGAACCTCAAGGCCAAGGTACTTGAAGCTATCTACCACTTCAAGTTGCTCATTGTTGTATACAATGCATGGATTTTCATCATTGAGGGTCTTTACAAGCATAACCTTGGTTTTGGATCCATTCACGATCAGCCCGCTATGTAGGAAAAAGCGTTCCAAGATACTCATAAGCTTTTGTGCATCTTCTAAGGTATGTGCCAAGAGCACTACATCATTGGCATAAAGCAAAAGAATGATCACGGCATTTCCAATCTTAACCTCTTCTATGCCTTCTTGTTGCATGAAATCAAGAACCATGCATTCCAATTCATCAATGAGTAGCCCAAAGAGGGTTGGGAAAAGTAGGCATCCTTGTTTGACACCAATGGTGCTTGCAAAAAATTCTAAAATTTCATCTCCCATACGTAGTCGACATATCACTTTTTGGTAGATGCGAAAAACTGCATGCATAAATTCTCTCGGCACTTGAAGGATTTGCATACGTCTCCAAAGATTTCCTCGCGGTACCATGTCAAAAGCTTTCTTGAAATCCACAAAGCAACAATACAACTTTTTTCCTTTTAATCGAGACGCTTCCATAAGAACTCGAAGAGTGACAAGGCGATCAATAGTGCTATGATGCTTTCAAAAACCTACTTGGCCTAGCGCACGTTCCCCATTCTTTTAGCCCATTCACTTATCTTCATCTCCGTGTTACATCCAAATAACTTTGCCATCAAAGAACCAACCATTATAGTGCAATAGCTGTTCACATTGTTTACATCTCCTCCTTTATGCAAAGGTTTGATCCAATTTTCACTCCAATCCTGAGGCATGCCATGCTGAAGTGCAAGGTTAAACATATTGCATATCCAATATCGTTTTTTCTTGCTTGTCCATTTAATCATTTCAGCCTTGACACCTTGAAGGTCCCCTGCCTTGCGGGTAGCAAGTTTCTCAAGCACATAACATACATCTTCAATGGTAAAGAAGGGAGGCATAAACGGAAGAGAGCTACAACACTCCATCATATCAACATTGGGTTGCTCATAGAGGTTCTTGCAATGCATATACATATCCTCAAGAGCCAAGTCACCAAATCTCTCAACACACTTGCCTTTTAGATTTTGCCAAAACTTGCCACATGCATGTGCTTTCTCTTGCGCTAAAAGAAGTTTTTTTTTTACTTCCCACCTTCTCCTCTTTTTTGGCTTTCTAAAAGAAACCCTTAGTGTTGTGTTAGGTTAGGGAGACTCCTTTCATTTCACATCCCGGCGTGTCTTTACTTTTGTTGAATTCTATTGTCTTAGAATGCTAAAGTGAAGCTTCACCTTGCATAAATTTTAGTAAATTTTACACACACACACACACACATGCATGTTCTTTTTCCATTCTATTGTTTTAGAATGCTAAAGTGAAGCTTCACTTTGCATATTTCTAATAATTTCTATACACACACATATATATTAATTAGTTCTTTTTATTTCACCTTTCATTTCACAACTTCACATGGCTTTACATTTCTTGCATTTTATAGCTTGATTGCAGTCAGTGTTGACGTTCAAAAAAGTCTCTTTTATCAAGCAGCTGCTGCTGATTAAGTTTCTTCCTCACAAAGAAGAAAATCAAAAATACTAGCAAAAGTTTTGAGATTTGTAAAATTTTTGGACGATTTTCTCACATATTTCATCGGTTTTTCTTCCATTTACCATGGTTTGCAGTTAGCTAGTCTCGATTTTCAATTGGCTCAAGACTAAGCTGAGACAATCCTTTCCCAAACACTGATGCTAGTTTAATTCAACCTAATAATTTTATCACTTTCTTATTGTTTTTGAAAGCCGCCGTGACCCTTTCGCTTGTTTGAACAAGTGCTTTGTATGTGTGTGAATGTTCCAAGTAACTTTCTTTGTCTTTGCTTGCATCCAACCTTAGCAAGTGTTTTCGGGCTTGACTACATTCCATGTCGAACCATTTCTTCTTGGTGCTACCCTTCATAGGCCTTTTGCAAGACATGTGTTTCACTGAAAAACATTCCCTTGCATAAGAGAAAATTACTTCTTTGAAAACTTTCCACTTGCATTCTAATGTTGGGCTCTCTTGATGCTCTGTCATGCTTAACATTTGGTCATTTGAAAAAACACAACCCTTTTTTTTTTGCAAACACAAGTCTCTAATAACCCCAAAATGGAAGGGCATGAGAGGCATTGAAAACCTGGATGCTTAGTACATCCATGGTCATTCTCTCGCTACCTCAAGCACAAGCTATGCACGTGAAGAGGAGAGTGCACCTGTCAAAAATCTATTACACCTTCGCATGGAACACCAGGATGTGGGTGTGTGTGTGTGTGTGTGTGTGAGAGAGAGAGAGAGAGAGAGAGAGAGAGAGAGACAAGTGGGGAAGGGCAGATATTCCCTAGCAAACTCGCAACCTTCCAAAGTCACGTACATACCATTTCAAGGAAAAAGGGATTTAGGCATTCTACAATGAGAAAATGCTTTATTTAACTAGCACTCGCTACTTTGGCTTTCACATACTCCATAAAATAAAAGATTCTAGGTGTTAGAGTTTGTAGACATGCGAACCTTGCCAAGAACAGATTATGGAAAGCCAAAGATGAAGTATCCTAATATAAATTGATACAGTCTTGATTACGGTTCAATGACCTAACTCGCTTATGAACACCATAACAGAGTGAAACTATTGTGGTGGATTGGGATGGCTACACTATTGGCTACTGAGGTCATATTTTTTTAGGCCAAAAAAAAACAAAGGGTGGTTCATTTGAGGGAAATGAGAAGTGTTATGGAAAATGTGGCTTTGGACTCATGAGCTTAGCTAATGTGTACAAAATTATATTATCATTAGAGTTTGGATATCTAAATAATGATCTCAACAACTTTCTCTAGGGAGAGGCTCTTGCATTTGTGCTACATAAGACATCGCATTTTGACATAGAACTCCTAAAGGTTTCTTCCATATAGAGGATCGATTGCCTGAAGGATTGTTTATCTTGATAATTTCTTCCACATAAAGAGATCAAGGCCATTCAGCTGAGCACATTTTACTCGAGAGGATACCAACAAGGATCAACTATCAAAATTGTATTACATATACATTTTTTAGAGACAATCTTCATGGCACGCTTCCAACTATGATTTCCTATGTGAGAGAGAGAGAGAGAGAGAGAGAGAGAGAGAGAGAAAGAGAGAGATAGATAGATTTTATTATCGTCCTCGGAGGTCAAATATGACCTATGGGACCAAAGTTACATGTGATGTAGTATGTGTATGGCTGATGAGTGACTCTCGATGCTCCAAAATTGTAGTGATGAGAGTCGCAATGGAGAGCCCACACTTTGGCTGGGAGAGGAAAGTGTGTAGGTCTAAGTTATGGCTGAAAATGTGAGAGAAGCAAGTTCGGATGTGATCAAAAGCTGAGTACTCTAGTAGTGTGTGGTACTCAGACTCTCGAACTTGCAGTGAGCATAATGTGCACAATCGATTTGACTCTTCTCCATTGCCCCAACGCCCTATCTCGCATCGAAGGAAATGGGAGCTAAGCCGAATTGCTGTGATAGTGCGTATCGCGGACAAGGGAATAGGCTCAAGCATGTAAGTGTGAGTACGGTTTCCTCTCTCAGCGAAGAACATGGTTTTGTAGTTGGGGGCAATATAGGTGGTGTAATGTATGAAGCGTGACCCACCGGATTTCTCCCAAGCCGTAATACATTGGCGTTGTAGAAAAGCTTCATTCACTTGAGAGTCAATTGAAGCATCATGTAGCAAGTGTAATGCATCCCATCTCCCAAACCACTTCTTTATGTCTTGCATCCATCCCGTGCTCAAGATCTTGCTTTTATGCGTCTTTTGAACTTTTTTGCTTGCTTCCAATGCAATTGTAGGAAGTCGATGTGAGGGGTTTTAACGCATCTTTATCATGTACTCCACAACCCTTTCCATGCCCATAACCTCAATTGGAAGAGATCGCGACTCAAGAAGTAGGAGCATATATGGTGTTTGTGTCTTACCTTGGAGAAAGTTTGTAAGAAAACGCTTTTGGACATTCTCAAACTCTTTCCAAGTAGACTTTGAGATGCTCCCGCCCCACACTTCAACTCCATAAAGAAGAACCGGTGTCACCAATGCATCAAAAAGATACTTCTTGAGAACCCAACACTTGATGTTTCCCGCATTACACATGTTCTCAAATGCATAATATGCTCTCTTTTCCGCTTCCAAACGTCACATAGCACATTCATGCCACTTGTGATTGGATGGAACCTCAAGGCCAAGGTACTTAAAGCTCTCAACAACTTCAAGTGTCTCGTTGTTGTACACAATGCATGGATTCTCCTTATGGTTGGTTTTCACAAGCATAACCTTTGTTTTGGATTCATTTACAATCAGCCCACTATTCAAGCAAAAGTTCTCAAGGACAACCATAAGCTTTTGTGCATCTTCTAAAGTGTGTGCTAGAAGCACTACATCATCCGCATACAACAAAAACATGATTACCGCATTGCAAGTAGTGACCTCTTCAATGCCTTCTTCTTGCATAAAGTCAAGTACGATTTGTTTCAATTGATCGATGCATAGACCAAAGAGAGTTGGTGACAATGGATATCCTTGTTTAACCCCAATAGTGCTTACAAAAATTTCTGAAATTTCTCTTCCCATGCGCAATTGACAAATCACCTTCTCATAGATTCGAGAAACCGCAAGCATAAACTCACTTGGCACTTGGAGTTCTTCCATCCTTCTCCACAAATTGTTACGTGGAATCATATCAAAGGCTTTCTTAAAGTCCACAAAACAACAATACAATCGCTTGCCTTTCAACCGACTTTCCTCCATGAGAACACGAAGAGTGACAAGATGATCAATGGTGCTATGGCATCGACGAAAACCTGCTTGTCCCTTTGCACGCTTGTCATTCTCTTCAGCCCAATCACTTAATTTCATCTCCATTATGCACCCAAACAACTTTTCCATAAGAGACCCAATCATTATAGTCCGGTAGTTGCTTACATTCTTTACATCCCCTCCTTTATGCAAAGGCTTAACCCAATTAGTACTCCAATCATAAGGCATACCATGTTGAAGTGCAAGGTTGAACATATCACACATCCACTCATGGGTAAAATCTCCCGTCCATTTGATCATCTCCAGCTTGATACCTTGAAGATCTCCCGCTTTGCGAGTGGCCAACTTTTCAAGCCCACCGCATACATCCTCAATAGTAAAAAAAGACGGCATACATGGGAGTGAACCATAAAATGGCATTTTTTCAGTATTTGCTTGCTCATATAATTGCCTACAATGTGTGTACATATCCACTAGACTCAAGTTACCAAAATTCTCAACCCGCTTGCCTCTCAAGTTTCTCCAAAATCTTCCACATGCATGTGCCTTTTCTTGGACTTGAAATTCTTGTTGCTTTACTTCCCATCTTCTTCTCTTCTTTTGAATCAATGCCTTGTATGTATGCAAATGACTTTGATAGTTGTCTTTGTCCATAGTTGCATCAAGCTTTATCAAGGACTTTCGAGCATCTTGACATTCTTTATCAAACCACCTTTTGCGTGATCTATCTTTGTTGATACCATGGAGATTCTTTATGGCAAAGCATTCTTTCGCACAAGAACAAATAGCTTTCTTGAAAGCTTCCCATTTAGTTTCCAATGGTGCATCACATTGAAGCTTTGTCATCCATAATTTTTGCTCAACCATTTCAATGTACATTGGTGCCCGTTTGAAATCCATACATACTGATAACTTCTCTTTCCTTTGGCTGAGATTATCATGCTTAGTTGCTTCTCCACATGAAAGGTCAATACATAAGGTGCGATGGTCGGATTCCGGGGTCCATTGACCAAACATAAAACTCTTTATGCGATACATGATTGCTTCAGAGAGTAGCATATAGTCAATCACACTATCCCCATTATGTCTCCTACATGTAAATCCATTGGTTCCACTCCACAAAGATACACCATTGGCAATGAGCATACCCGTGCTATTACACATGTGTAAAATTAACTTTCCATAGTGATCCGGCTCTTTCTCATCCATTGAAGTACGATCATACAAGTGAACTTCCTCCAACTCCCTTGAAATGTATGGCATATCAAATTGTTGAGTATCATGTTGCAATGTTTTTGTGCGACCATTCATATCCCCAAATACAATAACATCACCTTCACCTTTGAAATAAGCAATGTCCTCTTCCAAATCAGAAAATGGTTGATCTCTATCCATGCAAGCATAAAAGGGAGAATCATGATGAGGAATGTAGCAACCGGCTACAAAAATGGGTGCTCTTTTTGGTGTCATAATTTTTAGCCATACATAACGTTTGTACTTGTCATCTTTCACAATTGATACAAATCTTCCAATCCTTTCTTAACCATACATGCTAACCCTCCTTGTCCTCTTCGTTGCTTGAGATTTTTTGACCACATCAATGAATGTACATTGTAATCCTCCAAGCCATTAATCCTTTGTGTATCATGCTCCCAAGTTTCAACAAGAAGTACAACATCGGCTTTGCTTGTTAGTTCATCAATGCCAACCCCTGCATTCCATGGGTATCCATTACAATTCCAAAAGCATATTTTCAATTGTAACTCGGTCTCATAGGTCATGCATCCCTATTTTTTTGAGAGACTTGCCTCCTCCTTGGGCACAGTTTCTTCATGAGAGATCTCCTTGTTTTTATTATTCTTTTCCTCATATGCCTTGCGACGCATATTTTGTTGCTTAATAGTGTGATCTTCACATACAAAACATTTTGTATCCCTCAAATAGATCCAACTATTATCAAGGATAATCTTTCACTTGGTCTCATCCGGCATGGTGCATACAATTGGCCGTTCTCCCGAGCGAGGAGCTCCTTGCTTCCCCACTCTATGTGCTCCATAAACCATAACTCCGGACATGCCAAAGTGGGTTTTGAAGAAATCTTCAATAACAATGGCAAGAGAAGGAGGTGTCTCTAACTTCTCTTCGGGAATTCCACGAATAACAATGTTCTTGGAACGTCACTCCCGTTCCTTCAACTCCTCCACATCCACATTCTCAACATTCTTTGTTTGAACCATAGCTTGCATGAGTGAGGAATTAGAAACCACATTGTTACCACATACATCAGCCCAAGACTTGTTTGTGCATACATTTTTCATGTCGCATACATCCCGGCTCATAGTGTCAAATTTCTCCTCTTTCAATACATGGTCATGCTCTACTTTGCTCATCCGCTCCTTCAAAGCATTCAAGTCCACAAGAGAGCGTTTACATTCCTTGACTTCCTCTTCAAGTTGCATCAAACGTGTTGTTTGCATCTCAAGTGTCCTCTTGAGATTCTCATTCTCAACCACAAGTACCCTTAGTGTGCCATTCTCCATTGCAAGTGCTTGTAAGTCTTCGCCTTGTTTGTTTACGGTCTCTTGCAATGATACCAAGTACGCCATGATCATGGTTTCCGATGTCGTTGGTTGGGTGGTTGTGTTGCTATCTCCACACTTAGGAGATTTTGGATCATTTTCCACAATGGTTGTGGACCTTGTTGAAGAAGAAGAACCCTTGCGAGTGCCGGAAGACATTGTATGTAAAATAGGAGATGAGAATCAATTTTGTTGAACCTGTTCACTTCGAAAATGCTGCTACAGAAATGCCTTCCATAACTCTGAAAATTTCTGTCTTTACATCAATGCGTAGAGGACTTCGTGCTCTTCGATTGAGGCTATAGATCACCCAAATCGGAGTTCGGATGAAGAAGTTATGATCAAAAGAGTGGACTGTTATCTACTAGGTCAAAAAACAACTGCGTTTTTTGAGAGAGAGAGAGAGAGAGAGACAGAGAGAGAGAGAGAGAGAGAGAGGGATTGCAACCATCAAAAGAGACATATTGATGGAGGGAGATAAAGAGGATGACCGGGGGTTTGAGCGGTTGAACTTCATTATGCATGTGTGTGTGTGTGTGTGTGTGTGTGTGTGTGTGTGTGTGTGTGTGTGTGTGTGTGTGTGTGTGTGTGTGTGTGAGTGAGAGAGAGAGAGAGAGAGAGAGAGAGAGTGTGTGTGAGAGAGAGAGAGAAAGAGAGATTGCAGCTATCAAAAGAGAAATATTGATGGAGAGAGATAAAGAGGGTGACCGGGGGTTGGGGGGTTGAACGTCATTATGCATGCATGTGTGTGTGTGTGTGTGTGTGTGTGTGGCATGTTGTGAGTCAGTATCCCATTTGTTGTTTTTAATGAGTGCTAAGAAGGGGGAGGAGGGGGGGGGGGGGGGGGGGGGGGGGGGGGGGGGGGGGGGGGGGGGGGGAATTTTATATAGAAGGAGGGAAAAAGAACCAAAGTATTTATAGTACCAAAGTGTGTGTGTGTGTGTGTGTGTGTGTGTGTGTGTGTGTGTGTGTGTGTGTGTGTGTGTGTGTGTGTGTGTACCTGCCCTAACCCAGGCACCACATACAATGGGTCGGTAGTAGGCCCATTGTGTATGGTCCTACTACCTTATGAGAGAGATGAGACTCTCTTTTTGGAATAATAGTCCAGGCCAATTATGCCTAATGAGAGCTTGAATGATGGTGTTACGGATCTGATTGTGATTAAATCCGTTATGGCAATATTTTTTAACTAGTACAGAAATTTCTTCCCAGGCCAAGGAGGGGGTAGATGAAGAGTAGCAGATTAAGTAAATAAGGCCAATACAAGAGCAGATAGAGGCTTTGTATGGCCTATTGCTATTTCTTTTGATGAATTCTATGTGAGGCAGCTTAAGAAGATCCTTTCTCTAGATAAATCTAAGGTCATATCCACTGTAGATGGCGAGTGAAGGGATATTGAAAGGTTGAGAGATTGGGCTGATTTGCAAAAGTCCCCAAGAGTCAAATTTTCTGGGATGGAAGTAGGCTCAATTCTTAGGCAGTAGGGGTAGATTAGATCAATCTCAGTAGAGAACAATCTGTTGTTAATACTAAACAGGTCATCCATATATCTAAAAGTATGATTGAATAGTGGAAGTATTTTATGGTTAGCTTCCATGTTCTTAAGACACCATCTTTATTCAAAAAAAGCTAGGTAAATGTTACACATAAGTGGTGAGCAAGAGAAGCCCATAGGGATGCCAAGGCTTTTATTAAAGCAGCGGCCGCCTGCAATAATAGTGCAGTTATTTAACAGCCAAAAAATATAGGAGCAAAGTTTGGTTTCATTGAATTGTAGAGGGTGTACGGAGTGAGATGCTTGAATCCATCTAGGTTTCTTGGCTAGGGAGATAAAATGATGCTTTCTTTGTTTAGCATTGGTAAAGGCTAAATTAATCATCTTGGCTAAAACAGTCTTGAGGCCAAGATCCCCACTGAGTGGGATGTTTTCATAGCATTGTGTAATATCCGCTGTAAAGATGTGGAAGATATGTTGAGGAAGGTTGATTGTGACTTCTCTAGCATTTTTTGTTAGCCAGAAGGGATTTTATTGGATATTTAGGAAATCCTTGCAGATTTTATGCTTCTCTGCACAAATGAGTTCAAATTCTGTGAGAATAATATCCAGGCAAAGAGTAATATCTTTGGTGATATCTGTGAAGATACAGTTAGAGGCATCAGATATCCATCTGAATTTATGTTTGTGGAATTTATATGTAGGAAATAGTACTGGTAACCTGGTGTTACTAATAGAGTAACCAAGATGTCCTAAATGTTTAGAGATCTTGTTAGAGATATCTTGCAGCGTTTTTTTAGTATGACAGAATTCTTTCCCTGATACTCGATCCCGAGCTGCTTTCCAAGCAAGGTATTTGCACATAATAGTAGGATAGTTGCAGCTTTTGTCAAGCCCGACCACAAGCCATTTATCTGAGATTAGTTGAAAATCAAAAGCTAGTTGAGGTGTAAGCCAAGAACTATCAGAAGAAAGCCACTTCCTAGGAAGTAGAGAAATTTTATGAAGGAAGCATTCCTTTACTAATTCCTTTAAGTCCGATAGGACTGTCATCTCCAGTCGGAGAGCACTGACAAGGTCAGTGAGACAGCTCAGTAAAGTTGATAGGGCAAGGTAGGGGTTTTTTGGATAGTTGGGTATGTGATTGAGTCCTTTGGCCAGTAACTTACGTATTGTGATATTATCGATAATGCTGAGGTCCTGAGTACAGACATGGTTACCAAATCCTTCAAAATCCCTGCAGAATGAGGCAAATTGAATGCATGTACAATAAGGGATTGTTTCTTGTCTAAGAAAGTCATTATTTAAAACTAATCCTTTTATAGGATGATGGTATTTCCATCCTATGAGAATATTGTCAAGCAGTTTATGATTCCCAAAAAATAAGCACTCACAAAAAAAGACTTTTTGGTACGATCCAATCAAGAAGTATAATGTGAAATAGACAGTGTATGTAGATAGCACCACAATTTGAATCTTCTTTGCTGAGAACTTTTCTTCCACATGGGTTTGTAGAGACCTGCAATATATTCAAGGGTTAGATTTCAGGGAAGTTTCTTATTGCAGGGAATCTGCCTCTCCCTCTTGTAAATCTACGAGACTTTCCTCAATTAGACGAGGAGCTAGGTGTAAAACCCGAGGTGAAAGAATTGGGAGACACCAAAGAGAGCTCTTTTCAGAGCAGGAGAATCATCATCTTCAATGCAAGGTTTAAGCAAATTAGTGATGAACTTGACCCCTTTGAAGTTAGCATAAGTGGTGAGGTATAGACCGGGCTCATCAGCTTTAAGCTCTTTCAGAATATCATGCATAAGACTACGAAAGATATTAAAGGCAATTTGTGCAATTACAATCTGCTTAGCCTGTCCACCTAGCCATGAGCAGATGAGGGGTAGATGAAAGTCGACTGGTTTGTCTAGGAATAACAGATCCAAATGGTTGAGGATATACCATATTGCATGATCAAACCACATGATGCTTGATTCACAGGCAGCTTTGGGGTCAAGAAATCTGCAGGCACATTTCACATAGGGATGGAAGATATTCCAGATGGACTCTGTGTAGAAATCTGTGTTACTTTTCGCAAATTCCATGCTACCCTTAGTACATATGTACAATCCAGCATTTGAGGGGCATTTGGAGTGGTCAATGAGATGAAGGTTAAAGGGGGCTTTAATCAGTTCTCCCTTATCCAAGAACTACCCTCCTTTAAGAATCTTGAGTTTACAATCTTCCACGGTTGAGGCGGAAAGGTTGGCCAAGTATACCCAGGTTTCACTAAGAATAGGAGCCAGGAAGGCTTTGTTTGGTAGAACCCACAGTTGATGGTCAAATCTGAGAGATTCAAATTCTATTTGTCTTATTGGTAAGACAGGAAAGACTTTTGAGATTTTTGGTACCATCTCAAGGAAGTTAACATCATTGAGAGAGCAAAGATTATTTTGGAATTCTTTTACTGCTTCTAGTCTGCACTATCTCGACAAAAATTGCCACCAGTTGGAGGGATGGAGGGGGTATTTGGGGTGTAGACAAACGAGGGGTTAGCCCACAAAGTTTTCTAAGGATGTTTGATAGCTCAGCTCCAGATGAGGAGAACAGAGCAAGCTCTTGATGGTATTGTGAAGCAAGTACGGGAAGTTAGGCAATAAATTGGGATAGCAGATTAACACCTTCTAGGGGGTCTTTGTCCAATGTAGCCAGAATGTTTACCTAGTCATTGAATGACAACATATGCAAGACAGATAGTTTTTGTTCCGAAACAAGAGCTGAATCATAAATAAAGTTGTGAAGCATCCAAACTGCTAATACATCTGAGGACCAAAGAGGAGGCTACAGAGAGGGGCTCCGAGGTAAGTTCCAATCCTTGAGATAAAGCAAGAGTCTGCAAAAACAGTGAGGTCAGGTTTACTTTTTCTTGCCATAGTATGTGATACATAATTTGGCTTTCCTAGCAAGGAAAGGTCTAGTTCTAGCAGCCAAGGCATTCTTTGGTGTATGATCTTTAAGGTAAACCTTAATCTGATCAAGAATCTTTGCATGATTCTCAGGGTTGTGATTAGTACTCATGCGAGCTATCATTCTATAACGTGAGTAGTCCTGAAACAGAGGTGACATAAAAATTAGCAAAGTGTCTACATTGTAAAGTCTTTTTGGTCCTACAAACCTTCAACCGGCAAAGTCAGAGACTATGCTAGCCGTGAGCAGGGAACCAGAAAAAGAGTCTAAAAGGGGCCACCTAACACCAGTCTACCAATGAAGGATTTACAAACTGTGGGTCCAATTTAGAGCTCCATTCCTACGATAATTTCCTAGGCTAGCATCCCGGTTTCCCCCGAAAAGAAGAAACCTTATGTATAGGATGTGTGTGTAGCTGTTTAAATCTTAACTAATAAGACATAATTGAATTTTTACATTCGAAAGACAGCTGGCCAAGGACTAATGAACTGATATGTACAAAAATAACTCAGTATCAGAATTATTTAGGTACAATGATTGTAGGAAAGAGATCCTCTTTCAGTAAGATTGGTAGTAAAAGAACTTCCCCGTTCCTCAATGGGTATTTCATTACAGTAAGGTTGCTTGCCAAAGAAAAGAAAACCCTCCAAGATAAGATAGAGTCCTTACCTGCATCCATCCAAACAAGAAAACAATTCAGTTAACCTTGGATGTGTTTTACAGGTATCAATGGACCATATCAATTGTTATCCATGTCCATCTTACAGAATTTAATTACTTTAGACAAGCTAGGTCATTTATTAGAATTTGTATGTTTAGCAGTCTTTACATATTCCTTCCAAAATCAGTGGTACAATCTACCTTCTAATATGAGTGATGGAGTCCACCAAGAATCCAAATATCAAGAGTTTTCTTTAGAAAAATTTTAAGAATAGTGAGGTTTACTTGTTTAGCCATAGCTCGGTAGCTATGCTTGAGCCCATAGTAGCAACCATATACTTACCAATCAATAGAGTATCAAAAAACTCCATCTTTACCAAGTGGGACCTCATTTCACGAGCCATATCTCGGTATTTATGCCAAGGCTGAGAGTACCAGCCATATACTTACCTTCAACCTCCCAAGATTTCTCCATAGCTCGGTAGCTATGCTTGAACTAACAGTAGCAACCATATACTTACCAATCAAAATAGAGTATTTAAAAAACCTATTTTTTCAGTGGAACTTTATGTCATGAGCCAACGGCCAGTTTTTTATGCCAAAGCCGAGAGTAATCCCCATATACTTACCTTCAAAGCTTCAAGTTTCTTATTAAGTCCTTAGCATCATATAGTTCGGTAGTGTTCAACCCTGTTTTAGCCAAGATACTTTCAAGTTTCCACCGCCATGGGTGCTAGATGGGCTAAGATAACCCCAACACCTTCTCCTCATATGAAATCATGAGGGAAGGTATTGTGCAGAAGTCCAAGTGTTGCCATATTTCATAAAACAGAAAAGCCAGATGTATCCGTGCAGGTGTCGAAGATAGATTTTCATCACCAAAAGAAAACCAAGTTTTCAAAAAACCCAAGGTTCCATTCATATCCAGTGCGGTAATAAATCACCAGCCTTAGCTTCAGGCCAAAGCTAAAATGCATTAGCTATATACTTACCTTTTTAATCCCAAGTGATTAGTCATCATACACAAAAATTGTAATGTCCGGCTAATGTTAGGCCTGAAAAAAAGACCTGTGTCGGCTAAAACAGAGCCCTAAAAAATCCTGTATCGTCTAAAACAGAGCCCTCTCTTTTAAAAAAAAACCTTAGTTAGGTCGGCAATCATCAAGACCTGCAGTGGCTTGAGCCAAGCCAAGAGAACCCATGATGCACAGTTTTTTTCAAAAAGACCAGTCGACAGTAAATCCCCCAATCTTTCTAATAAGTCCAATTAGGTGTACTTTTTAGTAATAAAAAATGCCTTGCTACAATATCTAAGGGCTATAGCGGATTTGTATCAAAAAAACCAGTCTACGCAGAGTACTGTCGAAATAAACCAGTAAAGTAGAACCCCTTAAGAAAATAATTGTGCTACTGCATGCTTATGAGAGCTAATGCAAGCAGTACCAGCCAAATGTTTTTCTACTAGAAGCAACACATGACCAAAGTTCAAAGATTTTTTCTCAAACACAGGCGTGAGGAAAAAAGGCCTAGAAGAAAACCTGAGTAGTTTGAGCAGTGAGCTCCATTGCTCGAACAGTGAAGCAAACTGTACACCGCCTTTAGTCAGAATAACAAAAAATACACATAGGCTAAGTGAGGGGCAAGGTGCGTCCTCACCTTATTTATAGAGGTTGGACTGCATGTTCTTGAGCGTGATCGATGAGAGAGGCAAGCTGCCCTTCTGTGTAGCGTCATCAAGCGGTGCATAGAAAGCATTGCAAAGGGAGATCCATAGCCAGGATGCGCAGGCCGCCTACCACATGTAATGAGAGCCCGGTGTTTTCACTCACGCCCATTATTCTAGGAGAGAATTGTTATGCAAGGGCATAGTCCCATAGCCCATAAATGGCATGTTGTGAGTCAGTATCCCATTTATTGTTTTTAATGAGTACTAAGAAGGGGGGGGGGGGGGGGGGGGGGGGGGGGATTTTATATAGAAGGAGGGAAAAAGAACCAAATTATTTATAGTACCAAAGTGTGTGTGTGTGTGTGTGTGTGTGTGTGTGTGTGTGTGTGTGTGTGTGTGTGTGAGAGAGAGAGAGAGAGAGAGAGAGAGAAGTTTTAATATCATAGGAACACACTAAGAGACCTCAAATCTCTAACCTAGAAAATCTTTAATTTAAGGGTTGGTTTTAAAGAGGGAATTGTGATAACCAATCCACCACACTCAATGGTTATTATAGTTTTCTCTTTTTATTCACTAACTCGCTAAGGGAGATTCTAAAGATCTACTTGACAAGTCTTGACCTCAAACCTCCACATATGTGTATTTGTGTGTGTGAGCGTGAGTGAGTGTGCGTGTGTGTGTGTGTGTGTGTGTGTGTGTGTGTGTGTGTGTGTGTGTGTGTGTGTGTGTGTGAGTGTGTGTGTGTGTGTGTGTGAGAGAGAGAGAGAGAGAGAGAGAGAGTTGTCATCTAAAGTCCACTCTCTCTACTTGTATACATACGGACACACACACATATTGGGGTGTATGTGTGTGTGACCTAATGACCATGCTTTTCTTGTTCGCATCAACATGCAGGTCACACATTAGTCCTATCTATAGATCCTAAAACAATTAGAGAAAACTTATCACCTCTAAGCTGTTTTAACATCAAAGAATAGCCAATTCAATAGAGCAAGGAAAGAAGCCAACAATGAATTTATGTTTCAAAAAGGTTATAAGGATAAACACATTGATATGGGTGGATTTTCATTGAATTTTCTTTTGAGAGGGTTTAGATATCATCTCCTCACTATTGATAGGTAGCTATAGGTACCTTATCATAGCCTTGGAGGATGATCTTATTTAATATTTAAGCATCCAAGATAGAGAATGTTTGCACATGTTGCCACCTTGGGGGGACGGTGAGAGAGGAAAGTGTCACAAAGTTAAGCCTTGCTTCTAATTAGCAGCACCAAAGCGCGGGTCACATACTAGTACTATATATAATTGAGCTTAAAATTTTCAAGGAAGGAGAGGGCATCCATGTTTCACTCTCTTCTTCATTTCAAGAACCTTAAGAAACATCTATACTATATATGAAGCACCTTAAAATTTTCAAGGAATGAGATTTTCTAAGAAAGGAGAGGGCATCCATGTGTCACACTTTCATTTATTTCAAAAAGAAACTTAAGAAACATCTATTTTGAAATGCAAAAGTAAAGGGTAGAAAATGAAAAGGCTGAGTTTTTGAGTTCTAAGCTCCAGCAAAAAGTCAAAAAACTCAGTACTCTATGTATATTTATATTATTTATAGACTTTGAAAAGTCTTTGGAGTTAACTTTTTTTTTACTAAACCAGTTGAAAGGTGGCGGTTCTACTTTGCATTTTGAAGGCCATAAAGAACTCCCCTTTCCTTCTACACAAATGCACACTTAGCCCTGAAATTTATACTCGAGCTTCAAAAAATGTCAAGTTTTTGAAGCTTTCACGCATCATATAATGTTGAACTAAAATATTACACTTGGCATCTATATGTATCATTGTCTTTTTAGCCCCGAGAATGTGTACATTGCACGTTGTAGCTTTGCACAAAGGGCCATAGTCGAATGGTCTTGGAGTCAAATTGGCACTACCTACACCTAATGTGGAGCATGCTGAAGTTGTGTGTGTGTGTGTATGTGTGTGTGTGTGTGTGTGTGTGTGTGAAAGAGAGAGAGAGAGGGAGGGAGAGAGGTCTCGAATATAGCTTACCAAAAATAAATTTTCCAATCGAAGAAAGTTTAAAATAAATAAAGGCAAAATAAAACACTTTTGAATTTTAGGTCAAAATTTAAAGAATTGATGAGTATTTGCACTAAAACTTGCAAGAATTTTGTCGACTTTCTTTAAGGCAAGCTTGGAATCTAGCTGGAAATTTACAATTTTAGTGATAAGAATACACTAAACCTTGGTTTATTGCAAACATTGGGAATCTTAAATAGCCCCAAAATGGAACAACATGACGAACATAGAAAATCGAAATGCCTAGTACATCCACGATCACTCTCTCACCACTCCGAGTACACGCTATACCAAGAGAGGAGGGGCACATTGAAATTTTGTTACACCCTCGCATGGGGTACCAATGTGTGTGTGTGTGTGTGTGTGTGTGTGTGTGTGTTGTGTGTGTGTGTGTGTGTGTGTGTGTGTGTGTGTGTGTGTGTGAGAGAGAGAGAGAGAGAGAGAGATGACCTTGGAAGCATCCATATGTCATTTAAAGGGTGAGTCTACCTTTCCTTATGAAGGCCATAAAGAAACTCTAGCCCTCACATTTGATGGGTAACTCTACTTTAAGAGCTTCAAGAAATTCGAGCGCTCTACGTTTCCATGCATCGCGTGCACACGAGAGAGAGAGAGAGAGAGAGAGAGAGAGAGAGAGAGAGACAGAGAGAAGGAGTGAGGTTTTAATGTCAAAGGAACACAACAAGAGACCTTAACCAATCTACCACACTGAAAGGTTTTTATAGTTTCTTCTTCTTATTCATTGAGAGAGATCCCAAATATCTAGCTAACGAGTCTAGAAATTTGTGTGTGTTCGGGGGGGGGGGGGGGGGAAGAAAATATATAGAAGGAGCAAAAAAAGAACCAAAGTACTTATAGTACCAAAGTGTGTGTGTGTGTGTGTGTGTGTGTGTGTGTGTGTGTGTGTGTGTGTGTACCCGCTCTTTCCCAGGCGCCATACACAATGGGTCGGTAGTAGGCCCATTGTGTATGGACCTACTACCTAATAAGAGAAATGAGATTCTCTTTGTCAAAAAGTAGCCAGGCCAGCTATGATGGGTGAGAGACTGTATGATAGTGTTACAGGTCTGCTTTCTATTAAACCCATTAAGGCATTACTTTTTTATAAGTAAAGAGATCTCTTCCCAGGCAAGAGAAGGCTTAGAGGAGGAGTAACAAATTAGGTGTAGTAGGCCAATACAAGAGCTGATTGCAGCTTTGTAGGGCCTATTGCTATTCTTTTTTATAAACTCTATGAGTGGTAGCTTTAGAAGATCTCTTTTCCACACAAACCTAAGATCAAACCCACCAACAGATTGGGGTGCGAAGGGTTAATGAGAGGTTAAGAAATTGGACGGATGTGCAGAAGGCCCCAAAAGGTGTGATGGTCTCATGGAGAGAGGTAGGTTCAATTTTCAAGCAGTGAGGGTAAATTAGACAAATTTCCTTAGGGAAGTCTCTATTGTTGACACTTAGTAAGTCATCCATGTACCTATAAGTATGATTGAATTGTGGAAGCGTATTTTTGTACTCCTCCATGGTTTTGAGGCACCATCTGTATTCAAAGTAAGCAAGGTAAATATTACACAGAAGTGGAGAGCAAGAAAAACCCATGGGGATGACAAGACATTGGTTAAAGCAAAGGCACCTGAGACTACAATCCAGTTTTTTAAAGGCCAGAAGATGAAGGAGCAAAGTTTAACTTCATCAAAGTGTAGGGAGTGCAAGGAGTGAGTCAGATGAATCCATCTAGGTTTTTTGAATAGAGAGATATAAAAGAACTTTCTCTTTCTAGCATTGGAGCAAGCTGATTTAATTACCTTGGCAAGAACAATTTTAAGGCCAAGATCTCCATCAAGAGGAATGTTTTCGTAGCATCATGTGATATCTGCGGTAAAGATGTGGAAGATATTTCTGAGGGAGGTTAAGTGAAACCTCTGCAAAATTTGTAGTAAGCCAGAAAGGGTTATACTGGACATGTAGGAAGCCTTGGCAGATTTTCTGTTTAGTGGCACAAATAAACTCAAATTCAGACAAGATAAGGTCAAGGCAAAGAGTAATATCCTTGGTGATATCGGTGAAGATACATTTGGAGGCATCAGATATCCACCTAAACTTATGTTTATGGATTTTATAAGTGGGAAAAAGTATTGGTAGCTTAGTGTTCAACACAGAATAACCAAGCAATCCTAAGTGATTAGCAATATTATTTGAAATAGCTTGAGGTGTAGCATTAATATGATAGAATTATTCACTAGATACTCGATCACGAGTTGCCTTCCATGCAAGGTTTTTGCAAAAAATAGTAGGACAGTTAGAGCTTTTGTCAAGCCCAACAACAAACCATAAATCGGAGATCTTTTGAAAAGCGAGAGATAAATGAGGAGTAAGCCAAGATTCATTGGATGATAACCAATTATTAGGAAGTTGTGAAATTTTACGAAAGAAGCACTCCTTCACTATTTCCTTTAAGTCCGGTAGGACTATCATCTCCAATCATCGCAGAGTATTGACAAGGTCAATGAGACATCTTAGTATAGCTGATAGGGCAAGGTTCGGGTTTTTGGGAAATTAGGTATATGATTGAGCCCTTTGGCCAAAATTCTTCGTATTTTATTGTTTTCAATAATGCTAAGATCACAAGTGTAAACATGGTTACCAAAACCTTCAAAATATCTACAAAAAGAGGTATATTGTTCACATGAACAATGAGGAACGGACTCATGTCTAAGAAAGTCATTGTTATAGATCAGATTTTTTACGGGATGATAGTATTTCCATCCAATGAGTATGTTGTCGAGTACTTTGTGATTACCAAAAAATAGATCAAAGCACTCACAAAAAATATTTTTTGGTTGAATCCAATCGAGGAGTGCATTGTGAAAGAGACTGTGTAAGTAGATGAAACCTTTCTCCGGATCCTCTTTGTTGAGAGTTTTTCTTTCGCAGGGGTTTGTAGCAACCTACAATACAACCAGAGTTTAAAAATCAGGGATGCTCCTGATAGGGGGAGATATGCCTCTTCCTCTTGTAAAGCTATGACCTTTTCCTCGGCTAGAGGAAGACTAGGTGTTAAGAAAGAGGTAAAGGAATTAGGGGTGATCAAAGAGTTAACCCTTTTCAGAGCTTGGGAGTCATCCTCATCAATACATGGTTTAAGAAGACTAGTGATGTGCTCAACACCTTTAAAGTTAGCATAAGTAGTTAAGTAAATGCCAGGTTCATCAGCCTTTAGCTCCTTCAAGATATCAAGCATGAGCCCATGGAAGATGTTGAAGGCAATCTGGGCGATTACAATTTGTTTAGCCTGGCCACCTAGCCAAGAGCAAATGAGAGAAAGATGAAAGTCCAGAGGTTTTTTTGGGAAAATCAATTATAAATGGTTGAGAATAAACCAAATAGTATGATCAAACCACATGATGCTGGATTCACAGGAGGCTTTAGGGTCAACAAATTTGCAGGCACATTTTACATATGGCCGAAAGACATTCCGGATGGATTCAGTATAAAAATCAGGACTACTCTTGGCAAATTCCATGTTTCTTTTGGTGCGAATGTACAAACCTGAATTAGAGGGGCATTTAGAGTGGTAAATGAGATTGAGGTTGAAGGGTGCTTTGATAAGCTCTCCTTTATCCAGGAATTTCTATCCTTTCAGTATCTTGAGTCTGTAGTCTTCCACCATAGAGGCAGGGAGGTTGGCAAGGTAAACCCAAGTTTCACTCAAAATAGGCGCTAAGAAAGCTTTGTTAGGCAGGACCCAAAGCTGATGGTCCACTCTAAGGGATTCAATCTCAATTTGTCTTATGGGCAAGAGAGGAAATACTTTAGAGATTTTGGGCACCATTTCTAGGAGGTTTGTGTGATTGAGGGAGCAAAGATTACTCTGAAATTCCTTGACTGCTTCAAGAGTTGCACTATCTCGACAAAATCCACCAGTCTGTGGAATAGAAGGAGTGGCCGGTGCATAGACAAAAGAGGGATTAAGTCCACCTAACTTTTTAAGAAAGTTAGATAATTCTGCACCAGAGGAGGAAAAAAGAGTGAGCTCTTGCTGATACTCTGAGAATAACAGAGGAAGTTGGGCAATGTATTGGGAGATTAAATTTACTCCTTCCATGGAGTCTTTGTCCAAAGTAGCTAAAATCTTCACCCAATCATTAAAAGATAGCATATGCAAGACAGATAATTTTTTGTCAGAGGTAAGAGCTGAATCAGAAATTAGTTACGAAGCATCAAAACTGATAATACATCTGAGTACAAGAGAAGTGGCCATTGAAAGGGGCTCCGAGGTTATTTCCAATCCTTGTGAGAGGGAAAGAGTCTGCAAAAATAGTGAGGTGAGGTTTACTAATGATTGCCATAGTAGGTAATACATTTTTTGGCCTTCCTAGAGAGGAAGGGTCTAGTTCTAACATTCAAGACTTTCTTTGGTTTACGATCGTGAAGGTAAAGCCTAATCTGTTCGAGAATCTTTGCATGATTATCGGGGTTGTGTTTGGTGCTCATGCGAGCTGTCTTTCTATAGGGTAGGCAGTCCTGAAAAGGGAACATTGTAAGTCATAAATAGAAAAAACAGTAAATTGTACTATATTTTGGGCCTGCAAACCTTCAAGCGGAAAAATCAAAGACTATGGTAGCCGTGAGCAGGGAGCCAGAAAAAGAGTCTAAAAATGGGACCACTTAACACCAGTCAACCAATAAAGGGATTACAGACTGTGGATCCAACTTAGAACTCCTTTTCAAAGAAAATTTCCAAAGCCAGCATCCCGGTTTCTCTTGAAAGAAAAACCTTAGGTATAGGATGTATGTCCTAGCTGTTAAATCTAAATAATAAAACAAAATTGAATTTTTACATTCAAAAGACAGTTGGCAATGGAATCAAGGAATAGATATGCCCAAAAACAACTCAATATTAGAATTATTTAAGTACAATGTTTGTAGGAAAGAGATCCCCTTTCAGTATGAAAAAAGTAAAAGAACTTCCCAAGTCATCATTGAGTGTGCTATCCAGAGTAAAATTGCTTGTCAAAGTAAAAAAACCTTTTCCAAGATAAGATAAGGTCCTTACCTGCATCCATCCAAACAAGACAACAATTCAGTTAGCTTTGGATGTGTTTTACAGGTATCAATGGACCATATCAGTTGTTATGCATGTCCATCTTACAGAATTTAATTACTTTAGACAAGCTAGGTCATTCATTAGAACTTGTATATTAGCAGTCTTTACTTATTACTTCAAAAAATGAGTGATACAATCTACCTTCTAATTTGAGTGGTGAAGTCCATCGAGAATCCAATTACCATGAGTTTTCTTTAAAATGGTGAGGTTTATTTGTAAATTTAGAGCAAAAAAAGCTTTTAGTTATAGAACTGATTTCATGATGAAGTAAAATATAATTTTAATCACATTATTCATCCACTAATGGCTAGCCCAAAAAGTAGAGGCCTAGCATGTCCAAACAAGTTTATAAATGCCATGTTGATTAGATCATTTAAAGTAAACCCTATAGCAATTTCAGCCTCCGGTATATCGGTTTTGAACCATCATAACCACTATCTTCAATCGGTAAGTTACTCTATATACCAGAAAAGGTGGTAGATACCATGCAGTAAAGTACTACCAATCCCAAAGTATAGTAAGAATCCATCATCTAAATGAGGTATACCATTTTAAGAACCATAGCTTGGTTACTTTCCATACGCCAAAAGCCCAAAGTAATTGTCATATACTTACCTTCAGGAGTAATAGGTCAAAGATTTCATTAGACCTGCCAACAACATCCCTTTTAGCAAAGAAAGGTAATGCTCCGCCATGTTTGTGCAAGATACCAAACATTTTCCCATATTGTGTAACACCAAAGGTACCAAAGGATTTTGTACGCAACAAGGACAACAAATAACCCCCTTTTTTATAAGTAACCCAGTCTAAAAAGCGACATAACCAGTTAAGCCCGCAAAGTCCTGTAGTGGCTAAAACAAAGCCAAAAAATCCAGTTGAAAAACTAGTAAGCGCATGTGTAACCAACATAGTTGACAAGAAAACATTCCTCTTCTATTCATAAGAGGTATTAAGGCCAAACTGTATAAGCACCTAGGTGTAGCAGTTTGTCAAAATTAGTCATGTTATCCCACAATGCAAAAATATTTCCAATCATGCAAACCATCCATAATGGCAAGGTGTCATCAATCGTTTTAATACAACAAAAAACCAGAATTGGTACCTACAATGCTGACACAACCTGCATGCAGGCAGTTCAACGCAGTCAGATCAAATTAGGTAAGCATTTAGCAATCAAATGCCTTGCTACAAAATCTAAGAGCCACAGTGGATAACTGTCGAAAAAAACCAGTCAAGTAGTATACTGCCGAAATAAACCTATCAAGTAGAACCCCTAAAAAAAGATTGTATGTAGAAAGTACAACGCTACTGCATGCTTTGAGAGTTAATGCAAGCAGTAGCAAGCATATGTTATGCTACTAGAAACAACTAATAATCAAAGTAGATGACTGTCGAACCGTCAAGCAGTTCTTCCTTAATGTTTGAAGCGACTTTCCTTAGAGACTTTACTCAAACACAGGCGTGAGGTATGAAAAAATCTTAGAAGAAAACCTAAGAAGTTTGAGTAGTGAACTCCATAGCTCGAACCGTGAAGCAGGCGGTAAATCCCCTTAGTCAAAACAACAGAAAATAACCACAGGCTAAGTGAGGGGCAAGGTGCGCCCTCACCTTATTTATAGAGGTTGGACTGCTTGTTCCCGAGCATGAACGATGAGAGAGGCGAGCCGCCCTGCTGTGTGGTGTCATCAAGTGGTACACAGAAAAAGCATTGCAAGGGGAGATCGATAGCCAGGAAGCGCAAGCCGCCTACCAAAAGTAATGAGAACCCGGCGTTTTACTCACGCTCGTTATTCCATGAGAGACACACTTTATGATTGTTATGCAAGGGCATAGTCCCATAGCCTATTACTGGCTTTTTGTGAGCAGTATCCCATTGAATGTCCGACAAGTTTAATGAGTGTTGAGGGGGGGGGGGGGGGGGGGGGGGGGGGGGGGGGGGGAATAAAATATATAGAAGGAGGGAAAAAAGAACCAAAATAATTATAGTACCAACGTGTGTGTGTGTGTGTGTGTGTGTGTGTGTGTGTGTGTGTGTGTGTGTGTGTGTGTGTGTGTGTGTGTGTGAGAGAGAGAGAGAGAGAGAGAGAGAGAGAGAGAAGATAATTCCGACCCACCAAAAAAAAATAACTCCAAAAAATTCAAACATCCATTTGGCCAAGACTTGAAATTGGATGGAGAGAGAGAGAGAGAGAGAGAGAGAGAGAGAGAGAGAGAGAGAGAGAAGCTTTAATGTCATAGAAAGACATCAAGAGACCTCAAAGCTCTATCTGACAAGTCTTGAGATTAAGACCTGGTATTTAAGATGGAACTATGATAACCAATCCACTGCACTCAAAGGTTACTATAGTTTCCTTTTCTTGTTCATTGCTGAGAGAAATCCCAAACATCCACCTGACGAGTATTGAACTCAAAGCTTGGTGTGTGTGTGTGTGTGTGTGTGTGTGATAGAGAGAGGGGGGGGAGGGGGGAAGGGGGGGGGGGGGGGAGAATAAGGTTGGGTTCACATCAAGGCAACGGAAAACGTGACACTTTATGAGCTCTTCCGGGTGGAAAAGCTTGCAAACGTTCTCTTCCATTGTCCAAGTGTTCACATTGATGGCGGAGGAAAATGTGAGGCAATTTTCTACCACCATCTTATGTGAACGCAGAGCGACGGCGGAAGAAAGAGGAGGAGACAAGTGTGGACAAAGGGGTGGGAGGTTTAGTTTAATGTGATTGGTGCCAACATGGTACTTTTTGCCAAGGTGAGGGTGGAAGAAAGAACTTCCACGGGGGGAGGGTCGGAACAAATCTCCTTTTTCTCTTCCACGATTTGGCACTCTCCATCTCACTTTTCCACCACCCTATGTGAACAGCAAGGTCCACATGGCACTTTCTTGCTGGTTTACAAGCTTTTTCAATTCCTTCCACCGCCTTATGTGAACCCAACCTAAGAGAATTTTTATTTACATAAGAGCAATCCAAACAGATATCAGAAAGATATGCTCAACAATTCTAGATCTCAAGACCTAATAAGAAAGAGAGAGGGAATTGTATTTTTCTTGGAGTGATTATTTGGACTAAAGTACACCTTGCTTGCTTGCGCGCACATACACACACACACCTAGAGATATGTGTATATGTGTGACCATTGCAATGGCCATGCTTGGCCGTAGCAAGCACGGGTCACACACTAGTTTGGTTTGAAATATAAAAGTGAAGGGTAAGTAGGAAGTACTCTGATGGTAGAAAATGAAAATGAAAAGACTTAGTTTTGAGAAAATGATGGTAGAAAATGAAAATGAAAAGACTTAGTTTTGATTTCTCGGTTCTACTAAAAAGTCACAATACTTGCTACTATATCTATATTTATATTATTTAAACTCTTTAGCAAGGCCATGGAGTTTAACTTCTAACTTCAATTTTGAAAGATGATTACTTTTGTTTTGGTAAAGGGTGGCTCTACTTTGCATTTTGATGGCTGTAAACAACACCGAGCACTATATGGTATGGGCGTGGTTAAATGGGATCAAGGGTAGAGGTGAAAAATTATGACACGCATGTATTGTAGACCATGTGATCGGCACCCAAATTTACAGATTAGTCTGCACTTACAGTGCAATGTATAGGAGTACCATTATCTTTAGTGAAAGCATGTGAGCATGGTGGTTAGAGCCCATGCCTTGAATAAGGTAGGTTGTGGCTTTGGCATGCAAGGTACGAGACAATCTTGACTAGCTCAAATTTACTTGTTGGTCCGCATTTACTTGTTCGCCTTGAATTTACTCAGCAATCCAAATTCGACGGTCCGAATGACACCCAATGTCAATCCCATTGGGATGTGCCCGGGCTAGGTTGTGCGAAGCATAAAGAACTCCCTTTTCCTTTCTAGCCTTGAAATTCTCAAAAATTGTAGAACTTTCAAAAATTTCACGCATTGTATAATGTTGAGCTAAATCTCGCACTTGGTACCTTTATGTATAATTTTCCTTCTAGCCCCGAGAATGTGCATAGTGCATGTTGTAGCTTTGCACAAAGGGTCAGAGTCGAATGATCTCGAAGTCGATTGGCGCTAGCTACACCTTATGCGGGACAACATGTGTGTGCAAAGAGAGAGAGAGAGAGAGAGAGAGAGAGAGAGAGAGAGAGAGAGAGGCGGGGAGGGAGGGAGGGAGGGGGGGGGGAAGGTTCTCGAATAGGGCCTGCCATAAATATTTTTTCTAATTGAAGAAATCTTAAAATAAGAATTGCACAATAAAACAGGCTTTTGAATTTTAGGTTGAAATTTGAAGAAATTGATAGTATTGACACTAAAACTTGCAAACTTTTGTCAATTTTCTTCATTGACAAGCTTGAAATCTAGCCAAAAATTTACAATTTTAGCGGCAAAAGTACGTTAAACTTGTCTTATCCAATAGCCCCAAAATAGAAGAGCATGATAGACGTAGAAAAGTTGAATACCCAGTACATCCACGATCACTCTCTCACCACCCCGAGCACACCTATTGAAAAATCTGCTACACCCTTGCATGGGGCATTGGTGTGTGTGTGTGTGTGTGTGTGTGTGTGTGTTATAGAGAGAGAGAGAGAGAGAGAGAGAGAGAGAGAGAGAGATGAACACTAGAGGCATCCATGTGAGTACAATCCATCAAATGGATGATGTCAAAGACAAATTCACAAAGGAGAAATGGTGGCAAGCTCATAAAGTTTGTGTTTGTTGCTTATCAAAGCTACTATATTGAGATCAAGATGTACATAGTGTGAGGAAGGTTTAAAATATTCTTGGCATTGCAATAACATGCGTGAATCAAATAAACTCGTGGAAATCTGGTATCTGGATGTTTCACGAAGAATCATAGGTTGTGACTTATTACATGCCTACAAAAGAGTATGACGCTAAACTCTACCATTGAGATATGAATCATAGATATTGACAATATAGTAAGAGCATGCAACCCTCTTAAAATACCCTTTTCTCTTACACATCTTTTTTCTCTACTACTAAATAGCATAATTGACAAGTTTCATAGTGGTTCTTATAAAAATACGAAGACATGTTTTTCTTTTTTTGCATTACCCATTGCATTGAACTTATTGCAACGGTGTAAAGTGAGAGCATAGGGAAATAGCATGCATTAGCCTCTTGGCATTGACATGATACGCACCATCAAAAACTTACTTATATACCAAAACATGGCCCCTTTATCACAAATGTGGTGACCGCCCATGCCAAGCAAGGTGCTCACATTGAAGCAATCACTGCAACACTTTTGGGGTGTGTGTGTGTGTGTGTGTGTGTGTGGCTGTTTTTACTTGAATAAGAAGACATAATTGAACTTTAACATTCAAAAGACAGTTGGCTTTAAAGAAAAATCAATGATAAGTACAAAAACAACTCAATCTTAGAATTATCTTTGTACAAAACTTATGAGAATGAAGCTTCATTTCAATATATACTTATATCAGAAGTACTTTCCCATTAGTAGGTGTAAGTGTAATCATGTAAGACATTTGCTTTAAGACAAAAAAATTCCAATAAAAGATAGAGTCCTCACTTGCATCCATTCAAACAAGATAACAGATACATTAGCCTTGGACGTGTTTTACAAGTGTCAATGGACTATATCAGTTGTTATCCATGTCCAACTTACAACTTTTTTAACTAAAAACAAATGTCCAAAAAGAGCTCATATATATTCTAAAATTTTAAAGTTTTTATTTTTTATTTTTTAACGAGATAGTTATACATATGGTTTTAATATAACCCTATTTTTTTAAGGACCTTAATAGATATTATATATGTCATTTTGATCAGAAGGCCACCACCCCTTCTGATCAAAGTGTCTTAATACCCACATCGGCATAAGAGATACGAACCTTCAATATCCTTTGCAAAGAGTGTTCAATCCATCCTTTTATTTATCATGATTTAAGACCAGTAAAACATCACGGCAAAGTTTAGTTTGCCCAAGAGCAGAGATAGCCAAAGCTATGCCAACAAAATATAGCATCCAAGGTACCATTTGTGTCTAGCAAAACAATCCTTCCAGTTTTTAGAGCTAAGAGGGAGGAAGTACAGCTAAACCCTCCAAAAAATAACCAATTTTAAGCTTGATAATTAGATCAATACTACATTTCTTAATGCTACAACATTCTTTTGTAGTTTTTATGTACCTCAACATATCAATGATACCCAATCAGAACAAGTGAATGACAGAAAAACCATAACCCATGTAGAATCATCCAACAAGACTAATCATCATAGCTTAAAGTATATTTTCACTCAACCATTACTTAACAATAGGCAGAAGCGTTGGCTTCAACTACTGTGTGAATATGATTTTGATCTAAAATACTTGACTGGGAAAGAGAACAAGGTTGCCGATGCATTAATCTAATTTCTGTGGTGCGTAGTGATTTGATTGATGAAGTTTGAAATGAAGTGAATAATGATCCTTTTTACTCTAATATTATCTCATTTTTGAATTCTCATGTGGATGAGATGTTTGGGGTAACTTTCATTTGTATGAGAGTAACTTGTATTATCAGGATCGCTTGTATGTGACTACGAATTCCTCTTTGAAACATCAAATTTTGTGGGAAGGTCACAACACTCCATTTGCAGGACACCCTAGGTTTAACATGATAGTCCTAATGAGGTTGTTTAGAGAAAAAACAAAAAAACCTTTTTCATTGATAATTAAATATGGTAAAAACCAAAGTTTTTGTAATATTTTATAAGTCTCTACCTATTTCAAAGAGGTAAAAATAGGAAAAATTTATGAACAGTACGCGTTCGTGACAGCAAGTCACCTCACCAATATATGATGCTCCCGAGTTATGCTTAACAAGCCAAGCGGTATCCTCCTTTGTGAGGATTGTTGTAAAGCATACTAATCAACCAATTTCCCATACTCCCAATAGCTTAGGTACCCCGTTTTTTATGCAGTAAATTGTTTAAGCAAAGCTCACAAAACCAAAAACATAAACAGAAATAGTAATGGGATCCTTAAACCATAATCATCCATACCAAGTGTTTTTCCAATCAAATGCCAAACGCAGTCCAACTTAGCCACCCAGACAGTGGGCCTTACATAGCTAAGTTACACGGTTCACATGCCTGTAAAAGCAGTGGTGTTTACATCACCTTTAGACCTATATATACAAAGGAGAGATAATCATAATACCAAGAACAAATACATAGTAACCGCAAAGAAAGAATACACACAATCCTCCCTTTTAAGTTACACAAATAAACACACACAAAGCTAAGTGAGGCGAAATTCACCCTCACCTCTTTAAATAGAAAAGGGTTGATCCCAAGTACTCATGGCATGTAACGAGCAATATCCATCATCATTCCAAGCATTGAGAAGGCCAGGTGCCATTTCTACTAGGGAAACAAAAGCACCCGGCTCTGATGAAGCTCAGTTTTGTAGAATAGAGTAATCTACGCGCCATTAGCATGGCAAGGAAGAGATAATGTGCGACATGGCTATAGAGTGAGATTTAAGCCTTGTTTATTGCTGCCAACTTATCTGCCCACATTTTTTGTTTTGTCATTATAACCCTTGAGGGGTATCATCCCATGATGGATTCTATTCCAATGTAACCCAAAAAATGGGCATTTTTTAAAGCTATAGCTTAAGTGAAATTATATATAAACAAGAAGAAAAAAAGTGAAAATAAAGAGGCCTACCCATAAGCATTCCTACATGTATATATGTAGAGAGAGAGAGAGAGAGAGAGAGAGAGAGACCAATGTTTGGGAATCCGTAGTCTACAATCGCTCAAATGACCCAAATAGCTGGCAGTTAATGTAGTTAATGTGCTCATTAAGCTGAGAGAAGCTATCCGCACAATCCTTACAATATCACGTGCCCCATATGTTAATGTTTAGCAAAGAAAGCACAAAAGCAAAACTAGACAGATCAAGCATGAGCTCTTCCACACAGAGCGATGTGGAAAGGCTACTGATCCTGCTGGGCGACAAGGAAAGGCTCCTGATCCCAAAGAGGCATCCCACTGTTGCAAAATCTTACTAGCATTTGTCATGCTGCCATGGCAATGGTAGTAAGAAAGTTGTAGCACAAGTTGTAGCACAACTAGGCAGGGACACAAAGTTGCATCATTGCCTGCAGAACCATCCAACGGTTAAAAGCTGGTTGCCATGCAATTGTTAGCCCAACAAGCAGCCTCTAGCACTGATCAATTTTATCAATTGATGAGCAACGTTAGTGACTCTGCCTCCTCAAAACTTGCATCCCGTAGAACTACACCATTGATGCTCTGCCTCCCCCAAACCTGCACCCCGTAGACCTGCACCACATTGTAAGGCCATCCCCCAAAGTGGAAGCATGTCTCAAAATCATCTTATAATATATGAGAAGGGCTGAAGGAATGTGTGTGTGTGTGTGTGTGTGTGTGTGTGTGTGTGTGTGTGAGAGTGAGAGAGAGAGAGAGAGCAAGGAGCTCTATCAAAGAGCCGGAAGCAAGCCTAGGAGTTTGGTTTCAGCATAACTTCACCGCCAAGAAGTGGACATCCTTGAAATATCTCCGGCATCAACATCATTAGCATCATTTTCGGCAACATCAGCAAATTTGGACGGCAACATCTTTGCCATGGATGGATCTCAAATACAGTCTTCCATCAAAGCAGCATCATGCAAAGGGTTGAGTGGCCTGAGACAAGCATCGACAGTAGCGCACACGCATAAGTAGGCATTCAAATTGGCCAGTAGCTCCATGGCTACACAAGTGTCAAATTAGAATGCCTCAACTTGCAACAGAGAAGGGCTAGCCAAGCCAAGAAAGTTATCTGAGAAGGGCTACAGTATGGGCTGCTCTAGTAAAAAGAGTTGTCGAAACGGGTGAAAGGGCTGCATCTTCTTGGACATCATGCTTGCGTGTAGGGAGAAAATGGACTGCCTCCTCATCAATAAGGTCAGATAGGAAGTTTGTAAGAATGGCATCTTCCTCAGCAAAAAGATCATTTGCAGCGAGCCACAAGGATGGTTGTCCTGCATCTTTAAGGATGATTGCATCATCGGTAGCCAGATTTAAAGCAGGTGCTGCAGCAATTAGGCATAGCGACAAGGTCTAGGCTTGTGCAGCTACGTGGGGTCCAATCTTTGATTACAAGTTTGTGACGAACTGCAGCATCGGTATTATTGCAAGAGCAAGAAAGAATTTGGTTGGCTATCCCAGAAGAGGCCGATGCAGGTTGAAGGGCAGAACATTTAGAAGTGACAACGTGTAAACAATAGGGCTCCTTCGTCAAGCCATTGGCTGTCATGACAGGAGCATGAAGCAAGGTTTCCAGTGGCATGTGCAAGCCAGTACAGTAGGCCACTGTTCCCAAATCAACAGGCAAGATTAATGTGCCTGCATGAGCAGTTCCAAGGGGCGAGACTTCCGCTCCAAGAAGAGCATCATCAGCATCAAGGACTGGAGCGAGCATGTAAAAATTTGTAGGAGCAGGCTGCAGCAGCAAGATGGGGTTCCTCCAAGAAGGCCATAGGCAGCATGGAGGGCTGGAGGAAGGCACATGTACAGAAGAGGCGAGGAACGAGGAGGGTGTGAAGCAGACCCGTGCACTCGTGATACCCCCTCATGCATGTGTATTGGTTACATCACTATGTAGATTGAGGGAGATAGGGCCGTTATGGTGACATAAGAGAGCAAGTCACGTACGTCTCTCTCTCTCTCTCTCTCTCTCTCTCTCACACACACACACACACACACACAAGTTCGCAGCTTCTCCTCTACCACGACTTCACAGCATCTCAAGGACTCCGCCTGTGTCTCTGTACGGCGTACACGGTGCAATTTCTAGATGAGGGCGATTTTGAATTGAACTCTCTTCTCTGTTCTTGCTTTGAGAGTCTGCACTCACCGATTACAGTCATCCGCGCATGCACACCCCCCCCCCCCCCCCCCCCCCCCCTCTTTTCTCTCTCTCTCTCTCTCTCTCTACCTCATTTGCCAATAAAAAAATTTATGAATTAAAAATTTTAACTCTCCTTTTTCGTTAGAAAAAAGGGAAGTCATCGCTATGGCCTTACTCTTAGGGTCCCTCGTCTCACACAACGGGAAAACCACTATGCTCCAGTAAAGATCGATACACGAGGGCTTCTCAAGCCCAAGAGCAAACCATGGCCGGGTCTATAGTGCCCGGCGTCACTAGCGGAGCCAACTCGGCTCAATCCAAAAAGGAAAAACAATCGGGTTCGGAGCCTCAGGCTCACCCGTATGACATACAACCAAAAATGGGCTCGAGTCTCTATCGAGAGACCAGCCGAAAACTTCAAAACCTGCTCGACACTCTGGCTCAGCTCAGCTGAGACCAGGTGGATATGCACATTTGCCACACAAGGCCTCGACGCTCTGGCTCAGCGGAGACCAGGCGGAGAGCAATGATCCACAGCCCACTACGGGTGTATTCGACCTCGACGCTCTGGCTCAGTGGAGACCAGGCGGAAAAGCAATGATCCACAACCCACTACGGGTATATTCGGCCTCGACACTCTGGCTCAGTGGAGTCCAGGTGGAGAGCAATGATCCACAACCCACTACGGGTGTATTCCAGTCCACAACCCACTGCGGGCATCAGCAATAATCCAACATAATGTAGGGGCCTTGCGCCCGATAACCCGTCAAACTTCCGGGCTGTCTCGCATGCGATACGCAGCCCCAATGGTAGCCTTTGAGCCCAATACCTGCTGTAAAACCAACCACACACGCAGCCCCCTCAACGGGGATGGCCTGCGGCTCCAACCTGTAATGATAAGGCACAACCCCTCAGTCGGTTGCCCCGCGAGCTGTACCTGCTTATGCTGGAAACAACCCTCGCGCTGCCTGCGATGACCAAGAACAGTACCCACTGCGCGAGGGGCCTGCTGGTCCACTCTCCAAACCCGAGGTGTAGGAGACTTATCCCAAGGGGCTGCTGCCCTGAACCTGCGTAGCTGAGGGTGCTGTTCGCTACCCCGCGGCCTGATCCTGAGCAGCGATGGAAGCGCTCGTGGCCCCCACTCTTGGGTAGGCTCACGGCTGAAGGAAACCCCGCAGGGCGCTGGCAAGACCCGCCTCTGGGGCAGGCTTGGTGAATGCAATCCAGGCACGCGCTCTCGCGGCCTGGCTATGGAGCTCGCCCTGTTTCTCTGAGTCACGGGCCCGTGAACCCGAAGGTTCGATAATCCCCCATTATGCATGCCTTTGGGCCTTAATCCCTTAGGCGCCTCCAGGTTGCTTTCACATCCAGCCTTATCACCTAATCCTCTTAAAACCCCCAAGGGGCGTTCTCGCGCATCAGCCCCAAGTGAGTACTCGATGCCCCTTTTCGCTAAAGGGCCTTCCCACACCGGGGGCCTCTCTTCGGCTCGGAGCCCTCGAGGCCTCGGAGCATGAACTTGAGTTAGTCTCGAGGAGCCGAGGAGAGGTGGAGGGTCCAAAAATGTTCTCCAAGAAAGGGACCCGTAACACTCTCCCCCCCCCCAAAAAAGTTCGATGTCCTCATCGAGAGTATATACATTACCCAAAAAACGATGTGTTTCATCCTCAACACTTGGCTTACCTCGTCCAGCATCACGCGCATGTATGCATCCCAAAATACTTCCTGACTTACTCGTCATCCAAGCAACCAGCCAAGGGAAACCATTTGCTCCTTTCTTTCGTTGTACAGCCGTATCTCCCGTCTTTGAGCCGTCCCCACCATCAGTTCTCATTGAACTATCAAAACATCTCGTGACCTCAGGGCATTGTCCCCTGCTCCTCTCCGAACCTTCACAGTTTGTGCGCCGTGGAGGAATCCACCGCGCGTCTATGGCTGTTGGCAGCGTCACCCACTGCACATTTGTCCCCTGTGTAACTCTCAACAGCCTTTTCCTCCCGCTGAATTTCGTTCCCTTGCATCGATTTTCCTTGCAACACTCCTCGAGTGCCAACCATGCGAATAGCATGACCATAATCAGTGTTAGCATGACTTGTAGCCTTGTTAGCACTCCCGTCCAAGGATACTTGGCGTACTGCCCCCTGTTCTGTGTCCTGTGAGCCCACTCTAACCAGTGGCTAAAACGTAATAGCCTGAGCTTAACCACTCGGCCAGCCCAATTACCCGAATGAAAGGAAGGTTGGTGCTCACCGAAGCCCGCCCTTTCGCGCTGTGTATTTTTGTTGCATTCTCCCTCGGTGGACAGCCCACCTCGCAGAGGGGACAAACCTCGGCCATACGTATCTTGCCTTGACCTGATGTTTTTCTCGCACCTACATATCTCGCCACGCATCTGAGTCATTTGCTGGTCCTCCGACACAGCTCGACACATCCTGATTGCGATACATCCCCGACTACTCGCTTTAGTCCCTGACTGTCGAGGTGGGACCCATCGGCCCTCCGTGGGCTGCATTTGTGCCAGCCCTTGTTTTGCTACCTCCTGCATATCAGAACCAGAAAACGGCTCCAACTCTTCTGACTTAACTTCTCGGCTCCATATGTCCCAGCATGCTGTCAACTCAGCTCTTCTGCGCATTCCACCAGCGGAAACATCCCTACATGGGTACTCCTCTCCCGGATCCCATATGCATATTCTCACCCTCGGAAGGTCTTTGTCGGGTACATTAACTAACCCGTAAGCCACAATCCCAAGCACCCCAGGTCGCCATGCCCGACTCGGGCAGTCGCGTGTCTTCACAATCATCCTCGAGTCTCCATTCAGGACCCGCTCGACCAACGGGGCGCATGGATGGGGAGTCGTAGACCCCCGTCCTCCCATATCAATTAGTCGGTTGTCCCATTCGATGCTGCTCCCAGCGAGCATACTGTCCACGTACCCGCATCTAATCACAAAAAAAATTATGGGTCCTCTATCCCAAGGTCCCCACACTATGTCCTGCTTGGGCACACACTCGGCCCCTCCTTGGTTACCTCCCTGCGTCTTGCCCGGCTCCCTAGCGCAGGCTGCCTTGGCTTGAAACCTCTCGGCCCTCGAGGAGATTGCCCGCCGCTTCACAAGGCGTCTCGAATAAAGGGGCACCCTGCCCTCTAATGTTGAGATGTCGAGCTCTACACCTTGAGCTGGCATCCACTACGGGTCTTGGCCGCTTACGGCATTTACTCACTGGCGCGTTAGGTGACCGACACGGAGGATCTCTGCCAGTGATTCTACAGCTGGACTACACTTATAGTGCCAGCTTAGTACGCTTCTAGCGAGTTCACACTTAGTGACCGCATGTACATATGTGCTACTTTTCAGCTTTAGCACTTAGTCATTTTGTACTCTCTTTTCTATGAAGAAGAAGAAGAAGCTTTCCATCTCTGTGTGCTTTGTGCTTGTCTTGTGTAGCTCTCTTGCATCCTCATTCTTTACATGGTATCAGAGCCTGGTGCAGGCAAGAGAGGCTAAGAGATCAAGAGCATCACAATCCCTTCGTTCACAATCCACGACCAGATGCCGAAGGCGCCTCGCGCAGCGAAAAAAATTTTAGGGGTTTTTTGCACAAGTTTCTGAACAGGTCTCCAAAGTGCAGTATACAGAGATTTACTGTACAAGTACAGTGGTTGTGAAACGCTTGATTGTGGACACTCGTTGAGTGTAGAAAGCGTTACAGGAACCACGATAGCAGGTTCAGCAGATTTGTAGGTTTTTCCAGATTGCAGCTATTTTGTCTTAGTGCTTCAAGATGTCTGACGGTTTCAGTCAGATTGTTACTGAGAAGCTTGAGAAAAATAACTACCCTGCATGGAAGTTCAGAATAACAAATTTCCTAAAAGGAAAAGGTTATTGGGACTATGTAGAAGGAGACAATGAAAAGGAACCACAGATTCTCGAGGCAAATGCTACAGCAGAACAAAGGAAAGCTTTGAGGGACTGGCAACAAGGCCAGAGCAAAGTGATGTATTGGCTGTCTATGAGCATCACAGATGGCATGATGGGCTATCTACAGGATGCTGAAACCCCCGCCATTGCATGGAGAAACTTAGGCAGAGTGTTCGAGGTGAACACCAAGGCCAGGAAGCTTCAACTAAAGTCGGAGCTAAATCAAGTTAAGAGGAACAACCTCTCAATCAATGATTATGCCTTGAAGATCAAGAGTATCATTGAGGCTCTTGGATCTATTAAAGTCTCAGTGGAAGATGATGACATTGTCCGTGCATGCTTGGATGGTCTAGGAGATGAGTATGTACATTTTAGGTCTTCCATGAATACAAGAGACGACATCCCCGTGTTCCAAGATTTGATTTCTATGCTTATTCTTGAGGAGAAGAACCTTGACACGTCTTCTTCTCATGGCAGAAATAATTCTGAACAGGCCTTCTATTCTAACTCCAGCAGAGGTAGAGGTAGAGGTCGTGGTCGAGGCCCAAGGGGTTGCAGGGGCCAATTTCTGGAAGGTCAATCAAATCAAAACAATACAGGTGGCAGGGGAAACCAGTCTCAAGGCAGGGGGAGTCAAAGAGGTCGTGGTGCAGGATCAAGCAGGCAGCAACATACTCGAGATAGCAGAGAATGTTGGACTTGTGGTGAAAGAGGTCACATGTCACGTGACTGTCCAAAGGGAAAAGCAAGTGGAAAGAGAGAACATGGCAACTATGCATCTACTAGCAGAGATGCAGATGACAGCAAAAACGAGCGCATGTTCGTTATGCAGCATGTGATGAATACAATGACTGCAGAGAATTCCACCCAAGATGATGTTTGGTATGTGGATTCAAGTGCCTCTAATCACATGACGTCTCGTGGAGAGTGGTTTAGAGATATGCGCAAACCAGATGTGTCAGGCTATGTGCAGACAGGAGATGACACAGCTCACCCCATTGCTCATGTAGGGGACATACCTCTAAATACGAAGAGTGGGAAATCAAAGTACTTAGCAGATGTACTTCATGTCCCAAACATTACAAAGAATCTTGTTTCTGTTGGACAAATGGTTGAGCAGGGTTTGCAGGTTCGCTTCAATCCAAATGGCTGTTATGTAGAAGATTTCCAGAATGACTGTAAGCTGATCACAGAGGGCAAATGTGTGGGCAGAATGTTTACGCTGAATGTAGACATGCCTGAGGTAAAAGCTGCATTATTTGCACAGGGCACAGGTGTTGTGGCTGATGTTGACATTTGGCACAAACGCATTGGCCATGTCAATGAGCAGAGATTGCGCAGCATGCAATCAAAACAGATTGTAAAAGGTTTGCCCAAATTCAAGGTGGATGGTATGCATAAAGTGTGTACTGCATGCCAGTTTGGAAAACAGTCAAAGGGCTCATTTCCACATGAGCGCAATGTATGTAAAAAGCCACTTGAGGTGGTGCACACAGATGTTTGGGGTCCAACTGATACTGCAAGTATACATGGTTGCAGGTATTATGTCTCTTTCATTGATGACCATACAAGGAAAGTATGGGTCTACTTCATGAGTAACAAAAGTGAAGTGTTTGGTCACTTTCAAGACTTCAAAGTCATGATTGAGAAGGAGACAAATATGCAAATCAAGACATTGAGGTCAGATGGAGGGGGAGAGTACTTCTCCAATGATTTTTCAGATTTTCTGCGAATGCATGGTATACGCAGGCAGTTTACATGCAGATATACTCCACAACAGAATGGGGTCGCTGAAAGGAAAAGCAGGCACATTGCAGAGGTTGCACGTGCAATGATGAATGAGAAGAACATGCCTCATCATTTCTGGGCTGAAGCTGTAAATACAGCTGTGTACATTATGAACAGGACACCTACAGCTGCGGTGCATGATGTAACACCTGAGGAAAAGTTTACAGGTACAAAGCCTGATTTGGCACACTTGAAAGTGTTTGGCTGCATAGCTTACGTGCATGTACCAGATGAGTTGCGTAGGAAATTGGATCCTAAAGCAGAGAAATGTATTCTTGTGGGATATTCCCTTGAACAAAAGGGGTACAGGTGCTACAATCCTACTACACGAGAATTACGAGTGAGCAGAGATGTAGTCTTTGATGAGATGAGCAGCTGGTACAGTAATGCACATGGCACTATTGGGGCTGATGTAAAAGATGATGTGGTTGTACAAAATGTGAGGCCACAGTCACAGGTTTTGAGTGGACCACAAGAGTCCTCTTCTCGTGGCTCTGTTGAGAAACCATGGAATGGTAGACTACGTACGCAGGTTACTCCACCAATAGGTACAGGGAATGTATCACGAAAAGGAAAGGAAAAGGTTGATGAACCTCCCTTTATGGTTGATGCATCATCAGGTTTTTCACATGTAGACATGGATTCAGATGGTTCTGAACAAAGTCTTGATGAGGAATTTGGAATTCCGGCTGTCAGGACACCTGGTGTAAGGAAAGTACAAGAAGATGCTAGAGGGCAAAGGAGTGACCAAGGACCGCGCAGATCTAATAGAGTTAGAAATCCAGTTCAGAAATTGACTTATGATGGGTATCTAGCGCATCACCAAGCCTACATGGCTAAGGTGATACAGGATGTGGAGCCCACATGTTTTGAGGATGCAGTTGGAAATGTGCATTGGGATGATGCAATGAATGAAGAGATGGCTGCATTGGAAGCAAATGACACATGGGAGTTGGTGCCATTGCCAAGTGGCAAGAAAGCTATTGGCTGTAAATGGGTGTATAAAACCAAGCATAAGGCTGATGGTAACATTGAGCGTCACAAGGCAAGGCTGGTCGCAAAGGGTTATGCACAGACGTATGGAATAGACTATGAGGAGACCTTTGCTCCAGTGGCAAAGATGACGACTGTGAGAGCTGTCATAGCAGTGGCTGCATCTAGAGGATGGATTATGCATCAAATGGATGTAAAGAATGCCTTCTTGAATGGTGAGTTGCAAGAGGAAGTGTATATGGATCAGCCACCTGGTTATGTCGATCCAGGTTACCCAAATTATGTATGCAGACTTCTCAAAGCTTTGTATGGTTTGAAGCAGGGCTCTAGAGCATGGTATGACAGGATTGCCAAGTATCTTGTCAGTATTGGTTTTAGGAGAGCTCATGCTGATCATTCACTCTATGTACGTGAAAGTGATGTGGGGATTGTGGTCATTACCATATATGTAGATGACCTTATTATTGTTGGTGACAATGCTATGGAGATTGACCATGTGAAGGGTCTTCTCAAACAGGAGTTTGAAATGAAAGATTTGGGCGAGTTGCGCTACTTTCTTGGCATTGAGGTGATCAGGACTCCAGAGGGTGTATGGCTGTCACAGAGACAATATGCTTTGGACATGTTGTCAAAGTATGGTATGGCTGATTGTAAGCCGATTTCCATTCCCTTGGATGTGAATGCAAAGCTGAGTGCAGAGAAGGGTGATGTTGTTGAGGATGTCAATATGTACAGGAAGATGGTGGGTAGTCTAATCTACTTGACTATCACGAGGCCAGACTTGAGCTACACTGTAGTCTTGGAGAGTCAGTTCATGCAGCTTCCGAGGAAGCCACATTTGGATGGAGTACGACGCACACTTCGGTATGTGCAAGGGACTCTTGACTACGCATTGTTCTATGCAGCAGATGCACCATTAGCATTGTATGGGTAGACAGATGCAGATTGGGCAGGTAGCATTGTTGATAGGAGATCTACGAGTGGCTTCATGTTCTCTTTTGGGAGTGCTGCTGTTACTTGGAGCAGCAAAAAGCAGCCTAGGGTTGCTTTATTGAGCACAGAGGTCGAGTACAGAGGTGCAGCAGTTGCGACGTGTGAGGTAGCTTGGCTACGCACATTACTTGAGGACTTGGGAGTGCAGGTGGACCAGCAGATTTTCATCCATTGTGACAACCTCAGCAGCATGCAGTTGGCTAGGAACCCAGTGTTCCATGCCAGGACCAAACACATAGAGGTCCATTACCACTACGTTCGAGAGCGAGTGTTGGCGGGCGACATCGACTTGGTCTACGTCAGCACAGAGGAGCAGATAGCGGATATCTTTACCAAGGCCCTCGGAGCTGAGAAGCTTCGACGTTTCCGGACTATGCTTGGACTTTGTGACATGCAGAGCTCAAGGGGGAGTGTTGAGATGTCGAGCTCTACACCTTGAGCTGGCATCCACTACGGGTCTTGGCCGCTTACGGCATTTACTCACTGGCGCGTTAGGTGACCGACACGGAGGATCTCTGCCAGTGATTTTACAGCTGGACTACACTTATAGTGCCAGCCTAGTACACTTCTAGCGAGTTCACACTTAGTGACCGCATGTACATATGTGCTACTTTTCAGCTTTAGCACTTAGTCATTTTGTACTCTCTTTTCTGTGAAGAAGAAGAAGAAGCTTTCCATCTCTGTGTGCTTTGTGCTTGTCTTGTGTAGCTCTCTTGCATCCTCATTCTTTACATCTAAGTGCGTTATCTCTGGCCCGTCAGGCCAGTCCATGAGGTTCACGTTCCACACGGTTATGCTTCGCGCGCTTTTTACTGATTGTTCCCTCATCGAGGGCGACATATACGAGAGCTGGTTGGCTCTGCCATCCTCAGCCCCATGCCTATGTGTCCTTACTGGGACCTGCTCTTTGACGCCAAAAAGCCGTCCCGCGTTGACTGATCCTGCTGGCTTTACTTCAGCCCGCTCCTCACTCGCATTCAGTCTATAAGGCCACTTTGGAGACTTCCCCAACCTGATCTCCCTGACCCATGTCGTGACCCAATCGCTGTGCATCATCGTTAGCATATACTTGGCTGAGTCTCGCATCTCAATGACCACTCGCACCCGACTCGCATCCTGTGTAATCACTTCACACCCAAGCGTCAAGACCAAACTGCCACATCCCAGATTCACCACATTTCCTCTCACTTCTTCACATACGATTGGATTATCGCCACCTATTTCCACAATCCCTTTCTCGGGTAATTCGAAAGCAGCAGCCTGTACGTCGCTACATGCTGCGTGTTCCAACTCTCCCCTCTCATGCGGGGGATGGGAGTCAGCAGGGACCACCTGGTGCTCCTCTTCAATTCCTTCACGAGTACCGTACCCATCAGTTAAGTATGGCTCGCAAGCCAACCACTCCCCCTCCAGCAGGGTATGACCAGCATCACCTTCGGTAACCTGCAGTAGCTTTTCCTCATAACGAGCCTCGACATAGCCGGGAAACATAGCATCCAATTTCCTTGTCCACTCCTCTTCATTCATGCATTCTTTTCCTTCGTCCACACACGGAAGGTCAGATACAATAGGGCCTACCACTTGCCCTTTACGATCGCTCACACTCAGCCGAGCGTTTGGAGCCATACAAAGCTCAGGCACAAGTATACCATCATCACACTCTCCATTCACACGATCGTGCATTGCATTATACATCCAATCCCCTCCGGGAAAAGTCTCCTCGGCGGGAGCTAACGCATCGATTCTTTGTGTCACCTCACGGTCCAGCATACGAAGCATTCTTACCTCCTCATCGCGGTCTATTTGCCCCAATACCGTTACCATCCCGTCATGGAACGCCTTCCGCTCCTGTTCCTGTCTCTTCAACTCCTCTTGCATACCTTTTCTCTTCCTTTTCAACTCCATTCGCATTCGTTTTCCTTTTCGAAGCATCTCTTCGCAATCCCAATCGAAACGCCTTTTATTCCTGTCATAGGTGTCATCCAGTTGGCGTAACGCTTCCTTTACCTCCTTTCCGCGGCTCAAGCGCTCTTCTATTTCACCTTCACCCCAGGACAACGTTAAGCACTTGCCCCAACTGTCCAATCCTTGGCATAATCGGCTCACCGCCATATTGAAGCAAAAAACTGCTACTTCCACATCGAACCCAGCATTTAAAGAAGCCATTGGTCTGGCTCTGATACCAAATGTTAGGGCCCCTCATCTCACACAACGGGAAAACCACTATGCTCCAGTAAAGATCGATACACGAGGGCTTCTCAAGCCCGAGAGCAAACCATGGCCGGGTCTATAGTGGCCGGAGTCACTAGCGGAGCCAACTCGGCTCAATCCAAAAAGGAAAAACAATCGGGTTCGGAGCCTCAGGCTCACCCGTATGACATACAACCAAAAATGGGCTCGAGTCTCTATCGAGAGACCAGCCGAAAACTTCAAAACCTGCTCGACACTCTGGCTCAGCTCAGCTGAGACCAGGTGGATATGCACATTTGCCACACAAGGCCTCGACGCTCTGGCTCAGCGGAGACCAGGCGGAGAGCAATGATCCACAGCCCACTACGGGTGTATTCGACCTCGACGCTCTGGCTCAGTGGAGACCAGGCGGAAAAGCAATGATCCACAACCCACTACGGGTATATTCGGCCTCGACGCTCTGGCTCAGTGGAGTCCAGGTGGAGAGCAATGATCCACAACCCACTACGGGCGTATTCCAGTCCACAACCCACTGCGGGCATCAGCAATAATCCAACATAATGTAGGGGCCTTGCGCCCGATAACCCGTCAAACTTCCGGGCTGTCTCGCATGCGATACGCAGCCCCAATGGTAGCCTTTGAGCCCAATACCTGCTGTAAAACCAACCACACACGCAGCCCCCTCAACGGGGATGGCCTGCGGCTCCAACCTGTAATGATAAGGCACAACCCCTCAGTCGGTTGCCCCGCGAGCTGTACCTGCTTATGCTGGAAACAACCCTCGCGCTGCCTGCGATGACCAAGAACAGTACCCACTGCGCGAGGGGCCTGCTGGTCCACTCTCCAAACCCGAGCTGTAGGAGACTTATCCCAAGGGGCTGCTGCCCTGAACCTGCGTAGCTGAGGGTGCTGTTCGCTACCTCGCGGCCTGATCCTGAGCAGCGATGGAAGCGCTCGTGGCCCCCACTCTTGGGTAGGCTCACGGCTGAAGGAAACCCCGCAGGGCGCTGGCAAGACCCGCCTCTGGGGCAGGCTTGGTGAATGCAAACCAGGCACGCGCTCTCGCGGCCTGGCTATGGAGCTCGCCCTGTTTCTCTAAGTCACGGGCCCGTGAACCCGAAGGTTCGATAATCCCCCATTATGCATGCCTTTGGGCCTTAATCCCTTAGGCGCCTCCAGGTTGCTTTCACATCCAGCCTTATCACCTAATCCTCTTAAAACCCCCAAGGGGCGTTCTCGCGCATCAGCCCCAAGTGAGTACTCGATGCCCCTTTCTGCTAAAGGGCCTTCCCACACCGGGGGCCTCTCGTCGGCTCGGAGCCCTCGAGGCCTTGGAGCATGAACTTGAGTTAGTCTCGAGGAGCCGACGAGAGGTGGAGGGTCCGAAAATGTTCTCCAAGAAAGGGACCCGTAACACTTACCCCTTTGGGGTAGGCCAAAAATGAAAGCAGTACGGGGGTGTCTTCATTAGAGCAAGGCAATATGTGTGAAAACAACCCAAGTGTGATTTAGAGCATAGTAGTTCTAGGTAATATACAAAGAGAAAAGTACTACTATGTGTGTGTGTGTGTGTGTGTGTGTGTGTGTGTGTGTGTGTGTGTGTGTGTGTGTGTGAGTGAGAGAGAGAGAGAGAGAGAGAGAGAGAGAGAGAGAGAGAGATTTGTTATTCCCTCTCTCAAAGAGATTTAAACAAATTCTCATAATTCTATTCTCTCTCAAAGAGATTTAAACTAATGCTCATAATTTGTTATTTGCAATTTTTTCTCTCATAGAGATTTAAACTCTCATAATTGTTATTTGCTATTCTCTCTCTCTCTCTCTCTCTCTCTCTCTCTCTCTCTCACACACACACACACACACACACACACACACACACACACACACACGGAATGTGGTCAACATACAAAACACTCCTTGGCTCACTACATAATTCTATTCTCTCTCAAAGAGATTTAAACTAATGCTCATAATTTGTTATTTGCAATTTTTTCTCTCATAGAGATTTAAACTCTCATAATTGTTATTTGCTATTCTCTCTCTCTCTCTCTCTCTCTCTCTCTCACACACACACACACACACACACACACACACACACACACACGGAATGTGGTCAACATACAAAACACTCCTTGGCTCACTACATAAGCATTACTACATAGAGCAAGCGACACCTTTAAGGTGGTGGTCACGCGAGGCACATTTATCAGTAATTGATAATTGTGCCTACTATGCTTTATTTTGAGAAATTCAATGATTACTAAGCCTACTCCATGGTCGCACAAAAAGACTGAGCCAAAATTGAACCTGCGATGATACCACCTGGCGATTGATCTCCAACCACGAGGCGGTAGTTGACCTTGGATGCGCCTCACGACAAAATGTCTGCTCTGCATGTGCTGCAATTGCCATGGCTGTGTAACCGGCTCTCTCTCTCTCTCTCTCTCTCTCTCTCTCTCTCTCTCTCTCTCTCTCTCTCTCTCTCTCTCTCTGTGAAGTGCAAACAACGTCGTCAACATGCGCAAGCTTTAAAAGAAAAAAAAATAAGGTACATTAAATAGGCCTTTTTGACTATGCCGATTTTGGCATACTTACAAGAGCCTTGACATAGTAGAACTGAGTTGCTTCACTCAAGAGGCTCAGCTATCCGCCCAACTTACTTATAATTGAGCTTCGTGTGACCACACCCTAAAGTCGGCTTTCTGTAGTTGTTGCTAATCCACGATGTTAGGGACACCTAGGCCATGGGGTCTTGCCTTTGCTTTTAGAACCACAAAGCCCTTGGAGAACTCACGATTTTGAGACTTCTTTTAAAATTTTAAGACCGCAGCAACATGCGGGTCACATACCTAGTTACTAACACGCGGGTCACATACTAATTACTTTTAGTCAGAATCTCGCGAAATGCTTTGACAGGGCATTTTGACGGGAGAGTAGAAAAGGAAAAAGAGAGAAATAAAAGTCCTCTCTCTCTCTCTCTCTCTCTCTCTCTCTCTCCACTTGTGTTTTTCCCTATTATGTAAGCATGGAGATAATTTTCGGTCATGCTCTCTCTCTCTCTCTCTCTCTCTCTCTCTCTCTCTCTCTCTCTCTCTCTCTCTCTCTCTCTCTCTCTCTCTCGTCAACACAGGGCCATGGTTGGGAGGCCTTGGGAGTAGGCGGACACCTTCTAATACATTTGAGCATGCACACACACACACACACACATGGAGAGAGCAGGAGATGGCAAGCATAGATCAGAGTAGGGCAGAGGGTGAGCATAGACCAAAGCCAAGAATAAAGGAGATAATGGGTGAGCAAGGACAAAGATTGGGGGACATACAGCCGCAACTTACGTGAGAGATTTGCCAAGGCGGGAACATTGAAGTCTTAAGTGAGGTGGAAGAGGGGTAGTAGCCAGACTTTAATTGGACATCATTGCATTCCATATCACTACATGCCATGGCATGTACCTTTTTCCTTTTTACTTCGTTAGCGTAGTGGGCATAAATCAATCCTTGGCCCGTCAATAGCCCACGTGGCTCCAAAAACAGCACTCAATAGGCCAACGCGCGTCGTTTTTCATCTCCCCTTGAGTATCCCTTCTGCGCGCTTCTATTCAAGTACTCTCTCTCTCTCTCTCTCTCTCTCTCTCTCTCTCTCTCTCTCTCTCTCACACACACACACACACACACACACACACACACACACACACGGATGCCCACCCACCTGCTAAGCGGTAGTGATTTGAACAGGGTTTAGAAGGAGCCATGGAGGCTTCACCACGACCAGCAACTTGGTCGAGCTGATCTCGCATGGTCCACCTGCAGCTGTCATCAGCAATATTGTGCCATATGATACGGAGCATCCTCTCCAAATTGCAGTGAGAGAGGCAACTATTGCAGACTTCTGGGAGGTTGCAGATACACATTGTGGTGCTTTCCTTCCGGAGCTGGTCTTTCTTATGGATGCACTTATGTGGTTGGATAGGTAGAAGCTTCTGTAGACGCATCAAACTGTGACTATTACAAACTTCTGGGAGGTTGCAGATACACACTATGGTGCTTTCCTTCCGGAGCTGGTCTTTCCTATGGATGCACTTATGTGGTTGGATAGGTAGAAGCTTCTGTAGACGCGTCAAACTGTGACTATTACATTGAAATCTTGATCATGTATTTAGCAGCTTTGCGTACAGAGTTGTGGCAATGGTTGGAGGTTTGACGGTGCCTCCATGTTGTCGAAGAAATTGTCTGGTTGTGCAGTAAGTGATTGCTGGCATTTTGACCTGGGACATCGTGAGAAGCCTTTGGAGAATGAACCTCTAGCTGGTTTGGAGCTGAGCAGTGTTCTAGGGGTTCTAATTGTTGACACATTAGCAGACTTTCTGCCCATAAGGAAGTCAACTGGTGTGCATCGTGTAGCAAGGTCGTAGTCTGTTTTCAACTATGACTATTACGGTAAAATCTTGATCATGGATTTAGCAGCTTTGCGTACAAAGTTGTGGCAATGGTCGGAGGTTTGACGGTGCCTCCAGGTTGTCGAATAAATTGCCTGGTTGTGCAGTAAGTGATTGCTCGCATTTTGACCTGGGACATCATGAGAAGCCTTTGGAGAATGAACCTCTAGATGGTCTGGAGCTGAGCAGTGTTCTGGGGGTTCTAATTGTTAACACATTAGCAGAATTTCTGCCCAGAAGGAAGTCAACTGGCGTGCATCGTGTAGCAAGGTCGTAGTCTGTTTTCAACAGATGCCAAGCGAGGGCCTCTCTCCAGATGCAATCACCTACGTACTCCAACTGCAATCAACTAGCGTGCATCGTGTAGCAAGGTGGTAGTCTGTTTTCAACAGATGCCAAGCGAGAGCCTCTCTCCAGATGCAATCACCTACGTACTCCAACTGCCTCCAGGATCGGGATGGGATGTGGTCTCTTGGTATGCACTTATTGTTGCACGACATGTGCCAAATGGGGTGTATTCATGGGAGAGCCTATGAAATCACCTATGCATGCATCTTGAAGGCATGTGGCACAAGATGCTGATATGGACACAAAAAGATGTTATGCTGATATGGACACAAAAATCTATTATGTTGTTTGTCAGAGGCTGCTGGAAAAAGTTGTCATGCTTGGCACTATCTTGGTTGATATGTATGTCAAATTTTTGTGCACTCGAGAAAGATGTTGTGCTTGGCATTGTCTTGGTCGATATGTATGCCAAATGTGGTGCACTTCATAAAAGCACAAAAAGTGCTTGAGGAGCTTCTTGTTTGGAATGTTGCTTCTCGGAATGCACTGATTGGGGATGTGCACAACAATAGTAGCGCCAGATTTCGAAGTGTGGACTCTTGGAATGTAGTGATTTCAGGATGCTCTAGATTGTTCTTAGCAGATGCAATCACCTGCGCATGCATCTTGAAGGCATGTGGCTCTACGCACAACAAGAGCAAGGCTAGAAAGATTTCGTGCTTGGCAATACCTTGGTCGATATGTATGCTAAATGTGGTGTGTTTGAGAAAGCACAAAAATGTGTCTGAGAAGCTTTCTATCCGGAATGTTGTCTCTTGGAATGCATTCAATGCAGGATACACGCAATAGGAGCAGGGCTAGAAAGCTCTTGGTTGCTTTCAACGGGGATGCAAAGTGAGGGCGTCTCTCCAAATGCAATCACATAAGCGTGCATCAAGATGCTGATATTGGCCTAAAAAACCACTATGATATTGTTAGTCAGGGGTTGTTGCCAACAATTGCCATGCTTGGCAATGCCTTGGTCGATATGTATGCCACATGTGGTGCGGGATGTCGTCTTTCGGAACACACTGATTGTAGGATATGCCCGACAAGGGCATAAGAAGCTGTCGTGCTTGGCACTGTCTTGGTCATTAGGTATGCTTAATGTGGTGCACTTGAGAAAGCACAAAACGTGCTTGAGGAGCTTCCTGTCCGGAATGTCACCTCTTGGAATGCACTAATTGCGGGATGCGCGCAACAAGAGCAGTGCCAGAAATCTCTAGGCTGTTTTCAGCAGACGCAAAAGCAAGTGTATCTCTCAAAATTCAGTCACCTATACTTTCGTCTTGAATGCTACGCTTACATCTTAAAGGCATGTGGCTCTACGCAAGTGCTCGAGGAGATTCCTATCTGGAGTGTGCACTCTTGGAATGCACTATTGCAAGATTTGTCCCACGTGGGCAGGGGCAGAAAGCTCTAGTTTGTTTTCAGCAGATGCAAAGTGAGTGCCTCTCTACATATGTAATCACCTATGCATGCATCTTGAAGGCATGTAGCTCTAAGCAAGATGTTGATATGGGCACAAAAATTCACAATTGTATTGTTAGTCAAAGGCTATTGAGAAAAGATGTTGTGCTTGGCACTGTCTTGGTCGATAAGTATGCAAAGCGAGGGTCTCTCTCCATATGCAATTACCTTTGCACGTACCTAAAGGCATGTGGCTCTACACAAGATGCTCATATGGGCACAAAAACTCAGAAGTATATTGTGAGTGGGAGGCTATTAAAGAAAGATGTCGTGCTTGGCAGTATTCTCTAAGTCGATATGTATGTCAAATGTGGTACGCTTGAGAAAGCACAAAATGTGGCTGAGGAGCTTCCTATCTGGAATGGCATCGACCATCCAACGGCAAGTGCTTGCTTGCTTTTTTTATGACCTTCATCAGTCGCCTTGTCAAGACGTGCAGCTAATGAGCTATTCATGCTCTAAACTACAATTTCGGCCCTCTGGCGTCTTTCTCATCGCAAACGAGAAATCGTCAGAATTACAGCCTTTCAGTGCAAAAAGGGGATCGGCTTCCTTTCTTCTTTCTTGGTACCTTCACAGAAAAACCACAAGATGGGTAATCACTTCGAATTGATGCAGGATTCGGCAAGGAAGCTCATGAAGGCTATTCTAAGCATATGCAAGCAGAAGGCCTTTCTCCAATGCAATCATCTATGGAAGCAAGCACCTATGTTAGCATCTTGAAAGACTTCGTAATATGTTGACATGGGTGAGAGAATTTATGATGAGAGTGCTCGTCAGTCACAAGCTATTCAGAAACAGGTATGTGCGCAAACGAGAGCAGGCCAGAAAGCTCTAGGTTGTTTTCAGCTGATGCGACGCGAGGGCCTCTTTCTAGTTGCACCTCTCTTCAAATGCAATCACCTATGCGTGCATCTTGAAGGCATGTAGCTCTACGCAAGATGCTCTTATGGACACAACAACTGAGACTAATATTGTTAGTCACGTGATGCTTGGCAATGCCTTGGGCGATATGTATGCCAGATGTGGTGCGTTTGACAAAGCACAAAAAGTCCTTCAGGAGCTTCTTGCAGGAATGTCGCCTCTTTGAATGCACTGATTGTGGGATGTGTGCAACAAGAGCAGGGCCAGAAAGCTCTATGATATTTTCAGTGGATGTAAAGCATTGGAATGCACTTTCCCCATAATACACACAACATGAAGCAGATGCAAACGGAAGGCCTTTCTACAAATGCATTCACCTATGCTTGCACCTTGACGACTATTGACCTTATGCAAGCTTGTTGTGCGGAACACCGCCACAAGATCGCAGGAAGGGTCTCTATCCAGACGCAATCAACTACGTCTACGTAGGAATCTGGAAGGCATGCGGGTCAGCAGATACAATCATGTACACAGCCATAGATATTAGAATTCACGATATGATCGCTAGTCAAGGAGTACGATTTCATGCTTGGTGGTGGTTTGGTCGATATATATACAAATTGTGATGTTCTCACAATAGCACAAAATCTTCATTAAGGGTATCCTCCCTAGGATGTCGTCTCTTACAACGGGTTACGTGCAGGAGATGCCCAACATCGTTGATGCAAGGAAGGCCATTGCCGACAAACATTCAATTGCGGTGAGTAAGCATTATCATTTTCTGATTTTTGATACTGAGAATGCAGTTAATGAACACACTGAAAATTGCACGCTGTCGTGGGAATGGCACGTTCCCTCGTATTATAAAAATTGGGGAGGACTGTGCAAACTCCCCCATGCAAGGAGACTTGCATGTTTTCTTTTTTTTTAAACATAAAAATGGAACAACAAACAATTAATAAGATTGACATCTTGTATGATCATGAACATTGAGCTTGACAAAACTCTTAACACTCCTTGTGGTTTTTGGCGAGGTACCCCTCTGAAGCACTACAATTGGTAACCAATTTATGCGGAGGTACACCACTAAACCACGACGATCGGTATCCCAAACACTCTCAGGTAAAAAAATCTAACACTCTTTCATGAAATCTCTCTCTCTTCTCTCTCTCTCTCTCTCTCTCTCTCTCTCAATTTCCAATATTTTGTTTGATCTCAGTTCGATGGAACATAGCTAACGAAGCACTCTAGTTATTTACTTTATGTCGTATTGAGACTCAAACTTCTATGTGAAGATCAAAACACCCCTTTCAAAACCACTTTTGGAGACCACCAAATTAGTGGACATTTGGTGCCACCACCTAACCATGCTTCCAACCAGGTACTTTTTGCAATATAAGGAAACTTATCTAACCAAATCTGAATCAATCCATCAAATGAACCACAACAAAGCGAAAGGCCACAAATTCACCCATAGACCACAAATCTTTCAATTAGCCACAATTTCATCCCTTATAAAAACTATAAAACATTGTAAGCACCTACACCTCTTTCATCACACAACAACAGCGTATGGTTTTTCGTAGGTTCAATATTGAAAAACTATAAGCACCTCTACCTAAGCTATGATAAGCCAACATTACAAAACAATTTCATTATCTTTGTTACAAACTGCTATATGTTAGAACTAGGGGGAAGAAAGGGGAGGGGGGGTTCCTCTTGTTATGCCTAAATCTTGCATGGTGAGAGGACATGGAAGAAGGCATCATCGACTAATACAAAGCTGCAATAGGTGTTTAAAAAGTAGTTGATTTGCAAAACGAGAGCTTTGATGTTCGATCAAAGCTTGTGTGAGAGATAATATTGATCCATGAGAGAGAGAGAGAGAGAGAGAGAGAGAGAATTCACGAACTTAGGTGGAGGCAGTAGTGCACACGAATAGCAACCACGTCTATAGTTTTCAAAAGTACAAGTACCATAAGATTAGTTCTTTTCAGTGCAATGCGCGGCTTTTTTCCTAAATGGAATAAACCCCTTTGGTAAATGTAATTTTATAATTAATGAAAAAATTTACCAAAAAAATATCCCTTGTTTTAAAGTAATGTGGTACAGAAAGTTTTGAAGGTGCATCCAAGGGGGGGAAAAACAACTAACCATCCTTTACAAACAAGGTAACAAGTCACTAAGGATTATCATTTGGTGCTAATGGATGAGGACCTGAAGCTTAGGGAAAGAGCGATGGTTTGATTTGAGGCCCTTTGCGAAGCGTGAGGAGCAAGATCTGAGCACCTAAGGGTAGGAGGATCGCAGTGGAGTTGTGGGTGACAGGTAGCAACAGGGCCTGCTCTACGTACAGGTAGTGGTGGCTGCACAGCATTTCCCAGCGGGGTTCTAAGGTTTTTTGTTTTGTTGTTGTTGTTTTGCTAGGAGTGTCCTGAGGTGCGAGGGTGTGGGAGGTTGCATGCCCGCAGTCTGCTTTGCATTCGAGCCCGGCCCGTGCCATCTTTAGCGCGCCTATTTGCTCTAGCTAAGCCTTTTATTAAGCGTGCACCCATCTTATGCGTGCCTATCTTACGTGCACTTGTGTTTTGGCTATATTATGCGTGTTGTCTTGAGACTTTATTCTCAAGCTTTACTTTAGAGATTTGGGATTGCACTTAGGACCGCTTCCCACCGGAGCACCTTGTGGAGACGAAAGTTGCACAAGAGCCTTCAATATGACAACACGGCGTCCCGTCTGGACAGATGTTACGTCTCCTATCAGGCATATTGGCTTCCCTCATCTGCAATGTTATGTGCCGACACATCCAAAAGCATGTCGGATCACTTCCTCCTTGAGATTCACATAGCCAAGGCTAGTAAAGATGTAGGTTCCCCCGAGGGAAAGAAGAAAAAGTTAGCCTATGGGAATCATCTCTTTAAGGACCCTCTTCAAGTCTTTAGCTAAGAAGGCCTTGTGCAAGCTAAGGCAAGATGTGGGAGCCGCTGACCCTCGAGCCTGACCCTCTCTGGTGCGAAGAATCCAATCCACAATTAAACGAGCAGGGCCCAAAGTGAAAAAGGCTCGAGAAGACGCTAACAGGGATTTGAAGGAAGAGGCAAAGGAACTAGCCAAAAGAAAGCAAGAACGAATATCTCTTCAGGAAGAGCACAAAAGATGGCTAGAGGCCAAATCATGTCTTGTTGATTTGCAAGCTGAGGAGATTAATAAGACCTGCCTATTGGCCAAAGAACTTGCCCTCAAACCCGAGCCCGCTAACCAGACACATTTCTTCAAAGCTCTCATAGCTAAAAGAAGAAGGGACTGCTACAAACAAAAACATGGTTGCCCTGCAAAATACCCAAGATAACACGATATCTAGCATAAACTGACAAATCTGCATACTTGGCAATTCCCATGGCACATAAACCGTGACGTATGCGAACAGAGAGAAACTGGGAGCAAGACAGAGCAAAAGAGAACACGTGTAGGCGCACCTCCTAGAGTGGAGTGCTACGCCAACACGACGAGAGAGAAGAGAGGAGAGGAGAGAAGAATACACAGACACTGAGTGCAATCTCCCCCCCTGCAAGAGTGAGCATTTCCCTCTTGCACGTATTTATTTATAGATTTCTTGAATGCCCAAAAATGAGTACAAACTGGGAGGCCGGACACAATTGGCCAAAGCTCATAAAGAGCACTTGAATAATCAAATGTGATATCCTTCTGCATAATCCATTATCTGCTAATTCTTTTGCCACCTGTTAGCTGCAATAGATAATAAAATATCAATTCTATAACATACCTCTTCGTTGGAAAGCAACTGTCCTCAATTGCGAAGATAAAATCTGCAAACAATACTTGTCAAAAACAATGATTAGAAATATGTATCAAATAGTAAAAGAAAAATCCATAAAATTAGACACATTGGTTATGCCTGGCCCCATCTACATACTAACTATTCTAGTCCCATACCACTAGAATAAGCAATGTATGTCATACCCTGATGAGCCAGGATATCATTGGTCACACTCATCATTCTATAAATCAATCTTCATCAACCTCTAGTTCACTTCATAAATACTGTCGAGATAGAAAATCATCATATACCAATTTCAAATCCAATTCCAAATCCAATTCCAAAATATCTTTTATTTTATATACTCGGGTAACAAAATCATACCAGTTACAGTGGGGGCCAGCCATTGTAGCATGATTTCATGATTGGTGTTGCTTAAATCGGCGAATCTACACCAATAAGACGTGCTGCCTAAACCGGTGAATCTACACTACTGCTGCCTAAATCGGCGAAGCTGCATTTGGTATTGTTTTTTTTTTAAAACATGAATCTTTGTGCTGCCTAAGTCGGCGAATCTGTGTGCATGTGACCAATGGATTAGACAAGACATAAAATTAAGAAAAATATTTACTATTTGTTTGACACAAAATTGCACTATTCTCAGGTGAAAAATTACTTACAAACGGTTTTTCTAGTATCCCAAAGCATCTTAGCTCTCGTGGGAGTTGTACAATTCAATGACACTTCATCTCGATAGAAATTGCATTCAGTATAAATAGAAGACACAATGTAGGGATGGTTAATTTTCACGTGTCATAAAAGAATGCAGATAAGCAAAAGATTCTTGTTGCAAACTCGTTGAGCTTGTCCCGTATCTATACCACAAAAAAAACAGCTTACAAGAGAGTTGAAAAGGTGAATTTTATCACAGTAGCATAATAATCAAGTACATTGCAGTATGAGCAGTTGAGAGATGTTTTATAATGATGAAATCTTAAAGCAAGGACAATTAAAATGCTGCAGAAGACATTGCAAAAAAAATGCTACATGGGGTTTCGTTGATATGAGAGTACGGTGGTTAGCTTTGTCTGCAGTAGTAATTCGCAAAGACAAAGGAGTAAACATGATTTCTAAACAATTCTAAAATGAATTGAAGCACACACTAAATTCATTAACATTTTAAAAGTTGCTAATGAGAGTTTGTTTACAACATAGGGATGGTAGTTAGTAGAGATTAATGCTGTGTGATAACAATAAGAAGGGCAAATAGTAATTTCAATTAAGAAACTAATAATGGGACTTTTGTTTAAACTATTTTCAAATAAAATTGAAAAATAATAATAATATTAATAAAAAAATAAGAAATAAAAATGCATTTTAACTATATGATCTTATATTCATCATGGTTTACCTTAATCGGCTACAGAGGAGTACTAGAAACAATAGCATGGATGTCATACAAAAGCAAATAAATGAAACTACATTAAGTAATATCTAACAAAAATTGCACTATCATTATACCATATGATGGAACAAAAACAATAATTTTTTTTGTTTTAAGATAAATAAATAGATCTATCACCGTTTATAGTTTCACCTAACAAAGAAATGAGGACCCTTAGACATGTGCACATTGAGCCAGGTAGAGTTAAAAAAAAATCACAACCTACTGAAGTATGGAACATCTATATTCATGACAAACTCTAGAATTATTCAAGCTATTAAGTACCACTAACTTCACGGCCTGTGGACATATATTACTTTTCTCTTAGTAAGACAATTAGTGGGTAGCTTATCCTTCTTTTCTGGAAAGAGGTTTATGGACAATTGCACCAGCAGATGTGCTAGAGAGAAACGAAATGAAATGTTATATTCCTATGAATAGTGAGACCAAAGTGATACAATCCTTGTGGGTTGACTCCAATGTGTGGGTGCAAAAACAAAATGAAGTAAAGGAAAGACTCAGATATTAAACTAAACGCGTAAAGTCGTGATGAAAAGCAATATCGTCATCGACAATGCATGCGGGTGTCCGACATCGGAGAAAGTATTGCAGTGGGCACAGAAAAGCGTTTGTCAATGTCCGCCGTCGCCGTAAGGAGTCGTGTGGGAGGGGGAAGAGAGATAGCAAAAAGGAAATGTTACATTACTCGTCTTCAGAAGACGATGGGATCAAACTCAAACAGTCCTGATGGATCTTATCTGATGTTTGGGTACAAAGCAAAATGAAGGACAATAAAAGACTAAATTGTAAAAACACTAAAGTTAAAACCCAAAAAATAGACTTAATCGCCATCTGCAGCGTGGATGCCCGAGGATGTGTTGCAGCGAGCGGCATCGCAGAGAGTATTGCACCAACCACGGAGGAGCTTCGTCAATGTCTGCCTCTGTAAGCAGCCCACTTGGGGGAGAGAGGGAGAGAGAAAGAAACCGGGGGTGGGGACGGCTGGGGGGTGTCGATATCAGCCGATGAAGAGCTTTGAGAGTTGATTATCGGCTTGATCCTCGTGATCATTATCATCTTTATTATCACTAATATCATCCTTAAGGAAAACGCTACACGCAACTGCTGGCCATCTCTGGCCGGCGGTCCTGAACCCATGCGTTGATGGCCCTTCTTTGCCATGCATGCTGCTCCTCTCCTACTTTGTAGCCGTGCTCACGACCCTCCTTTTATGCTCCCTCCAGTGCCTTGCAGCCGCCCTTTTTCTGTGGATGTGCTCCCTAACGTCACCCCTTTGATTGCAGGCTGAGCCCCCTCTACTGTCTGCACAAAGTTATGATTTATGGCCCAAAATAGTCTCTCATGCAGAAGCAACAGGTGGTGCGGGCGCTACGCCGTCAAAGGATTAGAGGGAAAGAGAAGGAGAGAGTGTGTAGGCAGAAAACTGAGAGAGCATGAGAGAGTTCAATAGCATTTGGTCAAACAGAGACCGAAAATATGGACGGTGTGTGTGGCCGCTAGCTGAAGAGCTAGAGAGAGAGTAGATGGCGATCAAAAGCCACTGAGAGATCACTGAGAGGGAGACAGCAAAAGGCCTGGGTGGTTGGTTTGGCGGGAGTTGCATGTTGAGATTGTGGACAAAAAAACCAGCCGCTGCATGGGATGGGGGGGTTGGTTGGTTTCATGCAACTCACAGAAAGAGCATGGCGCGCGAGAGAGAGAGAGAGATTCAAAGCAAAGTGGTTTCACTTTGCATGATTTAAAGTGTCTTCACTTTGCATGATTTGCAAAATTACGAGCCTGTACAAGCCGATGTGTGCAGTCACCAGTTGACAAGCTAAACAAGTGAATGTTTTTGGCAGCTAAACAAGCTGGCTGCATGTCGTCTCGGCAGCAACGACACTGCAACTGAAGGGTAGCTAAGTCCGGGAGGTGGGTAGCGGCTCAGGTGGGAGCAGAGGCCAGGCAAGTGTAGGACAGATGGGGATAATGTTGTTCCCCAATGCATTTGTCTCTGCTCACCTGATCCTCCACTGTGTTATAGCCTGCTGGTTCAAATCTGGCGGTGAGGAAGGTCGCCCTGGTGATTTTTTTTTTTTCTCTGCTGCTCCAATGGAAACGGAATAGAAAGGGGCAGGGGGAGAGACATATAGATATAGACATATATTAAACAAATTTTAGCTCTACAAGTTCTATTCATTAGGGAAGGTTTCTCACGGGCAACAGACTCGTGATGTCAAGAAAGAAAAGGGAATCTTTGTCTCGCTTCGTAGCAACCAAGTGTGGTAGATTGGTTATGCTATTTCCCTCTTGAATAACAAGTCTTAAGTTCAACTCTCCTCGTCAGATAGATCTTTGAATTCTATGGAGAGTTTTTTTCTCCGTTCGTTCCTTGATTGTATGTATCCTCTCGTGCATCATGAACAAACTACAAGCTATATCGTTATTTACCGAGTGCTAAATGAGATATTAGCAATATTTAGATCGTCACTCAATACATGAATTATCATGGTTTATATATCTTAGTTAGATTCTTTTGAGAATTACAAATTAACGTAGGAGTAATGCTAAGTATCCAAAGATTTATAATAAATAAGTATAATCAAAGAGAAATAAAATGACAAGATCTTGATAAATCAAGAAAGAAGAGAAAAAAAAATTTTAAAAAATTATGTAAGTGCACTTAGCTTCGGTACATAGTTATATAGATCCTTGCTCAATTTCTAGTTTTTGGATCTGTGTGAGACTGATTGTCTCCAAGAGCGTATCCTCGTGCTCTGATACCACTGCTACAAACGGAAACATGGCTGCCCTACAAAATAACCAAGATAACACAATATCTAGCATAAACTGACAAGTCTGCATCCCTGGCAATTCCCATAGCACATAAACCGTGACGTATGCGAACAGAGAGAGACTGCGAGCAAGACAGAGCAAAAGAGAACACATGTAGGCGCACCTCCTAGAGCAGAGTGCTACGCCAACACGATGAGAGAGAAGAGAGGAGAGGAGAGAAGAATACATAGACACTGGGTGCAATCTCCCCCCGTGCAAGAGTGAGCATTTCCCTCTTGCACGTATTTATTTATAGATTTCTTGAATGCCCAAAAATGAGTACAAACTGGCCGGCCGGACATAATTGGCCAAAGCTCATAAAGAGCACTTGAGTAATCAAATGTAATATCCTTCTGCATAATCCATTATCTGTTGATTCTTTTGCCACCTATCAGATGCAATAGATAATAAAATATCAATTCTATAACAGGGACTCTATTACATCAATTACTAACGAGAGGGGGGATGTTATAAGGGACCAAAATGATATGGCCAAGCTCATGCTCGACCAGGAACTCTATTACATCAATTCTATAACAGGGACTCTATTACATCAATTACTAACGAGAGGGGGGATGTTATAAGGGACCAAAATGATATGGCCAAGCTCATGCTCGACCATCTCAGTCAAATTATTGGTCAGCTAAAAGGCTGCGCTTAGGGGATCGGGGAGGCTAGAGCCCTACTACTTGGTACGATTAAATGTGACCTAATACCTACTAAAGCAAAAGCAATGGAGAGGCCTATCTTTGTCGATGAATGTTGGACTACCTTGCAAGCTATGGGGAAGGAAAAGTCCCCTGGGTGGGATGGACTAACTGCCGAGTTCTTCAAAGAGTTCTAGGAGGATCTTAAAATCCCGATAGCGCAACTAGCGAACAGGGCTCTTCTGGAGGTCCAATTGGATACAAGCCTGAAGAAAGGGTTGATCAAACCTATCCGCAAGTTGGTGTGTTGCTCTTTGTTGAAGCACTAGTGGCCTATCTCTATGATGAAAGTTGCGTACAAGATCATTGCTAAAGTGATTGCTCTAAGATTGGATCCAATCTTGAAAAGAATCATCACTCCCCACCAACATGGATTCATAAAAGGTAGGTCCATTTATGACAACATCTTGGCTGCCATAGTTGGTATTGAATACGCTTCCTTCACCAAGCAAGGGTGTATCCTCCTCTAGCTTAATCTTGATAAGGCTTACGATAGTATCTCATGGCCATACATTGAGGCAGTCATGAAGGCTTTGGGTTTTGGACCCAGAATGTGTGCGATGGTCCGCACGTTGGGGGAAGGAAGTTACTATGAGCTCCTTTTCAATAACAAGATAGTGGGAGGGTTTGAGGTCAAGCGCTCGATCAAGCAAGGCTGCCCCACTGCTTTTTTCTATTGGCTCTCACCCATTTGTGACTTCACTTGGGAACAGTGCAACGAAAGGGGAAATTCAAGGTCTCTCACTGTTTGGAGGAAAGAAACTGCTTGCAAAGCTCTTTGCAGATGACTCTTTGTTGTTTCTCAAAGCTGAATCAGAAACGCTAAGAAGAGCCCTTAAGATTGTTCAATTGCTTGCCTCTGCCTCTAGCTCGATGTGCAATATATGAGAAATCAAGACTGATATCTCTCTCAAAAAGCGAGACCTTCGACCTCGCAAAATGGTCAGGATAAGGTATAGGCAAGTGCACTATGTTCAGGCACCTAGGTGCTCCTCTTGGAGTGCACATTACGGATAAACACAGATTTGACAGGCTCTTGACCAAACTTAAGAACAAAAAGAAGATGGATGTTTGTGCTCCTCCCATTTCATAGCAGAGTCATGGTGATTAATGCTGATACCGTGCATTTTATTTGTATTGCCGCTGCTAAAAATGAGCAAATCTAATTGGAAAGAATTCTTGAAGCCTATCAAGCGGTTTTTATGGAAAAGCAACATGAAAGCCACAACCTCTTACCAATGGGGTAAATGGGAATGGGTAGCAAGACCTAAGAAGCAGGGCGAAATAGGGATTATTGATCCCATGGTGCATGTGGAAGCTTCGTGTGCCAAACTTGTTGTCTCTCTGATGAACCAGAAATAGGAGTGGGCTATCATGGCATGGGATATGATTAACGGCGCAAAGATTTCCTCAAAAGGGGGAATATGGAAGATGGCCACTATGCCGGACAAGATTTTAGCAGCTTGTTGGACACCACTCAAGCTTGGAGGTTGCAGAGGGGAGCTTGCATAGAAGTGTAACAAAGCAGTCTCAACTCCGAATGGGGAGAGAATCTCAGATACTTCAAGGACTCCTCCCACAATCCCCTTGGATATCTAAACTTGGAAGGGGCTCCTTGGACCCCTTTTTCAGGGAGGTTGCACGACTGGTGAACAACAAAGGAATCTCTAAACTTTCGCATCTTTGGGATGAAAGAAGCTTTTGCTTGAAAGATGTGGAGCTCATGGTGATGCAACATAAATTAGGGTTATACGAATGGCAGTTGATTAGTAAACTCTTGGAAATGTTGGCTTCCTCACTTCCTTCTGTATGCGGATCATAAATATATTGAAGAGCCTGGCATTAGCCAAAAGACAAAGTGTTCTCGCTTCCCGAGACCCAGAGTACCTACTGTGTGCCGGTATACACAGCGGATTGGTTTGCCCCACTCAACAGAATTTGGAAGCAAAATTGGTCAGAAGAACGCTGGCAAAAGAGGGTAACTATCATATGGGGAGACTGAAGGGCCGGATTACATAAAGTATTTATCTGGAAGGTGCTTTGGGGAGCCTTGTCCACTGGGATTAAGGTGCAAGCTAGAGGGCTTAGCTCTGAAACTTGCTCTGGCTCCAATTCAGCCTCGAAAGACCCCCTTCATCTGTTTGGAAAATGCCCTACTTCGCAAGGACTTGCCGCTAGGGTTTGCAAGTGGGTATGAAGGACTTGGAAGATAATTTTTTAACGGATGACTTAATCTTGGGAGGTCTTGATATCCAAAGCCAGACCGTTTTGGTGTGCACTCAAATGATCAGATTTTGCTACCTGAACCAGGTATGGAAGTCCAGGAACCTTCGAGTATTTGAGGACAAACTGGATGTTGCCCTAGTTGACATTGTGAGATTGAGCACTGAGCTCATACACATAGCTGGAGCAAGAAGAGGGGTTGGTGACAAAGATGAAAAATGGATGCAAGCTTTGAGCTACTTAGAACACTCAAGATGGTAGGAGTAACATCTCATGAGTCTCTTGTGGAACCCTATCCCCCTCAAGGCAGTTGAGGGCAATTGTATTCTTATTGAGTTAATATAAATTCTCTCAGCTCACAATTGTGAGTATGGCCAAAAGACAAGAGTCACTAAGGCTTGTTGAAGTTAAGGGAGGATGAGAGTTATGAAGAATACATAATGAGTACTTTCAATCACAAGTCATTTTTGTTGTGTTTTAATACAAAATCGTATTGTGTATTACACACACATGATCACAAATGCTTTATATATTATTGAGGGATCCACTTAAACAACAAGGTGAAAGATTCACATTAACATATTAAGACAAAATGAAATGAAAAAAATTAATAACAATAAAATAAAAGAATCCTGATAAACTAAGACAAAAAATATTTTAATGCTTATATAAAAAAAGTTGAAATTTAATAAACATAAAAAATAATTGAAATGAATCTTTATGAGATCTTTAAATGAAAAGACTCTTTCATAAAATAAAATATTTTTTAAAAATTCAATGAGTTAATACTTGGTACCATGGGATCGAACTTTTATGCATGCACTCCTTAATCCCTTGTTCTTCAAGGCTTTTTCTTAGGGACTCTGTATACGAAGGGGGTAATCGTAATAGAGGGAGGGACAAAACTGACGTGACCCATTGTGTCATGCACAAACGTTGAGGGTGGAGGGTAAAAACATTGTTTTGCAACCATTAGTGGAGGGGGGAAGGGGTAACTTAACACTTACAACTTACCCCCCTTCCATGTGGGGGTCCCTTTAGAGGCCAGAGAAAACGACAATGCCCACCAAAACTTTCTCCCCAAATGGTTTGACTTTGCAATTTGATGATTTAAAGTTCAAATCCAAACAAAAACGATTGGCAGTGTGTACTATGGACCAAACAAAAGTTACCACCATACGGTTTGACTTTGTAATGTGATGATTAAACGTTTGGAAGCTTGTAGTATGGAACCAAACAAAAAAAGTGCTAGCTCAGCACAGCTTTTAGAAGTCTCTCTTTATTGACAAGGATGGGGGGAGGGAGGCAGAGAAGGGGGGGTGGGGGGTGGAGGGGGGGAGGGATATCCCTTGTGGAGAGAGAGAGAGAGAGAGAGAGAGAGAGAGAGAGACTTTTTTCTTGCTTCACTCCCCACCCAAGGCCTCCCTCTTTTTCGTTCTTTGCCTTGGGCTCCACTCCTTCTCCTTATGTCATGTGGCAGGGGGTCTTCAAGATGCATTAGATAATATATAGATATAGATGTCTATGATGTCGTGTTCTTTTTTTCTGGATGTTTCTAGCTTTGTGTTAAAGTCTATCAGCACATTCATATCCGATTCCAAGGACTTGAGTAGGTCCTCCCAATTTTGCTTGAGGGTTTATTAACTGGAATCTCAGAAGATCCCTTGAGTTGAGCCAAAGAGTAAAAGGTAAGCTTTGGCAGCTGGCACGCGAGCATAAAGGGGATGATGGAGGTGTCGCGCGAAGTTGGGGATCTGTTTTGCGTGCGAAAACAGAGATAGTGCCACCCGGTTGTTGGTTATATACGGTGCATAGGGATCAAAGGCGGCTAGATCTCCATCTCTCTCTCTCTCTCTCTCTCTCTCTCTCTCTCTCTCTCTCGTTTTCACTTTGCAGGTGTCTTGTCTCTTTGCATTGCACGACAGAAAGTTGCAATGGGAGGGGCGATGGGCAAGATGTGAGTGTGATGGTTGCGTAGAGCAATATGTGGGCAATTGATAGGATGAAGGCAGGGAGAGAGTAGCGAATATGGAAGAAGCTCATGACTTGAGGGCTCGAAAGAACTTGGGGGCAACACCATAGCAAGAGTTGCAGGGGAATATGGACAATAAGGATCAAGGTGACGATGCTTGTGCCATGGCATTGGCAAAGGATGGAACAGCAGGCTTAGGCCAACGTGTTTGCTGCGATGGTGTGTTCGACCTGACGCGTGAATGGGCATGGCAAGATTTCCCTTGGTGTGCTTCCCTGCATTGCGACAACTGCGAGCCATGGTCGAGTAAAGAGAACGTGCAATCAGCGAGGACTAGGTGAGGCAGGGACGGCGAGCGCAGGAGAAGGAGCACGGTGCAACTAAAATTGCAGGAGGGAGGCATGGGCGAGGTAGGGGAATCATCGACAACACTGCAGACTGAGCGATGCATCAAGGCAGGTTCCGAAGACGAACTGTTCACACAAGAATGGGCTCCAGATTGCTTTTGCTTCAAATTGAAAGATTCTTTAGAATCGAATCATACAAATTAATGAGTTTGTGTACAAGTTAGACCCAGTAGTAGTGCTTCTAGGTTGCACAAAAGTTTTTGAGGTGCTTGCATTAGAGGGAATCTGCATAGATGATGTTGTGGGTTTGAGGAGGAAAAAGGAGTGGAGGGCACGTGGAGGAGGGAGGGAAGAAAAGAGAGAGAGGAGACTCTAGGTGCGAGCATGAGGCTAGAGAAAGTGGACATGTCTCCGTGTTGCAGAGAGAGGGGTGTTTGGAGATCGTGTCCAAGTTGAGCATATATGTGTCCAAGTGCGCAGGGAGTCCCTTCCCCTTTGTGAGTGCGCGTTGGGAGCCTCGTCACTCTCAAAGTGCTATGCTAGTGTATTTGATGATGGGATTGGGGCTATAGCCTACATCTATTCTTTTCACCAAAGCCTTCATGAGCTCTTCCTTTTCCTTGGTGACATGCGCATGCTACATATTGTGTTTCTTGCTTGATCTGCCCTTGGACAACGATGTTAAATTCGAAATAGTTTTCCACATCGTAGATTTGCACAAGTCTCTCTCTCTCTCTCTCTCTTTCTTTGTGTGTATGTGTGTGTGTGTGTGTGTGTGTGTGTGTGTACAAAGCTTAGGCAGGGAATCCCCCCCTCCCCCTCCCCTCTCTCTGATTTTGATTTTGCTGCTACGCATATCCCCTCATGCTACTCCTATGCTAAGGCATCCCATGGCCATGCTATTGTGTGCTTGCATCGTCAGATTTGATGTGGAAGTCCTTAGGTATCAAAGGAATCTTATTGAGAAATTAATAAATGTAAGAAATGTATCTAGCAAGCAGGAAAAGGGATCGCCAAAATGCTCACTGGAGTGTAGGGTCTATATGCGAGGGGGGAATTTATATGTCCATATAATCTTGAAAACTTTAAAATTCTATCAAAACATGTGAACATTGAAGATGGAAAACTTGTTTAAAATCCTTAGAGAAGAGAGGAAAAGTAGGAGGAGCAGTGTTAGAAAAAAACCGGGGTCCAATGTATTTTAACCGGTTGAAATCCTAAAATCTTGGTTAGATTTTGAGCTTGCCTTGAAGAAAACCGAGAAATTTTCACAAGTTTTAGTGCAATTACCGGCAAAAGCTTTAAATTTTGACCTAAAAACGGGGAGAAATTCAAGTTTGCCCTTATTTTCTTCGATAAGGAAAAATGTATTTTTCTAGCCCTGAGGAGGAGTGGAACAAATAAAGAAAGGTTCTCTTTTTGCCTTGAGACTCGACCATGGAGAGTCCAGGACAAAGAAGTCATCAAAGAACAAACCTAGTAGGCCCTGCCAATTTTGGTTTTGGGATATCCTAATAGGTAGCTTTTAGGATATCCCTTCATATTTTGCCCCTCTAACTTCTTGTGTTGTGTATTCGGGTCATCTTTTCCCTTTGTAAGCTCTTTTGCTTTTCGGTTTGCTAAAGGCTTTAGTGCACTTTCGGTGAAGGTTGTTCAATTTTTATCTTGACAAGTGTCGAGGGGCCTTGAAAGTCTTGTGAATAGAAAAACATGATAGTCTTCTAAATGCTATTTCCAGAGTTCCGTTCACCTTTTTGGAATAAAAAGTGTATTCATAAGAGTTTGATCTTATGCTTTATGCTATGAGATATTGATAAAGGTCTTTTCATTTAAAAACTTCATAAATATTCATTTCACTATCTTGTCTATTATGTTTATTAAATTTATATTTTCTTATGAGAAGAGCGCTAAAATATTTTTTAATAAAAAAAGCACTAAAAGATTTTTTGTTTTAAATTTAAATTTTTTATTTTATTTCTTTTTCATTTTATTTTATGTCAATTTATTGATATGCAATATGCACCTTTCACATTATTTAACTGGGGATCTTTGTAATATATAAATTACTTGTGATTAAATCTATTTACTCTATTACAGAGGCTCAAATTTAGGGAAGGCCACGTGGCTTGATTTGCGTCATTCGGTACTTCCCTCGATGTGTTCTTTGAATAGCTGTCGTTGTGTCTGAGGACTCAGGAGCTCTTGTCCGCTTGCACACACGCACTGAGAGAGAGAGAGAGAGAGAGAGAGAGAGAGAGAGAGAGAGAGAGAGAGAGACCATCAATATGTCATGGGAAAGCATTTCCTTATGTCGCCAACTCGAGGAAGAGCAAGTTTGATAGAGGGAGTGGACTAGCTGAGAGACAAGAGGATGGCAGTCAACTCAAGGTTGACTGTGTTGGTGCATCGACTGAGAGAACAGGTGATGCATGCGAAATACACATCTTGTGGTGCTTCCCTTTCTGTGCTTTGCACTGTCTTGGTCGACATGTATGCGCACTTCATAAAGCACAAAAAGTGCTTGAGGAGCTTCATGTTCGGGATGTTGTCTCTTGGAATGCATTGATTGCAAGATATGCCCAACTTGGGCAGGGCCAAGGAACTGTTGGTGTTTTTCAACGGATGTGAAGTGAGGGTGTCTCTTTAGATGCAATCACATACGCTCTGGCCTGTTTTCAGCTAATACGAAGCAAGGGTGTCTCTCCAAATGGAATGTTGTCTCAAGGAGTGCATTGATTGCAAGATATGTCCAACAGGGTCATGTCAAAGAGAGAGAGAGAGAGAGAGATCTATTATCAGTAGATGTGTGTACACACACACACACATACACACACTGGTATGTACACACATACTCGCATGAGTGAGCTTGAGAATGTATATGATTGACCCCTTGGTAAGAGCGAACAAGACCCGCAAGAGGTGGGTTGTGCGAGCTCGTATGTATAATAGATCATACAATTTTACATTAAAACACAACAAAAATTCCATGTGATTATGAGCACATATTTAAACTTACTCTCCCTTATCTCCCCTTAACTTAGCACGTCTTTGTGCCTTCTCACATTCTCTAATATATCGCTCGGTTTTATGGGTTAGAAAAAGAAATATGAATCAAATGGTGTAGAAAATGAAAAGCTTACGTTCTGAAAAGTCGAGAGAGTTAAGTTTTACCTTCTTAAAAAAAGTTTCATGAGATAATAGAATTCACAACATAAAATAATTAAAAATATTTTTAATGGCTTCAAAAAAATTAAAAGATATTCTTAATTCAAAGATTCCCTCAACAACACAAAAGCGATGAACTAGTCCATTAAAAATATTTTTAATGGCTTCAAAAAAATTAAAAGATATTCTTAATTCAAAGATTCTCTCAACAACACACCTCTCTTCTCTCTCGTGCAACAACAGGCAATGTGGAAACACAACAGGCAATGTGGAAACACGTAGATTTGCAACAATATTAGTTGAGTGTGAAGACATACACAACTTAGAGAGAGAGAAAGAAAACACTAAAAGAAAAATAAAAGAGAAGAGAAACAAAAGTATACAATGTAAAGTTTACTACCTCTTTCTATCTCTTTATATGGACACAACATGTATTTTGACTTTATACGTAGTATATCAAAAAAAAGTCTTTTGACTTTTCACCTTAGTATATCTTTTGACTTGTCGACTGCCGTATGTTTTTTGACTTTTGACTTCCTAAGCTCACTCTTCACTTACACAATTAATATGTTTTGAAATATTTTTTTTTCGAGATTGGGGAGATTCGATAGGATTCACACATAATATATGTAGTGCTCGTAAGAATGAGGGGTGTATTCGAATAAAAATATGCTTTTCAAATATTTTTTAATGTTAACCTTACGCTTCATAGCTATGACATTGTTATCTTTTTGTACATCACTAAATGTGACTCTCTCTCTCTCTCTCTCTCTATATATATATATATATATATATTTATTTATATTTATATATATATATATCTCACTAGAGATATCTCTATTCGGGTCAATTGTGTGTGCAACTCAAGGTCTCTTAGATGGAATTGCCTCTCTATGCATAGATAGATCCAAGAGGGGAATGCTCTCTCTCTCTCTCTCTCTCTCTCTCTCTCTGCGTTAATAACTGAGACATGCATTAATTGACATGGGAGGGGTTTGTACACACCTTGCGGATGATCTGGCAAGTCTTCATACTTTCTTGCCTTCTCTTTCTCTTCTTTTTCACCCGAAGGATGATGCTATTTAGCACCCATTTGTGCTTCTTAGTGCTCCTTCTCCAGGATGCGTCAAGTTTGCAATGTGTGTCTTGTGAGCACCAGTTAGGAAGGGCTCATTGGTGGTCTTTATGTGGAGAATATTGGCACTATTAAGGGCTATTCTAATACTTTTGTTGCTAAATATAAAGAGAAGCTACTTATATCTCTTGGCCTTTGGCTTCAAAATAAATAAGATCAATTGATAGTTCATAAGATTTCCCCTTTTGAGGTGACTATCTTCAAATTGATAGTTCATAAGATTTCCCCTTTTGAGGTGACTATCTTCAATCTCCTCCTCTCTGCATCGCTCTTCCCGTTTCCCTTGTCTTCCATGATAGCCTCCTCCAACAGCCTTGCCTCCACACTCTCACACGGGCGCGACGAGAGGGGATCAACAAATGAAGTGATTTGGGATGTCCGATGCACATTTATAAATTTGGGACATTTGGTAAATTCGGAGAAAAAAGTAAATTTGGGTAGGCATCTAAATTCAGGACGGACCGCGCCCAATAATCCTCCCATGAAATCCCTTGCCTGCCCAATAACCCCTAATTGACAATCTTGTCATGGATTTTCACAACAAACCCTCACTCTCACAGTCGCTACCTGGCTAATAATGTCCTTGTAAACTGTGTCATTGTGAAGACCTTATCATGCACTGAAAGAAACAAAGATCTAAGTAGTTAAAAGTTTTATGACGAGAGAGAGAGAGAGAGAGAGAGAGAGAGAGAGAGAGAGAGAGAGAGAGAGATGGATGCCATGAATATAAAGAGAGGGAAAGAGTCGACGACTCGGTTGCAATGGAGAGAAGAGGGAGAGCATATCACAAGATTTCACCAAACTTCCAATTTTTATCGATTCAAACAATAGGGTAAAGGAGCCAATAAGAGGATGGGTCGGTCTATGTAGAGAGATTCGTCCACCTCCAATAATAAAACATATTTCGCATCAATTATAGCACTACCCCCCAATGCTAGTGTGGTTAGAGCGTTGACTCTTAAATCTAGGCCGTGGGATTTGAGGATCGTGCCTTGCTTTTGCAATGACCCACAACACCCCTCCTATCGGTCTTGTTAACGGACCCACTTTTTGATACACACGATTTATAGAATTGTGTCGTTCGCCACATGTGCTTAGACATTCGTGACGCTGGTTTTGTTGCGGATAGGTGCTGCACGCATGGTTTGTTTGCACCCCTTCAAGCTTGGAACAGTGCCATCTAATGTTGGGTGGTCCGCTATTGGTGTGTTTACTCTAGTTCATAGACATAGTAAAACACCAAAGTTCTAACCTGTAGGCCTAGCTAAATATGAAGCATCTATGACCTTTCTTATTAGGTCCTCGTTGCTCTTATTTAGGGACTGAAAATTTTTTCCCAAGTCAAATGAATGAATGATTTGGGTACTCGTTAAATATGAAACAGAGGCTGAAGCTCTCTTCTCCTAGCGAGAGACTTAACACTCTTTTGATTTTCCCCTCCCCTCAATCATCAATGCATATGCACACTACCCTTGCGCCCTTCATAACCTTCACATTGGCATTCATCCTGCTGTGTGTGAGACTTGTCATCACCGCCCAGCAGCAGCAGCAGGCGGCATGCCTGAACCAAACATGTGGAGGTATTAAGGTCAGCTACCCCTTCAAGCTCGCAAACGCAACTGGCTGCCCTTCCTTCTCCTCCTTTTTCGAGCTTGAATGTGATCCTCTCAACGGCTACCTGCTTTTCAACAAAGCATCATTGGGTACATCGGCGAATGCCACTGCAGATCTAATTAGCCTGAGAGTGCTAGCCCTCGCCAACAATAGCATTATTCTGGATGTCACCAGCACAATGGTCACCATGAAGCTTACACCAAATGGCACACTCTGTGATGGGGACTTAAAATCTCTCCTTCTTCCCTCCTTTCCATCTCCCTATGTATTCTCTGATGAAAACCAGTTTGGCGGCTTTGGTTGTGCATACGGCGTGTTAGTGATTGCCAATCCAGCAGGAAATAACACCTCTTTCCCTGCCAATATCTCAGCCAGTTTTACTGATGTGTCTCTTGGGGGCTGTGATATGTTGTGCCCCAGTGGTGGCAATAATGCAGAGTGTGGGCATAACCAATGCTGCGTTTTTCACTGGCCTCGTGGCTCCTTTCCACGCTGGACTTTGTATGCAGCGGAACGCAGTTTGTTATCGGCTGCCACATACGATCCTGAAAGCTGCTCTTCTAATTATGCCACACTTTTCCACCCTAATTACACTGATTTCGATAGCCAGAAGTACGGGATCAAGCTCATGTGGGCTTTGCCATCCAATCACACTACCCATCTTGGCATCATGCAAAGCCCTGAGTACGCATGCTCGAATTTTTCCACTATCTCTCTGGTTCAAGAAGTTCCTGGATATCTTTGCTATTGTCTCCCTGGATATACTGGTGATGGCTTTGCTCAAGGGATCAAATGCTCAGGTCATACCTTTCTCATGTCTCTTGTTTAAGTGTGAATTATTATGTTCGTCTCTTGTTGAAGTCAATTGGCAATCACAATCTTGTGCGTGCGCGCGCGCGCGTAGATAGATAGATAGATAGATAGACCGTCTTCAAAAGGCCAAAATGACCTAGGAGACCAAACTGATACAATCTCGGTGGATCTAATACAAAATTAAAATGAAGTAAAGTGAAAAACTAAAATCTTAATTGCTAGATGTGAACGAAGCAGCTAGTTGGAACTGTGTAGGATTTGAGTAGGGGGGGTGAAAGTAATGACTAGGGGGTAATACAACACAATGTGGATGTGCGTAATGGGTGAGAGCTGATACAAAGAGTGATACAAGATGAGCAGGATGTATAATCCTCAAAAGAGCGAAATCATAGGAGATCCATCATTGGTCGCTAGCGAATCTCATCAATCTCCTCCATGGTCAATAGTCTGACCAGGCGTCTTGCATGTTGGGCCAAAGTGATCCGAATCCTCTGATGTAGCATCCATCGATGTTGTGTAGTCCTCCGTAGTCGTGGGCGTCTAGATCTCCCTAGCTCAATCGCTCGATCGATCAACGTGCCTCTTGTGTGAGAAGAATGTGAGCTCTGTTGTGGTAGTTGCACCTCTGGTTGCTTGGTGTCCACTCTAAAGAAGTATGTGATCCGTCTTGGAGACTGGCTAGCCTCTCCTCTCATCAGGTTCTCACCGTGTCTGCGCAGCTCGAGCAAAAACAGACCGGTCCAAAGCCCTCTCTGAACAGGCAGTGAAAGCGGCCTCGTATCTCACAGTAAATTGGGCAATGGCATCTGTACTGCAACTCTGTCTCAGGCTCCAGGTGACATAGGGGACATGTCCTGGCCTCTATTGGTACTCCCCTCTTTATCAGTCTCGATCCAAAGCTGGTATGAAGATGTACGTATCTGGCCAATAGCACATCGTATCCCATGAGATAAGTGGGTGTCCATGTATCTGGGCCTCTTCACAAAACCATCCTCAGGAAGTTGGAGAAGATGCTCTCTATAGAAAGCCATCTTCGTGCCCAAACTCTCGAGCCGGGTGTATCCAAGTCCTCCTAGTATCTAGCTGAATCAGGTCTTGGCGGATGAGCCTGGTGATCTGGGATTGTATAAGAGTCAGTGAGGGTGCATCCAATGAGTACTGGAAGGGGGGCAATCTATCCATGTTGAACCCATGTACCTGAAACCATGATGTCATCTCCCCATACCAGCATGCTGTGTCTCCCTGCAAAGCTAACTGTTCAGAGGACTCAAGTGCTAGGCCGGCATATCTGTCTTTGGGGAGGTCGCACAAGCAGTGTAAAAAGGAGACTGATATGGTAAGTGCCTCAACCACTAGTAGGGAGGCAGCTAGCTCTGCTCGAATAATGTCATGTGGTACTGGAACCTTGGCTCTAATAAGTTGCGAGATCATAGAGACTAGAGGCTTCTCCATGTCTCCCCATCCATCAGTGCGACGCGACCTCGCGTGATGGTCCAATGAAGGCCCCCATATCTGAACTCCATAGAGCAGTGCAGAAGCCACCAAAGTGTCAAAAAGCCAGAGCTTCGTCCGAGGCTCCTGAAACTGAATCTGTGAATACATCCTCTCCAATCCACCCAATGCTGCATGTGCTCTAGTCAGTCTAGTGTTTACTGCTCTCCTCAATGAAAATGCTGGTCCACTAAAGTCCACCCCAAGGTAGGTGTAAGCATCTGTATACTCCACTGTCTCATTGTTGTATGTGGATGTGGGTGCTGATATCCTGGTCCATTGTGGGGTGGTGTTAAACACCATAACCTTGGTTCTACCAAGGTTGACAGACAGACCATTGTTGTGAGCAAACCTATGCAAAGATTCCAAGTGACGTTGCATCCCCTCTGGAGAGTCGGAGATCAACACAATATTATCAACATATAATAATAGTGGAATCCATGTCCCTGCCAAATGTGCACTTGTATCTCCCTCTTTCCCAATATAGTCAGAAACCTCATCCACATACATACCAAATAGAGTAGGAGAGAGCAGGCAGCCCTGCTTCACCCCGATAGTGGAGGTAACTAATGTAGATAACCCCTCTGGGAGTGCGTACATGCCCCACTACTGACCTGTATAATGCCATAATTTCCCAAATCAGCTCTGTGGGTACTCCCATCTCCTATAATCTTCGCATCAATCTAGCTCTGGTCTCCTACTGCGGTTATGCTACCGAAATCGGGCTAGAGGACGACATTTTCAGCCCGGTAAAAGCGGGACAACTCATAGGAACTTGTAGGTTTTCTCCAAGTTTCGTAAGAATAATGAAATATTGAAAGGGGCACCAGTCTTTGGGGCCTACAAGGTGTCGCTGTGCTTGGAAGCACTCTAGCTCCCAGGCTGTGCTTTGTTTGAAGTGTTAATTCTAGTCACGAGTTTATTCGTGAAGTTTCTGTGTCGTAAAGTCAAGTAAAGTTTATCAAGTAGAGAATCGGGTGAAAGCGAAAGTCTACCGACAAAGTCTACCATCCTACGGGCCGGTTTAGTTAGAGTACATGATGGTCGTTTGTTGGGGAAAGCTCATCTTCAAAAGTAACCTTCGAATCCACATTGACTCACATGTAGTACTGCAAATAACTCGGTACTCTGCCTTGGTGGAAGAAAAGGCAACTGCTGGCTGTTTCTTGTTGCTCCATGAAACTCCTCCTGAGCCAAAAGAAAAGGTGTAACTTGTAGTCAACCGTCGTCCATTTGGATCTCCATCCCAATCCGAATCACTCCATCCTTGTAGAATGATATGGGAGTCTGTACCTCCAGCCGCATAGTGAATGCCTAATTACTTGGTTGCCTATAAATATGGCAGAGTCTGAAGAGCCTACTCCAAATGTGACTTGACGGGTTTCTGTATGAAAGAACCAAGAAGTCCCACCGGGAAACTGACATCAAACCGTATGATGAGTACCCAAATGAGAGAACCGACCAGTTTCCGAGACTATGTAGCATCTGCTATAACTGGGAGATCAAACTGTGACAACTCTTGATTGGGATCCAGAGGAGTTGAGATAGGTTTGCACTTGGTCATACCAAATGCTTCCAACAATTCTTGGATATGCGCTCCTGGGAGAGAAAGATGCCCCCCCTCTGTCTGCCATCTCTTCAATCCAAGAAAATGATGAAGCAAGCCAAGATTTGTTATCTCAAACTACTTAACCAAGGTTTCCATAGTACTGCGGATGTGCTCAACATGGCAACTTGTAATCACAAGATTGTCCACATAGAGGATAACAAGTGTCACCGATCCTCCCTCATGGTAAATGTAAAAATCTGGGTTTGTAGAAGATCGTCAAAAGGAGTGTCGTAGGAAGAAAGAGTCTATCTTCTGGTACCACGCTCTAGGGGATTACTTTAGGCCGTAGAGAACCGTAGCAACCTACAAACCATGTTTGCGAAGTTTGAATCCTCGAACCCTAGAGGTTGCTCCACATACACGTCCTCCTCTAAATCACCATTGAGAAAAGTTGAAACAAAAACCATATGAAAAACCAGAGCAAAAACTATCTGAATGGTCGCCATCCTTGAAGTCGGTGCAAAGGTCTCGTCATAATCCACACCAGGTTTCTAAGAAAAGACTTTGGCAACTAGTCTTTCCTTGTGCTTGTCCAAAGAACCATCAGATTTGTGGTCCTGTCAAGTGTTTTTCTTCTTGATTCTGCATGGCGAACTTCCACTTCAGTTGTGAAAGTGCCTCCTCAACTGTAAGAGGGTCTTTGTCCTTGATCACTGTAGACATCAAAGCATAGTTCACTTGTAATAAAGTCCCATCTACCTCAGCAACACGGAGTCGGTGAGATTGTGGTGTAGTACCGGCTTCACGCCAGTCAGGTGGAAAATCTGAAGTTGTTGAATTTCGCAAAGTCTTCAATAGACACTTCGACAACTTGTCTGTCTTGTTCCTCGTGGAGGAGCTACTGGTATATCTGGCTCTAACTTTGCACTGTAATGAGAACCGCTGTCATCTGCATCACCGGGATTGGTGCATTCTCCTCCGAAGCCCGATGGACATTAGTAGGAGAAGAGGGTTCATCAAGAGGCAAATCAAAATGAGGGTCTCCAAGTATGGGCAAATCAGGGGTTGTCGTGGAAGACTTCGGAGTGGAAACCCCCCTTTTGAAGGTAAGATCTCGTCAAAGATAACATCACGGCAGAGTACAACATCCTTCTTCTGAGGATCATAAAGTCGATATTCCTCAGAAAGAGTTGCAGCTGACAAAAATCATTCTTCGGGACTTGGGGTCAAACTTCCCCCTTTGCTGAGTGCTCCTTCGGTACATGGACATAGGCATCGTTCTCAAAAATCTAAAAGTAGGAGACGTCGGGCTTCTTACCAAAATAGGCTTCAAATGGGGTCTTCTTAGGAACTAAAGAGGTTGAAGATTCGTTTATGGAATGAACTATCATCGCAACTGCCTCTGCCCATAAAGACTTCGACAAGTCTCGATGCTCAAGCATGGTCCGTGCCATTTCTACCACTGTCCTATTCTTCCGCTTCACAACACCATTCTTTGAAGGTGATACCGGTATTCGCAAGCTCTCGTTTGATGCCATGGTCCGCCCAAAATTGAATAAAAGTGTAAGGTGTAGCGGATGTGAATGTTGAACTTTGCTCAAGATGAGTGCTCCGAACTGTGCTCAAGGTTCCTTTTACTTACGGAAGGGAGAGCCTCCTGTCACGTGACACATTCAACCCTATGTGTCCGTGGACAAGCTACACCATAACAGGGTTTTCGTTAGTCCAGTCAGTCTAGATTAGAAGTGATCTGGCACTTTTGTGAGTCTATTCGTAGACCGTGCATGCCCAGTCACTTAATGTAGATGCATATCCTCTGGTTGCACACAGCATGATTATCAGTATTCCTACCAGAATCCATCAGATTCAGTCAGGGGAATTTTCCAGTGATTTTAGCCTATTTTCCCTATTCTTGACATTTTTCACTTATTATTTTTAAGTGACTTCCCAACAAAGTAGGTAGGGCAATTTTGCTAAGTTTGTATATAAGCAAACCCAAGTTAGTACTAAATGGCAGAAGAGGCAGCAGGAGCTCCACGCTCAACAGGCAACTTCTCAACAGAACCCCCCAGGAGACCTAGCGTTTTTGGAGCAGAAGCCTAAAGCTAGCGTTTTGGGAACAGATCAGCCTTGGCGTGTTGGTGCACATCAGATCAGCCCCGGCGCCATCGCTACACAGCAGATCAGCCTAGCGTTTTTGCATTTGTAGAACCACGGCGATAGAAAGACCAATTTCAGCCCCTAGCGTTTTTGATTTGCAGTACAACCTCAGCGTTTTGGCAGATCATCGCGACGGAAACTCAAGTACCATTAGCGTTTTTAGTTTTCAGCAGTTAGACATCGTAGATCAAGTCCCGAACCTCGCATATCTCACCTTCCCGCAGCAGTTCCTCGCCGCACGGTCAGTTTCCGCAAGGTTTACAGTTCCAGCCCGGAAAATGCAGATTTCAGCATCTGCGTTTTCAGCGCGTCGTCGTCGCATCGTCGCCATCGACATCGTCACCGACATAGAGTCAGAATTCAGCAGATAGATGATTAGCTGATTTCAACCCATAGCGTTTTTGGACAGTAGTAGAAAGATTGCAGATTTCAGCCTTAGGTCGACTTTGTCATCACCGTCGTCATTGTCGACATAGTCTAGACTTGCATCAGTCTCATGCATACCATTTGTACCAGATTGTGCAATCATAAGTAGACCACTCTCGCCGACGAGAGTAGGGCCTTTGGAGGAGGGTTTTACAACGTCTTTGGTGTCGTATTTCTCTTCTCTCTCTATCTCTCAGTCTCATTCACTTGCATGCACAATATCCACTCACTTTGTTCGTGATCATAGCACTCTCCATAAGACGGAAAGCTCTCTTTCCCTAAGAACTAAAAGGAACCTTGAGCAATAAAGATCACTAATCTTGAGAAAATACAACATTCATTCCGCTGCACCTTACATTGGTATCAGGGCTTTGGAAGTGTTCTGCATTACTCAAGGAAAGAACCACAATAATTTTTTTTTTGCTTGTTGAGGTCGCACGAACCCAAGTTTACTTGGGCGTGGCGATTGCTAATCTTGTTTTGTTGAAGAGTGACAGGAATCCCAAGAAAGAAGGGCTTGTCCAGCCTCCCCTTGTGTCTCTTTTCACTCATTAAGAACGGACCGTGCACTTAGCGGCCGGCCAATCGACGTGAGGTGGGAAAAAGCAACCTTGGTGTGAGCGCAGGGCCGCCAAGGGGTGCGCCCGCAGAAAAGGGTAGAACTTGGGTGAAGAGAAGATCCTTCTCAAACACGGTTTGCAAGCGAAAGAAAACCTCAAGAACCTCAAGAACTCAAGACCCCCAAGAACCCAAGTTCCTCGTGAACTTAAGAACCCACAAGAACCCACGACTTCAGAATGGTCATCACTCAAAGCGGAATGGATACTTCGCTTGGAGGTGATGAGCATGAGAGAGGCGAAGAAGAATTTTCCCCACCAGGAAGTTTTTCCAATCCTCACCCTTCCCCATCTACGTCAAGGATTGCACTAACTCCTATGGAGGCTTTAGACTAGATGTTTATGGAAAGGAAGTTAGAACGCGAAGCAAGAAATGCAGAAAGAATGGCAGAATTTGATCGTGAATGCAAAGAAAGAAAAGCAGAAATGGAACGCAGACACGCAGAAAGAAAAGCAGAAATGGATCGTAGACACGCAGAAGACAAAGCAGAAAGAAAAGCAATACAAGAACAGAGCGATCGACAAAACAAAGAGTTCTGGCGACTCTATTCTCAAGTTCAGGCACAGATGCAAGAGATTTGGGGAAAGGAGACTCCCTCAGACTCTTCTTCTCCCAAGCAAGACACACAGGATTTGCATGATGATAAGCATGATGATTTGAATGATCATGATGAGCATGATGATTTGCATGATCAAGATGTGATTTCTCACAAGCATGATGAGTTGCATGAAGAAGATGTGATTGTTCACAAGGATGATGTGTTAGTTGATGCTTTTTCTAGCGAAGCTAACCTCGTTGCAGATTCGATCAATCACGAAGAACCGATCTTGGCTTTCAAGTCGAGGTCCAAAGAACCCCCACAGGACGATTCGATCATTCATGAAGAACCGATCTTGGCTCTCGAGCCTAGGTCCAAAGAACCATCACAGGAAGTACTATGTGTTCGCATGATTGATACGCACACATTGTTTGAGTGTTTCATTCGTGATCGTTTCTTGTATTTTAGTCAGCGTCTTTATGTGATCCCTTTTCCTAGGCATGACATATTGTATGTTGAGCACGTTTCTCTCATGGATAAGCACGAATGTATGCGGATTTTTCATGAAAAGCTGAAAAGTATGCATTCAAGGAAGTCACATTCCATGTCTCTTCCTTGGCACGACACATTTGTAGAAAGAGCACATGAAAGTATGAGCACCAAGCGTGGGCATTTCCATTGTGTTTTGCCAAAGTTCATTGCTCTAGATCAAAAGAGAAAGACTCGATCTCATTGTTTGCATGTGTTTGATGAACGGGTTGTCACTTCGTCTCTATGTTCATCTACATTGCATACACAGTCTTTAGAGAAGACAAGATTTTTTCCCTTCACTTTACATGGAATAGGTATGTTCATGTTTTTGTGTTGGAAGTGGTTTCAGAAATTTTCAGCCATGGAGATTCTTGAAGAAGAAAGAAACATGACTCTCGACGAAGTTGAAGCAAGGAAGGAAACTCATAAGACTTTGTGTCGCTTTCGGCGCGGCCCAAAGAAGCAAGCGTTGCAGACCTTTATGAAGTTCAAGTACCGCACGACCCACACATCAGAGTGGGCCGGCGAAGAGTCCCTTCCAGGATTTCGGATGCTATTGGCGATCTCCCTCGAGCCATACAGTTTAGTACTAGTACCTCACTTTGAAAAGGAGGGGATGTCACGTGACACATTCAACCCTATGTGTCCGTGGACAAGCTACACCATAACAGGGTTTCCGTCAGTCCAGTCAGTCTAGATTAGAAGTGATCTGGCACTTTTGTGAGTTTATTCGTAGACCGTGCATGCCCAGTCACTTAGTGTAGATGCATGTCCTCTGGTTGCACACAGCATGATTATCAGTATTCCCACCAGAATTCATCAGATTCAGTCAGGGGAATTTTCCAGTGATTTTAGCCTATTTTCCCTATTCTTGACATTTTTCACTTATTATTTTTAAGTGACTTCCCAACAAAAGTAGGTAGAGCAATTTTGCTAAGTTTGTAAAGAAGCAAAGCCAAGTTAGCACTAAATGGCAGAAGAGGCGGCAGGAGCTCCACGCTCAACAGGCAACTTCTCAACAGAACCCCCCAAGAGACCTAGCGTTTTTGGAGCAGAAGCCTAAAGCTAGCGTTTTGGGAACAGATCAGCCCTGGCGTGTTGGTGCACATCAGATCAGCCCCGGCGCCATCGCTACACAGTAGATTAGCCTAGCGTTTTTGCATTTGCAGAACCACGGCGACAGAAAGACCAATTTCAGCCCCTAGTGTTTTTGATTTGCAGTACAACCTCAGCGTTTTTGCAGATCATCACGACGGAAACTCAAGTACCATTAGCGTTTTCAGTTTTCAGTAGTTTGACATTGCTGATCAAGTCCCGAACCTCGCAGATCTCACCTTCCTGCAGTAGTTCCTTGCCGCACGGTCAGTTTCCACAAGGTTTACAGTTCCAGTCCGGAAAACGCAGATTTCAGCATCTGCGTTTTCAGCGCGTCGTCGTCGCATCGTCGCCATCGACATCGTCACCGACATAGAGTCAGAATTGAGCAGATAGAAGATTAGCAGATTTCAGCCCATAGCGTTTTTGGACAGCAGTAGAAAGATTGCAGCTTTCAGCCCTTAGGTCGACTTTGTCATCACCGTCGTCATCGTCGACATAGTCTAGACTTGCATCAGTCTCATGCATACCATTTGTACCAGATTGTGCAATCATAAGTAGACCACTCTCGCCGACGAGAGTGGGGCCTTCGGAGGAGGGTTTTACAACGTCTCCGGTGTCGTATTTCTCTTCTCTCTCTATCTCTCAGTCTCATTCACTTGCACGCACAATATCCACTCACTTTGTTCGTGATCATAGCACTCTCCATAAGACGGAAAGCTCTCTCTTTCCCTAAGAACTAAAAGGAACCTTCAGCAATAAAGATCACTAATCTTGAGAAAATACAACATTCATTCCGTTGCACCTAACATTTCCGTTCCCTTAGTGAGAGAGTGCAATGGACACAAACAAAGTGGTGAACATTGTCAATGAAGGTGCTGAGACTGAGAGATACAGAGAGAAGAATACGACACCAGAATGTTGTCAAAACCCTCCTTTGTATGTTGGACTCCGCTTGAGCGGGGGTCTCCGGGGTAACGGTGGGACGTGACCACCCGATCTTGGCAAACCACGGCTTGGTGCCGTGGGGCGCGCGATGGACCCGGTATGGGGACGACGGACGATGCTTCGGCCCCACTCTCTACGGCGAGAGCAGTCTACTATTGATTGCACAAATCTCTACAATGCTATGGACTTGTCGACGACGGTGAGGACGACGACAAGACGGGTTGAAATCTGAAAACGCTAGTGGCTGGAATTTGCAAAATCTTTATGTGCTGAATTCTGACTCTATGTCGGTGACGACGATGCAATGACGACGCTCTGAAAACGCAGATGTTGAAATCTGCGTTTTCTGGGCTGAATTTGCAAACGCTCGTTGATCTGACCACGCGGCGAGGATTTGTTGCGGGAAGGGGAGATCTGCAAAACACTAATGCATATGCCGGTCCTGTCGCGGAGAATCTGCAAAACGCTAGGCTGTCATGCTGATGCAAAAACGCTAGGGCTGAATGTTGTGCTGCTGTTGCTAGATGGGCTTGCAAATGCAAAACACTAGGCTGGAATCTGCTAATGCCGGGTTTGATCTGCAATGCAAACGCGAGGCTGTCTTCATGCGAAAACGCTATGCTGGATCTGGGGTCTGTGGCTGAAAATGCAAGGTTGACTGCCCGGGGGGGGGGGGGGGGGGGGGTCTTGCTGAGAAGGTGCCTGTTGAACCTTGGTTCCTGCTGCCTCTTCTGCCAGAAAGTGCTAGCGCTAGGTTTCTTATGTACTTGCTTATCAAAATTGCCCTACCTAGTTCCCAACAAAAGTCACTTAAATATAATAAGTGAAAATTAGCTAAAATAGGGAAATAGGTCTATGCACTGTAAAAATGCTCCCGATGAGTCCTGACTGAAATCTGATGATCATGCTGTGTGCAACCAAAGGATATGCATCTACTCTAAGTGTATGGACATGCACGGTCTGCCGAACAGACTCACAAAGGTGCCAGAACACGTCCTAATCTAGGCTGACTACGTACACATAGGGTTAGATGTGCATTATGTGGGAAGCAAGTAAACCCAGTTGGTGCGGGAAATTGTTGTAGGCCATTAAGTATGGCCAATCCATGTGAGGCCCCCATTTCCATCAGATATCTCCCGTACTCAATGTACTCATCGTGTGATTCTGTCAAGTTCCGTATCATTGGTATCTAGCTCTCTCAGTATCTCATTTGAGATATTATAAAACATTGTCTGATGATTTTTTGTGCGGGCATTAAAGTCCCCCAAGAGAATGATGCCACCATCTCTAGAAAACTTCCATATGAGAGAGAGAGAGAGAGAGAGAGAGAGAGAGAGAGAGAGAGAGAGATGACATAGCCAACTTTCAAGAAAAAGTACATGGATGTTTTCAATCATGACTGTGTACTTTATGCTCACCTTCAAGAAAAGCTTGACCACGTAACTAGTAGGCTAAAAAATTATAACTATTTAAAATAAAAATTTGCTTGTGTAAGAGCATTACCATGGGATTTGATTGGCTTTCGTTGAAACATCGACATTGTGCATCTTGATTAAAAGCTTTGACTTGACGACATGAATGCATATGAGATATCTATTTTGGAAAACCTTTTCAACTGGGATGAAATTGAGAGGAATTCTTGATATTCCTCTGATATCTAAGGCTCCATTAGAATCAAGAACAATGCAAGTCTAGTTATGGTCTTTCTAGTTTCATGAGGTTTCAAACAACACTCTTATGTTTTTTTTGATTATCATGGAAATTGTTTTTGGCTTTGGCCTCTTTTGAATCCATAATCCACTATTGGGCACTGACGACGTTAGTGGGGATGTCATAGTATTTAGTCAATACTATGCATGATGGAGCTGATGGTTATAATGTCTTGTGGATGACTACCAGGAGTCTATACCTTGCAGTTTCCTTTAAAGGTGATTCTGGGCTTATCCTGGATTCATCTAGGTACTCTTTGAAATCTGTAATCCCTTGAGACAATCATCCTGGACTATTCAACCAAAATGTGTTTTAGCTTCTCAATTAAAGCACCCCACATAGTCATTTTTTTCAATGTAATTTGATCTTGAGTCGCATTTCACTCTATGGTCTATTATTTATTGTTGCAGATATTGATGAATGCAAGGACGTAGTGCAGAATGACTGCATTCAAGGTCAGACTACATGCTATAATACGGACGGGAATTACACATGCCGGTGCAAGTCCCCATTTCAAGTAGGAGATGGGCGTAAAAGTGGCTCTGGTTGTTACTTCTCGCCTACCATAAGAAATGCAATTGCAATAAGTACATGTGAGTATCCTCTTGAGCTGCTATTATACTTCATTGTTATGTGCTTAAGTTTGGTACTGGTTTCTTCATGACAATTGTGCTAGAAATAACTAGCGATTCCCTATGCAACAATATGATTGTAAAAGATTCAATGCTGCTTCTTTTCACGTTGTAACATTTGTGAGAGTCCTTACATGTGTATCTCACATTTTGTGTTTTTCAATGTGGAAGCAATTCTGGGCCTCATCGTGGCCATTGCCAGCTTTTTCACAGTGCAAGTTTTCTGGAGAAAGAGGTTAAAAAGGAGGTACTTCATACAAAATGGAGGTACTCAACTACAGAAATTATTGCTTCTAGGAGCAAGAGGAGAGGAGTCTAGAAAGCTATTCAAAGTGGAAGAGCTACAAGCAGCAACCAAAAATTATTCTAGTGACATGAAATTGGGTGCCGGAGGGTTTGGCACGGTATTCAAAGGAGTTTTGGCAAACGGTAGAGTGGTTGCCATCAAGAAGTCTAACAAGGGAGTCGATCCTACACAGCTTCTGAATGAGTTGGAGATAATGGTGCAGATAAATCACAAGAGCATAGTGAAATTCTTAGGATGCTGCCTTGAAACAGTGGAACCATTACTAGTATATGAGTATGTATCAAATGGAAATTTGATGGAAAACTTGAGGGAAGGCAATCATATCATCATGAATTGGGGACAGCGACTAAAAGTAGCGAGACAAACGGCCGAAGCATTGGCATACTTACATGGAGCAGCCGTACCACCCATCCTCCATCGAGATGTAAAGTCTTCAAATGTGCTACTTGACAACAATTTTGACGCAAAGGTATGGTCTGCAAGGTATAAGCTGTAAGATTTCCACTTAGCTTTTGCAGCATATATTTTTGACTAGTCAGTGAATGGAGATATATGGTTTTTGATGCAAGCTCTTATTAATATCATGAACACTAGCTATTCGTTATCCGCAACGTGTTAATGAAGGTAGAGGGAATAGAGAAGGATTTTTTTTTTTTTGGTTTGTGAGAGAAACCAAACAGCTGCATTATGCATGCGTGTATACTCGTGTCTTGTTAGATGTTGCATGAACTGATGGTACCTCCCTGGAGCTATTTGGCCCTTGTAGGGAGTCTGCACTGCCAGGAGGGCTCTGAAATCAGGCAAAGAATAGAGATAAAGTATAAGAAGGAACATGATAATGTGATAAAACAGAAAGGCAAAGAGGTGTGTGTATGATGTTCATTGGGTTGGGTGCTTATGCAAAGAATGTGGACTCGAGCCAAGCTCCGTGCACCGAAGAAGATCCAAGAAACGGCTCTCCATTTGTCCTCAAATATGTGTTGATTTATATTTAAAAAGGTTGTATTTATTGCCTCCTCAGGTGCTTATATCTTATGTGTGTGTACTTGGCCCCATATAAGACGTCTTCTCTCTGTAAACAGGTTGGTGTTGGTATCTTGTACTATCTGTGCTTGAGCCTGTACAAGACATACACTTTTCTGCTTTCTGTCATAAAAAAGGAGAAACTAATTGCTTCACTGCAACCTCATAGGTGGCTGATTTTGGGGTGTCGCGGTTGGTGCCAGAAGGGGCAACTCACATATCAACAGCGGTGCAAGGAACCATTGGCTACTTGGATCCCGAGTATTTTCAAACACTGCAACTCACGGAAAAAAGTGACGTATACAGCATGGGGGTGATGTTGGTGGAGCTAATCACGGGTTTGAAGCCAGTGGATAACAACAATAGGGAGCCACGCTTCGCCAACCTAGCACTCCTTTTCATACACTACATGAACGAGGGCAGGGTGGAGGACGTCATCGACCCTCGCCTTCACAACGACCTCATTCACACCCGCTGTTCTATTTTGGCTGTCGCCACCCTCGCCCTCCTTTGCCTGTCCCTTCATGGTTCCCAGCGGCCCCTCATGAGCCATGTGTCTGAGGAGCTTCACCATATCATGGATGAATTTCTCGATTCACCTGCTCCTCTGCATCAGCCTCATGACCTAGGCTACCATCGTACTTCATTTGGTGCTGTTGTGGCTAAAGACCTACAGCTTTCTGTTCAAACTGGGCGTACACCCGCTAGCTCGAGCTTTATGAGCATAGATAGCTCTGTGCTTGATTGTACTATGCCGCGGTAAAGGATATAGCTGTGTTGCCACTTTCAGGGCAGTTGCAGAGGTAAAACAGAGGGAAGATGTCTAATGATATCTCCATTGGGCTGCTCTTCTATACTTGCACTGGGTAGCCCAACCCACCATCTTAAGGGCAAGTCTTCAACAGTTTTCAAGTGTTGAAAGCTTCTTAGACACTGCACAAACAGTAAGAGACATGTTTACACTCAACTGGAAGTCTTCGTCTTTCCAAGACCTCAAGTAGCCCCATCCCAAGAGACGATGTTTGCCTTTTCAAGACCCATGGTTCCATAGCCTATGCCTACGTTACACTTTTGAATATACTTATTTTTTGGCAAGAGAAGTGGCTGTATATGGTGTACAAACGAGAACTCTGGAGATGCTCAAATGCCTATCACTGAGAGGATGTACAAGACAAGGAGAACAAATTGAGGGCTATGTATACACCAAGGTGGCCTTAATGAGGAATGCAAAATGAACCCCTATGGAGGTGCATAACGCCATGTGATATGACTATGGTCCAGTATGAAAAGAACTGAAGATCTTGCCCATGCCCGAAGAAAAAGAGTATCTGCACCTCTCTATGCAAGACAGCCAAATTGCTCCAAATTTCTTTACAACACCTTATGTTAATTTCAGAGCAAAGTTTTGTTCTCTTGACACAAATTCATCTACAGTACTCACTCTTGTCATATAATCTAATGTACCTATCAAAGCAATCCCTTTTCATATGATGAGATTAACTGCAATTTCACATCCTCATAGTAAGAAATATTATTCTTGTATGAACTTCCTTTTTCTAATTGTACCATTTAGACTTAAACATCTCTAGTGCTTGGGTGACCATTGCCATTTTCCATGTGACCATCTAGTGTGTACCTTTTTCAGACTCTTAGAAGTATTTAGATGTACTTTTTATAAGTCTCAAAATGGTGCTCTACTCTCTAACTCTACTCGTCTCTGGAGTCCATGATCTCTCGAAGGGTAGGCTGCCCTGTGAATAAACCCTCATATCTGCCTCTGATGTCATCATATGCTGTGTATCTGCATACAAAGTGCTCCTCATCCTCTACCTCTACTCTGCATACCCGGCATATCCGCTCCTCTCTGGGGGTGTTTGATGCTCGACCAGACTCAATCTCTGAGGAAACCCTCAGCTGGCCAATAGCTACTCTCGAGTTGTGAGGCATGTAAGTATCCATGTATCGTGGTCGCTGAATGAACCCGTCTGCTAGTATGTCCAGGAACTGATCTCGGTAATGTGACCGTCTAGATGCCAGGTCGGGTGTGAGCCATGTCCGACTGGTGTAGAGCTGCCAAAGATCCTGTCTGAGCACAATGTTCCTCTCACTATGTGAGAAGCGGATGTGGGCTGAATCTGGGTCATACTGAAAGGGTGGTAGTCTATCCATGTCTAGGCCCTGTCTGTCAAACCATGCTCTAACCTAAGTGTACCAAGCTCTGTCATACTCTGTCTCTGAGATCTGTATAGTTGGCTCAAATGCTCTGTTTGTGAGTCTGTCTACTGGGAGCTCTCTCATCCTCGAATGAAGGAGATAGTTTGGAACAATGCCTCTACTATCATGGGAGGTGCCGCTAGCTTTGCTCTGATGATGTCATGTGGAAGTGTCGGCTTCCTGCGAAATAATCGCAAGATCATACGTACCAAGGCCCTCTCGACCGCACTCCACTGGGTGTCTGTGAGGCATGGGACCTGAACTGTTGCTGCATACATCATAGCTGGTGTGAATAATGTGTCAACTAGCCACCCATTCGTACGGGGCTCCTGAAAGTGTGCCTAGTGACATCGCCGCTCTCTAACATGGCCAACGTTGCGTACCCCCGTGTCAGTCTGTCTGTACCTGCCTGTCTCATGGAGAAAAGACCAGGCAAACTTGTGAATGTGACTCCAAGGTAGACATATGAGGTGATGACCTCTATCTGTCTGCCGACGGCTATGAATACTGCTGTAGCCCTCACCATGGGAGAGGTGTGGAAGATCATGACCTTGGTCTTGCCAAGGTTTACTGTCAAACCCCTGTGTGTACAGAACTCATCCAAGGCAGCCAAGTGGTGCTGTAATCCCTCGGGTGACTCTGAAATCAATACAATGTCATCAAAATATAATAAAATGTGTACATGTTTACCTGCGAGGTCTGACCCCTCTCCTCCAGCTCGTAGAATGTAGTCCTCAATTTCGTCGATGTAGAGTCCGAATAGAGTGGGGGAGAGTGGGCAGCCTTGTTTAACACCAATGGTTCTAGCAACCGCCTCAAAAAAACCTCCTGAACAGCGTACCCTCCCAGTCACCTGCTCATAGAGTGCATAGATGGCCCAAATCATATCTGATGGTATCCCCAAGCTCTGGAGGCGTCGGAAGAGCTTCTCTCGTGGCACTGTATCAAAAGCTTTGCGGAAATCCACAAAGCGCATGGGAGGCTGCCCAGGTACCTCGTACAATCTCTCACCATAGTCATGCCATGTCTGTGGATCCCCAATAGGAGTGGTCGGTCGTGGCTCTTGTAGAGTACACCATGCTACAGCACTATCCATGCTCATGAATAGGCGGTATAGCTCAAGCTCCTATGCCTCCTCTAAGGCTCGCCGCTTCCGGCGTGTGAGGGTCTTCATCTGTCTCCTGGCCTCTCTTTCCGTGATCTCTCCAACTACTCGTTGAGCTCGTAGTCGACGATAGAGAGCCCTGCACTCATCATCATACCAACAGTTCTGTGGCATAATCCTCGGGGGGGGGGGGGGGGGGGGGGGGGGGGATGCATCTAAATTCTCATTGGACCCCTTTAAAGCTTATCCAATAGGATTCAAGCACATCACGAGGGCCAAATGGGGAGGATCTTGACATGTGTCTTTTATGCTTCTTAAGATATCATGTTTGAATTGAACACTTCAAGCACCTTCATCATTTAAGCGTGAAAATCGTTTATGTCACTTGAGAGATCATGTTTGAATTGAACACTTCAAGAAATTTAGTCATTTAAGCATGGGAAGCCCCTCAAGCTTAGGCAAAATTCCCACAAACACCTTAAGCACCTTAGTTAGCAAGCACGACAAGCACCTCATGCTTGGGTAGGATTCCTACCTCAAGATCACTCCTAGCTTGCCTAAGGTCAGGACTTTTTAACACTAATTTTTGGAGGTCTTTAATAAAGCTTACCCTAAGGTCTTTAAGCTCCATTAGGTATCATTGCTCTTTAACACACCATCTCTCGTTTGGACCCCTTTAACCTTGGGCTTGTGTTGAGACAGATCCATAAGCACATGTCTATATTCTAACCCTTGTTCCTGTTTATTCTCCTACATTAAATGATCTGTTTAATATGAGAAAATCATTTGGGTTGGTTAGATATTATATTTGATGACATTACCTCTCTCTCATTAGAAAAAGTTTGGACTCAAATTTGGGCTTTGTAAGAAATGCCATGTTAGCATAGAGAGAGATAATAGAAGATTCATTTTAACCCTTTTTCATATATGTTTTCTAAAATCTGGATATCTTATTCATGCAAGGTACGTTTATTAAAAAACCCAAAAAGTATTCCAGTAATGATAACACTTCATTGTGTGCGGCGGCTACTGAATTCAATGCCGAATATCTCAATCTTCTGTGTTTTTGAAAACTAAGCTTTGTTTCCTTGCCTCTTCCTTCTCCCTCATTCCCTCATGCATTCTCTCACGCACGTCCGATATTCAAATTTCCATTCTTCTATCGCACGCATGATATTCAAATTGCCATTCTTCTATCGCCCCTCCCTTCTTCTGCACACAGTTTCGACCAGTCATGTCACTTGTAGTTTCTCCACGAAAAATTTCTACAAGGAATAGGAGAGATGTGTAACACATGCACATAGAGTTCTCACGAGAGTATGAACCCCTCTGCAAGAAGAACAAACAGTAGACGCTTTTTGAAGTTTCGAAGGAGAGCTGATCTCGGTAATGTGACTGTCTAGATGCCAGGTCGGGTGTGAGCCATGTCCGACTGGTGTAGAGCTGCCAAAGATCCTGTCTGAGCACAATGTTCCTCTCACTATGTGAGAAGCGGATGTGGGGTGAATCTGGGTCATATTGAAAGGGTGGTAGTCTATCCATGTCTAGGCCCTGTTTGTCAAACCATGCTCTAACCTGAGTGTACCAAGCTCTGTCATACTCTGTCTCTGAGATCTGTATAGTTGGCTCAAATGCTGTGTGTGTGAGTCTGTCTGCTGGGAGCTCTCTCATCCTCGAATGAAGGAGATAGTTTGGAACAGTGCCTCTACTATCATGGGAGGTGCCGCTAGCTTTGCTCTGATGATGTCATGTGGAAGTGTCGGCTTCCCGCGAAATAATCGCAAGATCATACGTACTAGGGCCCTCTCGACCACACTCCACTGGGTGTCTGTGAGGCATGGGACCCAAACTGTTGCTGCATAGATCATAGCTGGTGTGAATAATGTGTCAACTAGCCACCCATTCGTACGGGGCTCCTGAAAGTGTGCCTAGTGACATCGTCGCTCTCTAACATGGCCAACGCTGCGTACCCCCGTGTCAGTCTGTCTGTAGCTGCGTGTCTCATGGAGAAAAGACCAGGCAAACTCGTGAATGTGACTCCAAGGTAGACATATGAGGTGATGACCTCTATCTTTCTGCCGACGGCTATGAATACTACTGTAGCCCTCACCATGGGAGAGGTGTGGAAGATCATGACCTTGGTCTTGCCAAGGTTTACTGTCAAACCCCTGTGTGTACAGAACTCATCCAAGGCAGCCAAGTGGTGCTGTAATCCCTCGGGTGACTCTGAAATCAATACAATGTCATCAAAATATAATAAAATGTGTACATGTTTACCTGCGAGGTCTGACCCCTCTCCTCCAGCTCGTAGAATGTAGTCCTCAATTTCGTCGATGTAGAGTCCGAATAGAGTGGGGGAGAGTGGGCAGCCTTGTTTAACACCAATGGTTCTAGCAACCGCCTCAAAAAAACCTCCTGAACAGCGTACCCTCCCAATCACCTGCTCATAGAGTGCATAGATGGCCCAAATCATATCTGATGGTATCCCCAAGCTCTGGAGGCGTCGGAAGAGCTTCTCTCGTGGCATTGTATCAAAAGATTTGCGGAAATCCACAAAGCGGATGGGAGGCTGCCCAGGTACCTCGTACAATCTCTCAGCATAGTCATGCCATGTCTGTGGATCCCCAATAGGAGTGGTCGGTCGTGGCTCTTGTAGAGTACGCCATGCTGCAGCACTATCCATGCTCATGAATAGGCGGTATAGCTCAAGCTCCTATGCCTCCTCTAAGGCTCGCCGCTTCCGGCGTGTGAGGGTCTTCATCTGTCTCCTGGCCTCTCTTTCCGTGATCTCTCCAACTACTCGTTGAGCTCGTAATCGACGATAGAGAGCCCTGCACTCATCATCATACCAACAAATCTGTGGCATAATCCTCGGGGGGGGGGGGGGGGGGGGGGGGGGGGGGGGTGACGGGAGTGGGTGGTGTGTGGAAATGAGCTGATGGCTGATGTCTGAAGGATGGATGTGATGTGTGAGGTGAGTAAGGGTAGTGGGTTGTCAAGTTGAAGCAAAAGAAGATTGTTCTCGACGTGGGCCGAGTATATGGGAGCTAGCTCGTGTATGAAGTGGATGGTGATGTGTGGAGTGCGTGTGGCGGGTGTATGTGTGGGGGTGTCTCCCTTGAGGGAGAGTGCGAGATATGTGTGGTCGGCTCCAATGGGTATGGGTGGGATGGTGAAGGAGCTGAGTGTGTGGGTGGCCTCTTTGGATCCCATGATGTAGTCTACTGTACTCCCCCCTCCAACCGCGACTGAAAGAGGTGTGCATGTCAATCCTCCTGAAGCAGGCCACTGAGCCATCCCGTTATAAATAACGAGACGGTGTCAAGAGCCTAGTCTGAGTAGGTGGGGGTCGTAGAGTGTACGTGTAGTATCGGCTGAAACTCGTGCTTTAGCCTCCTCTTGTATGGCGGGTAGTAGCTGTGGGTCCTCTATGTCAAATGCCTCGCATTGATCACTGCCTGTCCCGGCATCGAAGTCTCCCATAAGGAAGACTTCCCCTAGTGTGGAGTACTCCATGATCCCCTCTGACAGGCATGTGTAAGGTGAGTCCTCCTCTCGATCTATCATAGCGAATCTCGAGCCATGAGGGGCGAAGTAGCATAAAGCTATGTAGATGGTCCTCTCTTGTGAGAGCTATAGCCGGATCCAAAGATATCTGGCGTGTGGATCACGTGCGACAATCTGTATTCTATTCTAAAGCCCATCTTTGAAGAGTATGGCCACTCCTCTTGATCCTCTCGTAGTGTGATGGCGTGTACAATCTGTGTGTAGACTCCCAATGGAATCCTTGAACCCGAGGTAGGCTCCTGTCGAGGCTCTCATGTGTCTCTGTCAAGAGAATGATATCTTTGCCTCGACTCACCTCCTTAAGCCTCTCTGGATGTGTCCATAAATCTCCATTGCAGTTCGAGACTGCAAGATGTATCTCCTCTAGTGTCTCATAGGCCGCGAATCCCTATGGGATGGCCTTGCCATCAATGATGACCCGGCCGTCTCTGTATGAAGCCTTCTTTCCCTCTTTGTGAGCTTGGTGTACTCGCGGCATACATGTCCGACGATGAGCTACCTGCATAGGCGTGAGGTCGTCATCAACTTGGTAGATCCCCCTTCAAGCCCTCTCAAGATCACCCTCTTGCGAAGAAAGGTGGATCGTACCTCTTCGGAGGGGAAGTGTAAAATGAGAGCTCTCTTCCTCGTGGGGTCCCTCCTCGCTCTCCAAGATTTGATGAACGGGAGGGTCTCCTCTTCCTTGTAGCCAAGCTTCTTGCATAGTGTCTTCCCATCGGTCTCTGGAGTAGAGCCTTCTTTTTCCACCATGCCGGTGATGCGCACATTGAGACACCGGGCTTGTCTCATCTTCTCTTCCTCAAGGGTGGTGTGCACAATGAGAGCTTCTTCCTTTTGTGCCTCTTCCTTCGCCCCCTTCTTAATGTTCTTCTTCACTACTTCGACCCAACCCTCTTTGGTAGCCTCTAGCTTGGTCTCCATGCTCGCGGTCAAGGCTTGAGTTAACTCTACCTTGAGGGCTTCCTTTGTCTCTTCCTTGAGCTCCCTGTCCTCGGGGGTGAGGGATGCGATCGAGGCTTTGAGGAGCTCGATTTGCTCCCGCATTGCGTCCTTCTCCTTGAGCCATTCGTCTTTTTATTTCACCCTCTCTATCTCGCATTCTTCCTTCTCTTTCCCCCATGCTTTGCGTTCTTTGATGTAGGCTTCCGTCCTTCTCGAGTTTGCATAGGCGTTTGACGACGGATGTGAGTGTTGAATCCGTCATCTTTTTATTTTCTTTGATGGCGACGTTGAGCTTGTCTTCGATCTTCGTGAGGTCTTCAATTTTTGCAATTGTCATGTCCTGTGTGCTTGCCTCAAATTTTTTTAAAATTCTTTCCCTACCTGTTTTTCTCTGTAACCTCTGTGTGGCAGCAATTAGGGCATCCGGGTGTGGGGAGGAAGCAGTGGGCAGCCGGGTGTGGGGGGAGCCTGCCTCGTGTGGGAGCAGCGGCCAGCAATGGGGCGGGCAACAGCAGTTCACGACAGGCAGTCGAGTGTCCACCTGGTGTGGGAGCAGCGTCCAGCAATGGGGCGGGCACAAGCACAATGGGTGAGGCAGCAGCAGCAGCAGTTGCGCGTGCAGGGGATGAAACAGCAGCAGCAGGTGAGAGCAGCAGCAATGCACAGGCAGCCACAAGGAGGGCACGTGGACAGCTACAGGGGGCGAGAGTGGCGGGCAGGCATGGAGAGAGAGAGAGAGAGAGAGAGAGAGAGAGAGAGAGAGAGAGAGAGAGAGAGAGAGAGAGAGAGAGAGAGAGAGAGAGAGAACGAAATGTGATTGTATACACAGACACCTTGCAATCCACATTTGGTACTTTCAACTCCCAAGACCTAGCTGTGGAACATTGTTTAAAAAACTCTTTCAGATGTTGGATATTGTGGTTCATATGGACTGCTGTTGTGCAACTCTGCTCCCATGCTAAGAAATATACCAGGAAGATGCACATCGAGCTTAATTGAAGCTTACTGAATTAATGATCAGCGTTCAAGGCTTGCTAACAAGCTAGTTTTATAGTTAATGTATGCCAGATGCGGCTTTAAAGGGCCAACAGATGCCTTGATGATGCTATAAAGGAGCATTCTTGAAGTGAGCACAACTGGGAGTTTATGATCTAGCCTTGTAGTGCTTGAAGTGCTCCACCGGCCTAACTTTATGGCTCGTCGATTGGAGCTACAATGAAGAAGTTATGGCAGTTTGAAGTTTGAGTCAATTGCAGATCCGTACCAGATTGGGCAACTGCAGTTGAGGGGATAGAAATGAAGTGAATGCATGGGCCTAAAGTGCTCACTTTGTAGAGCAAGTCAGTCTTTTCAGATCAGCAATCGAAGTTCTAGTTGCCAAGTTATTACCAGTTTAAGTTTCTCCGGGAGTTAGTTCCGTGCTAGATCAATCACCTTGATTAGTGTGCCATATGGGAATTTTACAGCCTCAACAGGGTTTGTATGCGTTCTATGCATCTTGAGAAGTCTAAAGGAATTTACGGCTCGTCAGACCAAGTCCAAGTTGATGAGATAATATGGCTTGAGGCCGGTGTCAGTTGCGGGCACGACTGAGGAGGATGATTTTTGGAATCCAAGACGATATTGTTATTAAAGGCTTCCAGATTCCGATATGGTTGTGGCAAAGAAACTCATAAAAGTTTTAACCGAATGCGAAGTGAATGCCTTTTGGCAAATGCAATCACCTATACTTGCGTTTTAAAGGCATGTGGCATTATCTGAGATGCTGAAGTGGGCAATAAAATTCATGATGACATTGTCATTTAAGGACAAATGAAGGCTTAGCATTGCTTTGGCCGATATGATGGCAGAATGTGGTGTGCTTTCGGAGGCACAAAAAGTTCTCGATGAGCTTTCACTTAAAAGGTTCGGAGAATGCCTTGGTTAATTTGTAGCCAAATATGGTGTTCGTTACGAAAACACATAAAGTTCTTGAAGAGCTTCCCCTCTGAATTGTCATCCTTTGGAATGCATTGGTTGAAGCAAGGCTGCTATGAATACGAAGGGAAGGCCTTTCGTCAAAAGCAATCACCTACACTAGTATCTTGAGGGCATGTGGCACGGTGGACATGTAAACTAAATGTGGTGCACTACAAAGGCCGCCCAAGGGAAAATTAAATGGCCGCGCGACCTAAATAAATTAAGTTGCCACCCAAGGGGTGGAAAAAGGGAGAAAAGAAGGGGCAATGGCGTGAAAACAGTGAGGGACAGCACTGCATGGGGAATTTGGCTTGCGCAGGCCAAGATGGTGCTCCAACAGTGGCGGCTAGGAAGTGAAAACTGCAGAGCAGGCTATGGCGATGCTTTTTGGCTCCACTCTTGCCGCATTTGATGCTACTGCAAAAATTGCCTTGCCACGTCATACCCTCCGTTCCCATGCCACGTCAGTCACGACACCGTGACTGTCGTGGGAAGGGTGGGTTATTTTTAGTTTTTAGGAGGAGGGCTTCAATGTTGTTGTGGAAATGGCCTATGAACTTTGAGAATAACGGAATTAAGAGAATTTGAGTGAGCATTTTTGTGAGATTACTTTGAGAACATAGAGGATGAACTTAATTGATGGTAGCAACATAAACATAGTACTTAATTAACTTGGCATGCACAATACTTTTGCAAGAGAGAGTATTAGAGAACATGACAATACTTGAGGACCGGATTTACTTAGAGCCCGTCCCCCCTCCAAAAGGCGTTTGTATTATAGATTCTCCCATCAAAAGAGTTTTGGTACAATAAAATCTTTGTGTTCCTTGTAACTTAGGTGATGCAATGAAGATGGAAAGCTTCATGCATCATGAGCATAACATAAAATTTAAAAAAAGCATTAACTATCCCAAGCCTCAGTCCCAAGGCTTCAAACACCTTTAAGGGGGAGAGAGCTAGCGGGGAACGAGGGTAGGGAAGAGGAAGAAAATCATCCAAAGGAGAAAGAAATAGTTTCTCACTTATCATCACTCTTATTACTTAGCATAGCATAATAGCATAGTCATGAAGATGAAGAAGATGACAAGCTTAAGCATTGAAGCATGGCTCTTGATTGGATTTGCATTCCATAGCCAAGAGTGTTGGTGTAGGCTCTCAACTTCTCAACAAGCTTGGAGAAAGAGATGGAGCTCTTGCACTTTGCACTTCACACAATGAGAGTGTGTGTGTGTGTGTGGGAGAGTATATCCCCTATCATGCTTTGTCCACCCCCACCCCCCTTCTCTCTCTCTCTCTCTCTCTCTCTCTCTCTCTCTCTCTCTCTCTCTTATTATTTAATTATATCATTTGGACACGTGTCCTCTTTTTCCTTTTTGATAGAAAGAACTTAATTATTTATTTTTATGCATCTAAATTCTCATTGGACCCCTTTAAAGCCTATCCAATAGGATTCAAGCACATCACGAGGGCCAAATGGGGAGGATCTTGACATGTGTCTTTTATGCTTCTTAAGATATCATGTTTGAATTGAACACTTCAAGCACCTTGTCATTTAAGCGTGAAAATCGTTTATGTCACTTGAGAGATCATGTTTGAATTGAACACTTCAAGAAATTTAGTCATTTAAGCATAGGAAGCCCCTCAAGCTTAGGCAAAATTCCCACAAACACCTTAAGCACCTTAGTTAGCAAGCACGACAAGCACCTCATGCTTGGGTAGGATTCCTACCTCAAGATCACTCCTAGCTTGCCTAAGGTCAGGACTTTTTAACACTAATTTTTGGAGGTCTTTAATAAAGCTTACCCTAAGGTCTTTAAGCTCCATTAGGTATCATTTCTCTTTAACATACCATCTCTCGTTTGGACCCATTTAACCTTGGGCTTGTGTTGAGACAGATCCATAAGCACATGTCTATCTTTTAACCCTTGTTCCTGTTTATTCTCCTACATTAAATGATCAGTTTAATATGAGAAAATCATTTGGGTTGGTTAGATATTATATTTGATGACATTACCTCTCTCTCATTAGAAAAAGTTTGGACTCAAAGTTGGGCTTTGTAAGAAATGCCATGTTAGCATAGAGAGAGATAATAGAAGATTCATTTTAACCCTTTTTCATATATGTTCGCGAGCTTGTAAAGGAGACAAAGGTTGAGGGAGTCACAATCACACTTATGAATAAAGCTCTGGATGCAAGCATTGGACTAGATGACCCTCGAATCTTTATTGTGCAACCTGAGCATAACATTTTCCTTCTTGCGACGTTCAAGGTGTGTAGAAGTTATGTTTAAGATATGTTTTAGTTGAATGCTTTCAAATGTGCATTATAATAAGTTCAAAATTATCCTTTCAAGTGTCCACTAAGAACTTCGATATATTGAATTGGGTTTTTCATCAAACAAACATACCAGAAACAATAAACGAAGAGAGAAATGGAAAGAAATTGGATGTGGAGGACATGGGATCCTACAATATAGAGTGGCACATGGCTGGAGATCTAAAAACCTTGAAATGCATGTACAACGTTTTCAAAGGAGCAACAAGCAAAAGCCGTTGCTTGTATTACATGGAAGGGGTTCACATCTCTGACAAACCATTTTGGAGAAGAGCTCTGGATAGGCATCTGCACGATCCTAATTTTCGATCCATTTTGGATATCCCACTATCTAGAGCACACATGTGCACAATGCATGCACTTTGTAGAATAATAGAAAAACTAATGTTTCTCTACATCTATTTTGCCTGGACCACTCGACCTCTCTCTGCGAAGCAAAGGGCAATCTCAGCCTTAGAGACGGCCTTCTCAAAAATGGGTTTGCACAGAGGACATGTTAAGATAGAGCAGGATGAGAAGAGATCCAAAAACGATCGGGATGTTTCAAAGAAGCTGTCCATTGGTGGTGTGAAAGCCCGACTCTTCCTTTCAGTGCCCACAACTGGACGACAACACAAAAGCCAAAGTGCACAAGAAAGACAAGAATTATGTTACAATTGGTGGAAAAATCTACACACTGCTGTAGTTGACCATGTAGACAATGGTGTAGCAAGGACTCGCAAAGCGAAGGTATGAAAAACCTTGGACGCAATATTCAAGTTCTGCGAATTGAACTCATGGACTTATGGGGCGACTATACAAAATTCCAAGAAGCTGTGGAGACCTTCCACAAGACATTCATAAGTGCATGGACAAATCAACATATTACTCACTACATGGTACTGTAATTGATTGGATGACATGATAATATTTTGAATTGCGAATACTCATCTTTCTAATGTCTGCATGCTTTGTGTGAAACACATTATTTGTAATCACATGCCTTGGTTTGCAAGGCAATATGACAGCTTGGATGTTTGGTATACACAGGGCATGGAAAAAACCCACTACCAAGCTCGTACTAGTTTTTTGAGTCACACTCAACATGGAGGTGGTGCAGACAAAGCAAATAGCTTAGAGGAGCTACACCAATGGACGTATCAAAAACTAATGCACAGGTCACATCGCAAAGAACAAGTCAAACAAAGTCAGATTGGCCATGTGGTGAGATTAGTAAAAAACGGCGAAGAAAAGAGATATGAGAGTTATTGTCTGCGGCTAGACAACATGCGATTGGTGGCTACAAAAATAGTGCATGGAAAGGGTTTGGACAACACCGTTGCAAGTTATGCCATAACTCTCAGCCATAGCAAGATCCAAACACCAAACTTAATGTATTTAGAAGAATTGATGGGATTTTAGCTTTTCATATTGTGAATGATGGTTGCAACAAAATTAAAAATGTGGCAAGACATTCATACTCTATCATTTCAAGTTTTTTTAATGTGAATGATGGTTGCAACAAAAAAAGTACATTGCAAGACATTGTTATATAATCAATCTAACTTCGATGCAAAAAACAAATACATTCTATTTATTTCTAGTCATCTGAAAATGATACAAAATATTCTGGCCTCTTGGCTTTATTTGAAGGACCCTCTTCCTCGTGCCTTGGTCTCTTTGAATGACGCGTTTCGTCATCAACATCCGTCGCAAGCATGTTGAGGTCGAGAAATTGGATCTCCTCAAATGCCTCAACCTGTGGGGCCTCTTCTATAAGTTGAATGATTGACTGCTTTGTTTCAGTAGATCATGTTTGCCATATTGTGGCAACTGGGACGGGTGTGTGATTCCAAAAGCTAGACCATACGCAGCATGCGACAAAAAGTAGCGACTGCGAAGTCCATACATGCCAGTCCCTACACCAAAAATTGAGACCGTTGCTTGCTTGTCTAACAACATCACCTTGTCAGCGTTCCATCTGATGGCGCACCTCCTAGATATCTTGAGAGTGTCTTCAATACAAAAAGAGGGAATCCAATCTTGTCCTCAGAGAAGCTGGAATGTAACCATAGGAAGTTTGGAGCGTTCAAATTCTCCAAGTACTGACCAAGGGAGGAAACGAGCTACAAGAAATAAAAGCTAGTGTTGGTATATACACATGAAACTCTCATACGGGGAAGCAAAAAACTATTTACACAGTAGTATACCTCATGATTTTCATCTTCTTCAAGTAATGCAACATTCCATAAGTCAAGTGTACTCTCGTCTGCAGAGGATGAGGAAGGTGTCAATGGAGCAATTCTCCCCATCTCTGTTATTCCAAGCCTTTCCTGTACCTACTTGAACTTCGACTTCATTGGAAGCGTCGCGGCACATGCGTCTACATCCTTGTATATCATTGCTAGTGCCTCTCTTGGTTCGATAAACTCACCCGCTGTTACATGAACATCCATGACAAAATACTTTTCATCGGAATGGTCTATTATACTGTCATCCTCTTGTAGATTTTGAGCATCTAAAGCAAGGCAATAGTCCTCTCTCAAGTGAGATAGTTCCATGATGTCATTAAGCATTATATAATGATGATCACCGATGGGGACGATAGGGAGTAGATTTGTTGGCAAAGCTCTCTCTTGCAACTGAACACCTTCTGAAATACACAAAGCACCACTTGGTGGTTGCACCAGCTTGTCACTAGTAACTGAATGGTGACTGCTCTTGGCCTCCTCTGCTGTGTCCCGATGATCGTCCAGATTAACATTAAAATGAGTATGAACCCAGCATAGTAATCTGCAACTCGACACTTTCGATTATGTACGGGACATCTGATGTCATTCCTGCGAGACTGCAGCAGTGACAACTTGAGGATGCTTCTGTAGCAAATATCTTTCTTTAAACGATCAAAACTGATATCCTTTATATGAACATATCGACAATCCTCAAACTCAAATATGTCACTGATCGTCTGTTGCTCGTATGTTTGATAAAACTCTATAAGGAAATGTGACGTAGAAGCCAAAAACTCTTGCAATGAGAAGGCAGGGTTGAAAACATGCTTGAGTTGCTGCTCCCGCTGTTGAAGCCCAATTCTATAGAGAAAATGGTACAGTTTGTCTTTGGGCGTCTCGTTAGAGCAAGGCAACTCCTCCTCTATCTCTATCTGAAAGGGATCCATTTGTGGAGAGAGGTAAGAAAACTTGGGTTGTTGGTTAGGGTAAAGGTAGGAAGGCACCGGCTAACTCTAGGGAGTACGAAGGGGGGATTGACGGGCCTTCTATATATAGACTCCTCAGGAACTCGACGAGGTCATTACAGCCACCCTTATGATTGCATTAGTAACGGTGCAATGAATGCAACACAAAGACCAAGGCAAGCTCAACCATTCCTATGACACGTGTCCTAGTTGGGTGAGTATCGTAACTATATGAAGCACCTTGACTGCACACTCCAAAACTCGCTCACATCTACACAACACAAGTATGGAGGAAAAGAAGAGAGGAAAGACGAAGCTTTTTCCAAAAGATGATGGCGGAAATGAAGAAGGTCGAGAAAACGCTAGCTGAGGCAAAAGCTCTTTCAAAGGAGCTGAAGAAGAAAAACAAAGGAAACTAGAAGGCAAAGGCTGGGGAAATCAGCATTGCAAAGACCGAGGACAAGAAACCACCAACGATAAAGGAGGAAGAAGAATAATTGTAATGGACAAACAAGATAGTGCATCTCACCTCTTAGTTTTGTGTAATGGAGTCCCTGATGATAATGCAAATGTCTTCATATCTTGTTCCTTTGTCTCTACCTCTTTGTTTCTTTTTTTGGTTATTGATTGTGAAGGAAGATCTTTTATCAAAATGTGTCGCACCACAATCCGAGTGGGAGGTTTATGTCACATAGCCGTAGATATGCTCGCACTCTGCAGCGACATAAAAATGTCGCGCCACAACGCGATAGGGAGCTCTCTTCACGATATGGGTGGTCCTTATCGCATTGTGATGCGACAGTCAAATGTCGCGCAACAATGCGATAGGGAGGCACTGTTTTTTATGAATTTTTTAATTATTTGATAAAGATTTCTAATCATTGTTTTTGACAAGTATTGTTTGCAGATTTTTATCTTCGCAACTGAGGACAGTTGCTTTCCAACAGAGAGGTATGTTATAGAATTGATGTTTTATTATCTATTGCAGTTGACAGGTGGCAAGAGCATCAGTAGATAATGGATTATGCAGAAGGATGTTACATTTTATGTATATTTGATTATTCAAGTGCTCTTTGTGAGCTTTGGCTAATTATGTTTGACCGGTCAATTTGTACTCACTTTGACCATTCAAGAATCTATAAATTAAATACGTGCAAGAGGAAAATGGTCACTCTTGTACGGGGGGAGATTGCACCCAGTGCCCGTCTCATTCTTCTTTCCTCTCTTCTTTCCTCTCTCGCCGTGCCAGGCGTAGCACTCCGCTCTAGGAGGTGCGCTTGCACGTTCTCGCTCTCTCTATCTCTCTCGGTTTGTATACATCGTGGGTATGTGCTATGCGAGTCGACATGTACGTAGATTTAGTCTTTTATGTCTTGTTATGTGCTATTTTCCAGTATGTTGCAGGGCAGCCATGCCTCCGGCTGTAGCAGGCGCATCCACGATATGGGTGGTCCATATTGTGTTGTGGTGCAATATCCAAATGTCGCGCCACAATGCGACAAGGAGGCACGTCTACGATATGGGTGGTTTCTATCGCGTTGTGGAGCGACATCCAAATATCACGCCACAACGCGATAGGGAGTATCTTCACAATATAGGTGGTTCCTATCGCATTGTTACTTGACATCCAAATGTCGCGCAACAATACGATAGGAAGGCATCTCGACAACATGGTTGGTCCCTATTGCGTTGTGGCGCGCCATCAAGAGTGTCGTGCCACAACGCGATAAGGAGGTCTCTGGCTGTGGTACACTCCCCCTTCTCGCGTTGTGCCGTGATATTTTTCCTTGTCGCGACACAACGCGAGGAGGGGGTTTGGTTGATCAAGGCCCATCCTATATCGCGTTGTGCCGCGATAACCACATAGTCGACATGCAGTATGCCACGTGTTCTTCATGCGGTGATGCACTATTCCCAATGATGATGAGCGACTCAATTGATTGTGGTCTTCGCCAAATGCATATTCCACGTTTAGTAATGATGATGGTGTCCTTCGCGCTTATATAACGTTTCTATTTCCGTATATCCCACTGCTAATTGACCTCTTTCCTCACCTCTTAAGAGTCAGCTTTTGCGACTTAACCTTTTCATTGCTCAATCTTCTTCTTATTCTTCCCCACAACGCTTTCCAGGACAAACACTTGTTTCCATGGCTCGCACAAAGCAGACTGCAAGGAAGGTTTACCCACAAGACAATCAACCTTCATCCTCAAGAGTTGCAGGCAAAACCCTTCCTTATCATTGGGCAACAACACGTAGTTGAAAGAAGAAGCTTGGTGAAGCGAGGAAGGCAGAGAAGAAGAAGCTCGAGAGTTCTCTCTCTCTTTCTTTCGCGTTGTCGGCACAGGAGGCAAGCAAGGCTTATCTCTCACTCCAATACAGAGATTTCTCTCTCTCGACCGTAGATTAGCAAGGGGTATGCTCACTCTCGACCTTGGTGAAGCGAGGAAGCTGAAGAAAAAAAGAGCAGGATGAACAAGATGAGGGGAGGTAAACCCATGAGGTAAGCAAAGAAGAGAGGAAGCAAAGAACCAGAACAAGAGCTATGGAATAGAGCTATGGAATCCTAAGCTATCAGCGAGTTTGGCAAATTCCTTAAGGGAAATTGAAGGAGTAAAAGTGAGCATCTATGAAGGAGGTGAAGAACGAGAAAGACGGGGAATTTTGCAGATCTCTCTCAATCTTTCTCTCAATTAAGCATGAGGAGGACGACAAAGACGATCAAGGAATGCTACAGAGAGTTAGTTTGTAGAGCTCATAAGGAAAATTGAAGCAAGAAGAGCCACATGGAGGAAAACTCCATCACCGTCATCAGCTTGAAGATTGATTAATCATCCTGTTAAGTCCCGATGTCGTTAACGGCCCGGATAATCTTGTAAAAAGGGAGTTTAAGCTACTAATTTTGAGTTTATTCGAGTGACGGTGTTGCTAACAACCCGCGTTGGTCATTGATTAAACTGAACTCAAAGCATTATTCAATTAATTGATGATTACGGTGCAATTAGGTGGTCATGGTGATGCCTATGCGTGGCTCTTTCCCGATGGTACACGGCCCTTGCCCAACCATGTTTCGTGGATAATATTTGGAAGGGATAAGCCACACTCCCCCTGTGGGCCCTTTGGTGCGTCGAAAAAAAATAATGAATAGTTGACAATGTTGCATGTTATTATGCATTTTCTAAAGCGCGTGTGCACGCGTGCACATGTGCACACACACACACACACACACACACACACACACACACACACACACACACACACACACACACACACACACACACACACACACACACACAACTCTATTAGAAACCTATTATAAAACTACAGATAGAGTTGTCTAGTTTTGCTCACAATTTTTGTGAGCATGTATGTGCTAGACAATCGAGCGACTTGTTTGATGCATCCCCCCCCCCTGCCCTTCCTTTTTCAAGATGAAAATTCAAGCAAGACAAAAGTTACCAGCAAAAACATTGTCGATGGGTTTGGCTTAGCTATGCTACGTGCTAGAATTCAAATCCAAATGAAAACAAAAGAGTTTATAATTCACTACATTTTTTGGTCTGCAGGAGGCCATAGTGGGTGGGTGGATTTCTGGTGCAAAACATGGATCGTAGATGCAAGGTGAATGGATGCAGGACACGTGGAGTTTTGGCTTGAAAAGGAGGGGTTTCATTAACCTAAGTCCTTTCTTGCTGTGGCGTGAAGCCGGGGCTTGTAGCTTGGAAGTGGCAAGCCATGCATTGCATTGAACGCGATGGGGTTTCTTGCTGTGGCGTGAGGCCAAATGTTCTGTGGCTTGGATGTGGAGGCTACGCATGCCATTCAACGCAGTGAAGGCGTGATGGAGTCTGTGCAGAGGAGGCTAAGGAGGGTGTCACTTTCAGTGCATAGGAGGCTGAGGAGTGCGTCACTTCGTTTTGACAGCATGTTTTCCACCTCTTCAAAGCAGTGCATGCTTCAAGCAGTCTACCGCAAGGGGTGTCCACTCTCTCTATGTGTACAACTCCGTCCTGCTGAGTCTCGTTGGCGTCTCAAGCATTCTCTTTCAAGTGTACTATTTACTGTAGTTTGTGGTCTTGTTGCATGTCCAACCACATGTGGGGCAGAGCAGGATGCTTTTGGAATTTGTGAAGGGGGTAATGAAAGCATGATTTTGTGCGTGCAGTCTCCACAGTCCAACTGGAAAGTTTCAAGGCTAGGCTTTGTAATGCATTGAATGCAGTGTGGTATTCGTGATGATATGTAGGCCTTTGTACTGTCATAAATGTGTGTACTGGTTTTTGCAAGGAGTCTCTACTGTCCGATTTGAGAATTACAAGGCTAGGAATTTGTAATGCACTGAATGCAGTAGCATATTGGTGATGATATGTAGCCTTTTGGATTATCTTGAATTTTTTGTACTAGTGACGATGTGAGCGGGATGGAAACACACACAACGCCTCTATAATGACCCGACACACACTCTTGGGATGATACACACACACATTATGGGGCACCACTCGGCTTACACAACCAGCCTGGCCGAGACAGGACACACACAGACGGAGTGAGAATAGAGAGATTTCCCACTTGTCCACTCAACACTCACACATACACACTCACATACACACTCTCAATTCAGCTCAAAGGAGGCAAATGCTGTTGTTTAGACTCAATAAAGCTCAGCCCAACACCAATGGGGCAAATAGTTTACACAGTATTGAGAAAATACACCAGATACAACCACAAAGTTAAGCAGAGGCTTCACTCACCGGAGAAGATTACACAGAAAAATAGCAAAAAATATGTGAAGAATTTGGCAAAATGGACAGCGCCATTGCGTCTGGAACGCCCAAAAACCCCAGTCTACAATGTCAAAGTGCTCAAATCCGACCTCGGATGAGCAGTTTAGGGCCAAAAAATGCTCCAAAAACAGCAAAAACACACTTGCGGCTGTTCCTCCTCTCTTCTCCACGTTTTTTCTGGTCTTCTCTCTATTTTTTCAGTTCCCACACTTAGCTGTATTAGTTGGGCACCCTTGGCCTTTTAGATGACCTCAAATGGACCTCGAACAGGCCAAAAACTGACCTCGCAGTGCATAGTTGTCACCTTTTTGCATCATCCGCACACCTGGCACTCATTTCTTTTCAATAATGCGTCTCGCAACCACGTGAAGTGGCCCCAAAAAGTGGTCCTAATGATGACCTTTCTGCATACCTCTCACAAGAAAACACCCACGTTGTGTTCGTATTCATCCACGTGCAAATATTGACCCCGTTCGACCTCCTGACGCCACTCGATGCCATCTGACGCACCTGCTTACCTCATGTCGTCGGCCCGTGGATAGCTTCCTCGAGAAGTTTTACGCGCTACCAACTCCTCCTTATTGTAGAAAAAACACAGTGGTACTGGTAATAATGAAAATCGATGCACTATGTACACCCTGTCCTACCTGTACACATGTGGGCCCCACGTAACCACCTGGCTCTGAAAAATGGGCAATTATTTGTTCGATGCACCATGCATGTGTATGTACATATGCGCAATCCCTTGCTCCAAAAAACTCCTGACATAATTTGCCCATCCCCTAGCCTGCTAGATCATTCATGATCAGCAGCAGCAAAGAGAGATATGAGAGTCGCCGCATCACAGGTCTCCTCATCCCTCACCAACACTGCTTGATCCACAGACAGCTCATCTTGCTCCACCATCATCAATCTAGCATGATACAATTTAAGACGCAATCCATCCCTTGACTTATGTAGAACACCATCCAGGTTAGCCAGCTGATATGTGCCATTTGGAAAACACTCCACTACCTTGAAAGGGCCTTTCCACTTAATTTGATACTTCTTTTGGAAGGTATTGTCTAGCTTACTGTTGTAGCGCAAAACCAAGTCATGTTTCTTGATACCCTTACTTTTGACCTTTTCATTTATCTTTGCCAAAGACTTATCCTGCATCTGCCCATAATGCTCTAATGCGCTCATCCTATCCAACTGGACCTCTTGTAACTGCAAGAGCCTCTCTTTGAATGCATCACTAGGCGGCCCAAGCAACTTCTCTAACATCTTGACCGCAGGCAACTCTACCTCCACAGGCAATAGCGCTTCCTTTCCATACACCAAATGAAACGGAGTAAACCCCGTACTTGTCTTCACCGAACTACGGTAAGCCCATAATGCACTAGGCAATTCCAAATCCCAATTCTTTCCTTGGTGCTCTGTCACTTTAGAAAGAATTTGTACCAACTCACCATTGAATCTTTCATTTAAGCCATTACACTGCGGGTAATAAGGAGTGGTATGCTGGTGCCTAATCTTCATCTTTGTGCATAAGAAGTCTAGCAGTTTAGCTCTAAATCCTGGCCCCTTATCTGAAAGTAGCTCTAATGGCACCCCAAACTTGCAACATATTTCATCATACACGAATTTTGCCACATCCTTTGCAGTGATCTGTTTTACTGCTATAGCCTCTGCTCATCTAGAGAGAGTCCACTGCCGTCAACATATAGCTTTTGCCCCTGCTTGTGATAGGTAACGGGCCTATTGCATCAATCCCCCACTTTTCAAACACATCAAACGCCATAATGGTTTTTCGTAGCTCTGGCTTCAACACTCTCTTCCCAAATGCTTGACACCGATTCCAAGACCTACACCAATGGTGAACATCCTTGTGCAAACTAGGCCATACATACCCCTCTTGCAAAATCTTATGCAAGGTGATCTTTAGAGCAAAATGGCCACCACATGCGCCTTCATGATTCTCTTCCAACACTCTGTAAAGCTCCTCCCGCCAAGGTACACGTCTCAACACGAGATCAGCCCCTTTCATGTATAAGACATCACCAATCAATTTGTACCTGTATGCTCTACGCACAAAGCCATACTTCTTAGACTTATGAATCTCCTTTGGAATGATTCCTGTTAGCAAAAACTCCTCTTCTTGAGCCAAACTTTCCCGGCCATGATAAAGAGGTAAAGTGGTCCTCAACACAAATAGCTCCCCAATCATGCCTTGAGCTGCTTCATGTGCCTCTCCATTTAGAGCACGTTCAATGTGTCTGATGATCCATGCTTCGAACTTTTTTAACAGGCCTTTAATTCTGAAGCACATTTCCTTCAATGAGGTGTTCTTGCTCTTCCACACACCCAGCACTTGCTTCACCACTAACAAGGCATCACCTTTTATGCTCAACCTTCGAACCCCATGCTTCAAACAAATGTGTAATCCGGCTTCCAGAGTAGCATATTCAGCCTCATTGTTACTATGAGCATCCAATTTGAACCCTCTCTTGCATACTAGCTTCCCCTCTGGATCATAAAGTGCTATACCCCCTGAAGCTGCATCATGGCTCTTTCTGTATGAACCATCAAAGAACAACACATGTGCATTGCTGATCTGTGGCACTTCTTCAACTACCTTTCTCACCACCTCTTCCTTAACAATAAGGGGATTCTCCTTGTAGGTCAACAAATCAGCTAGGGTAGCCCTTGTACTATCTTCCACTAGAAAAGAGAACTCAAACTCTTGCAGCTCAATTACCCATTTCTTCACCACATTTGACATGTTAATACCATTAATTAACTGTGGCAAAAAGGCATAACTCGTCAAGAAAACAAAAGGCCGTGGTAGCAAGTAATGACGAAATCGTCGACAAGCAAATATTACACTGGCCATCACTAGCTCTACTTCCGAGAACTTTCTCTCCGCTACCAACTTCACTCGGCTTGCACAATACACTGGCCTCATATAATGGCTGCCCTTCCCCTTTTGCAATAGCATGGCTCCAATGGCATCATCCCCTACTGAGGGATTTACATAAAAAACTTTCTCCCAATGAGGAGCCTGCATGGCTGACAACCCCCCTAACACCTCTTTCACCTCTTGAAACACTTCTTCACACTTGTCATCCCATTGCAATGGATCATGGTTTGCCACTTGCTGTAATGGATAAAGAAGCTGCGAAGACAATGGAATAAACCGTGCCATGTACTTCACTTTGTGTATAAAAGTTGTCAATTGCTTTGTACTCGTAGGTGATGGAAGAAGAATAATAGACTTAACCTTTTCTGGATCAGCCTCAATGCATTTTCTGACACCATATGGCCCAATAACTTCACCCTTGGCTGTGCTAGATGACATTTCTTTGGATTTAGTTGTCCTCCACATTCATTATATCGAGCCAATACCATCTGCAGCTTCTCATGATGCTCAACCCTACTGCTGTAGACACAGAAGTCATCCATGAAAGCTTTAACACAACTACCAATGAATGGTTCCAATACCCAATTTGCTCTCTCTTGATAGAAAGATGGTCCATTTGAAAACCCAAATGGCAATACTGTGTAGCAATAGCAGCCCCATGGTGTAATAAAAGTTGTCTTTGTGCGGTCTTTAAGAGCAATCTTCAATTGAAAATAGCCTGAAAAACCATCACACACACTGTACCGCTCATAACCAGCCACTGAATCCAAGATTTGATCGATGAATGGAAGAGGATATGGGTTCTTCTTAGTGGCTGCATTTAAGGGTTTAAAATCTACACAAAATCTCCACTTCCCATCCTTCTTTGGACTGACTACAAATGGACTCACCCATTTTGTGGTCTCCACAGGGACTATGAACCTTGCCTTCAATAACTTGTCCACCTCTTCTCGCAAGGCTTCCATTTGCTCTTGACCCATCCTTCTTAGCCTTTGCCACACTGGTTTAGCACCTTCTTTCAGCTCTATATGCATCTCTTCACCCTTGAACCCTCTGATCTCTTCATATGAAGTAATGAACAAATCAGGAAAACTAGCCAGCATGTGCAAATAAATATCCTTCTCCATAGCTGAGAGGTCTCTGCTGATCATTTGTGTCATCAATTCCTGCTTCTTTGACAACTCAACCTTGGTTTGCATCAACCCTTCAATCACTTCGTAAGGCCCTTCACTTTCATCTTCAACCTCATTCGCAAATGCAACTAAACCAAACTCCTGGATTTCTTTGTCCATCAAAAGAAATGCAACATCAGCATCCTCATCATTGCTGGTAGTGCTATCACTGTCCTCATCTGTCACCGTGGAAGAGTCTTCATCACTAGACTCATCCTCATCTTCATAAAGCTCCTCTAATCGTTTCCTTGTGTCCATATTATAAAGCTTCTTGGTACCTGTCTTTCCATAGAGGCTAATCGTACCATGTCGCCAATCTTGAACAGCTCCCACTGCACGTAACCATGGTCTGCCCAGTATAATAGGATATGCTCCCAACCCTGCTGGCATCACATGAAAATCAACCACTGCCTTTGTATCATATGCCTCCACTTCTAAGCTCTTTACAACACCCAAGCATTTTACTTTTTGATGGTTTGCCAATCTGATCCAAAAACCTGACACCCCAGCCACTGTGAGACCCATCTTCTCAACGCATGAGTGTGTTATACCGCATATTTGGGCTCCGCCATCCACATAACCTTGTCCCAAATTTTTCCTTTTATGCCACACATCTACTATTGGACAAATGTCTGGTAGCTCATCCATTGCCAACACCTTTACTGAACCTCTCTCTGGCTCTTTCTCCATTGGGTTAACCATCCTCTTCCACTGTCGCTTTAGCTTAGGCACCATCTCTATAAGTTGCCCAAAAGTAACATCTGCCTTCCTGCTCGTCAGATCCTCCTTCAAGTCATAGCTTAATTGCCCATCCCCTAGTGGAAAATCTGAAACATGAAACTTTCGACGAGCTCTCCTTTTCCTCTTGGCCTTGACATCCTCGCCTTCATGGCTCTTTCCTTTCTTCTTACTAGGACCTGGGACACTTCTTCCTTCCTTATCCTCTGTGGTCCTCTTCCCAATAGGCATCACTAATGTATCCTCTAGCTTTGATGCCTTCTCCAAGGTGCCTACACTTAGCACTTTTGTCTTTCCCTTTTCCTCCTGGGTCAATCCACTGGTTCCTTCGTCTCCCTTAATTTCGATGCCATAATCATTTGACCTAGTTAGCACCTGTCTTGGCAATTGGATACATGTCTCCCCCCATCCTTGGTGGCTTATCACATTGCGGGCTGATGTGACCCAACTCTCCACAATTATAACATGTGGGCGTCTGCCTCCAAAACCTACCATTGCTTTGTCCAACACCATTCCTAGGCCTTTCTTCACCTCCTGGCTGATTTGCAAACCTCCCCCGACCTCGATTATTTCCCACTTGACCTAGCATGTTTAAGCTGAGATTCTTTATCAAATCTACCATTTGCCTCATGTCTTGCCTTAGCCCATCATCTTGCACTGCTGTAGTGACCACTGCTGGCATAACCTGAGTAGTAACAGGAACCACTGGTTCATGATGAACCCCTGACGTGCGACCTTGTAAAGACTCTATAGGTTGAAATTCAGACCTCATGGGCAAAGACTCCACCCCTAACTAGCTCATTTTCCTCAACTTCCACTCTTTGTTCCTTGCTACCTCTAGTGCATTTTCATATGTCCTACGCTTCTTTAGCTCCACTCTCCAACGTATATTCTCCCAAAGACCAGCCAAGAACCTGTCCTTCTTCATCATGTCAGGTGGGGGTACCTGTGGTGCTAAGGCCTTGCACATCCGCTCCCATGCCAATGAGAACTTACGTATATACGCATCTACTGGCTCACCTTCCTTTTGCACCAAACCTTGTACTTCTTGCCACACTTTGTCAGGATCTTCTATCTTCACAAACTCCACTTCCAACCCATGCCTTAGATTGTCCCAACTCAATCTTACAGGTGGATCCGCTAAACGCAACTCCTCTTCAAATGTTTTGGACCATACTTGTGCATCACTCTTCAAACAAATTTGGAGAAGACGTAACATCTGCGCAGGGTCATGAATCTGGTTGCTAATGCAGGCAACCTCCATCTTGTCCAAAAAATCTTCCACATCTTCATCACTTCTTCCATGAAACTCCGGATAAGAGAAAGCCATGGCTACCCAAGTTTCAATGCTTTGAGAACCCCTTTGAACACACATGCAAGAACCCAAAACTTTTACCGACTCAATTCCCAGAAACTTCAATGGAGCTCAACTTTAGATAAGGACAAACACATGCACATCAAATGAGTTTTCATAGTTGATCATCTGAATTACAACAGGCAAAGGACATTCCAGGATCTCTCTTAATCTTCTTGGCCCGAACATAAAGACTATGTGCTGCTGGAAAAAAATCTTCCTGGACACATGAACATTTATCTGGATTCTTTGAGTTAAATGAAATGGAGTGAATTGAGGGCCATTTTGATCATCCATTAAAGCCAACCATGAAGCTCCCAAGAAGGCACACCTGACTTAACCTCTGATTTTGCCAAAATTTCAGCAGCATAATAGCATAAATGGCTCAAAAGACCAAGAAACCAGCCATCATAACTTGGAAAAATTTTGACAGAGTTTCCCCAGAAGTAGAGCAGTAGGAACCCAAAATATAGACTGTATATATATGCATAAACTGTCAACAATAGAACCCGAGCATCAAATAGGACTCACTAGTACATAGCCTATGGCAAGGTCACGAAAAGGGTGCTCCAGCTACCTGTATCACCGAAAGGATCTCCACATTTGAGAATCCCCCAGCTCAATAAAAACCTCACGCTATCGACCCTCACACAAAGGCTAATGCAAATCGCGTATAGTCAAGTCTCAGAAATGACTATCTTTCAGACCAAGTCTCAGAAATGGCTGGGACTGCCAAATACAACCAAGTATGGCTCCACAAATGCGTACAATGGCAGTTTCCACAAGTAACGTACAATCCAACAGACAATGCGCTCAAATAGGCGCCAAGTGATGCATACCCACAACAACTGTAAGTGACATCACTGCTAGTATATCACTATACTCCAACTACCTGTACCTGTGTGAATCACCTGTACCTGTACCTGTACCTGTCCTTGTAACCTGTAACCTGTAACCTGTAACCTGTAACCTGTAACCTGTAGCCCCGAATCTCGAAGCTTGAAGCTCGAAGCAGAAGGTACTCGAAGAAGATCCTCAGTGGGGGCGCCAAAAGAATGTGAGCGAGATGGAAACACACACAACGCCTCTATAATGACCCGAAACACACTCTTGGGATGATACACACACACATTATGGGGCACCACTCGGCTTACACAACCAGCCTGGCCGAGACAGGACACACACAGACGGAGTGAGAAGAGAGAGATTTCCCACTTGCCCACTCAACACTCACACATACACACTCACACACACACACTCTCAATTCAGATCAAAGGAGGCAAATGCCATTGTTTAGACTCAATGAACCTCATCCCAACACCAATGGGGCAAATAGTTTACACAGTATGGAGGAAATACACCAGATACAACCACAAAGTTAAGCAGAGGCTTCACTCACCGAAGAAGATTACACAGAAAAACAGCAAAAAGCTTGTGAGTAATTTGGAAAAATGGACAACGCCATTGCGTTCGGAATGCCCAAAAACCCCAGTTTACAATGTCAAAGTGCTCAAATCCGACCTCGGATGAGCAGTTTAAGGCCAAAAATGCTCCAAAAACAGCAAAAACACACTTGCGGCTGTTCCTCCTCTCTTCTCCACGTTTTTTCTGGTCTTCTCTCTATTTTTTCAGTTCCCACAATTAGCTTTATTAGTTGGGCACCCTTGGCCTTTTAGATGACCTCAAACGGACCCCGAACAGGCCAAAAACTTACCTCGCAGTGCATAGTTGTCACCTTTTTGCATCATCCACACACCTGGCACTCATTTCTTTTCAATAATGCGTCTCGCAACCACGTGAAGTGGCCCCAAAAAGTGGTCCTAATGATGACCTTTTTGCATACCTCTCACAAGAAAACACCCACGTTGTGTCCGTATTCATCCACGTGCAAATATTGACCCCGTTCGACCTCCTGACGCCACTCGATGCCATCTGACGCACCTGCTTACCTCATGTCGTCGGCCCGTGGATAGCTTCCTCGAGAAGTTTTACGCGCTACCAACTCCTCCTTATTGTAGAAAAAACACAGTGGTACTGGTAATAGTGAAAATCGATGCACTATGTACACCCTGTCCTACCTGTACACATGTGGGCCCCACGTAACCACCTGGCTCTGAAAAATAGGCAATTCTTTATTCGATGCACCATGCATGTGTATGTACATATGCGCAATCCCTTGCTCCAAAAAACTCCTGACAACGACATTGGGAATTTGCAGAATGCTGTGAATAGCAAAGTTTTATTGTATTGTGCAACTTTATGATTATGTAGAACTCCTCTATATAAGTGCCGAAACTGATTTCTTTTTTGAGTAAACTTGCTATGCAAACTTGAGAGTTTTTTTGTTTTTAAAGTTTGTGGCGATGGCTTCTAAACGGCATGCTGCTAGTCCTGTTGACGTTGGTGCCGAGATGTGATACGTGAGTAGTGATGAATCTGCGGAGGCTGAAAGCATGGACTTCGAGCAGGGTGAGCTATTGTAAAGGGCTAAAGATTTTCACTGGATATTATTGTCTTCCTTCTTTATGATATATTATGCTCATTACTCGATTCGAATGCTCATTCATAATCTTTACAGTTCTTCTTACTTACTCTTTAGTCATGTTTACGAGCTCTTTGTGATGGATATTTTGTGACGGTTTTAAGTGTGCTTTTCTAACGTTGTGAATCGGGGCAAGGTTGTCGTGTCCAGCGCTCAATCTCTCGTGCTTGTTGGCTTGCCCTCGATGCTATGCCGGTTGCCTCTTGATGTACAGTCTGAACAATTTCGATGATATGCTATTGAGGTGAGAATTTGTAGCACGACCGGAACCAGTAGAGAAGCCAGAAGTGTAGGTGTTGGCTCTACCCTATTGTCAACTGGGCCTTGCGGAAGGGTTTCAACGTGAACACTTTATATGATGTGCTGTTGGGGTCAAAGTCTATAGGTGGAGCCCAAACCAACAGACAATCTAGAAGTGTATAAGCTAAAAGAGGATCATATCTCTTCACAGCTCATGAGCACAATCAGTTGTGCCGATGCATCTTGCTAACGTAGGAGCTTAGGCCTAGTTTGCGTGGTGTGATTTCCTCCTCTTTCTAAAACTGATCTACAGATGCTCCCTCTTTGCCTGTATGTAATTATATTTGGTGTGCAGCCAACTTGTAGCATTTCCTGAAGAATAGCCAATGCCTCTTTTTCATGTCCTCCCTTTAGATAGCCATCGATAAAGGAATGATAGATATAGCGGTTTGGGACACACTCTTTTTTGTACATGTTTTCCATTAGGCTTCTTGCCTTGACCAATTGTCCAGCCCTGCAGAGTGAGGCAACTAGGATGGCATATATCCACATATCCAAGAAAAACCCACTTTCCGACATCTGTGAAAATGCAGAAATAACAACACTCAATTTATTTGCATCCACTAACACTGAGATGTACTCCTTATAAGTAGCCATGGTGGGATGATAGTCATAGCCTTTCATTGCCTCAAAGGCTTGCATTGCTTCACCCACAAGGTTTGCAGCTCCGTAGCCCTTGATAAGGACATTGAAAGGTGCATCAGAGATGTGTATGCTTTCACGAACCATGATATTAATGGTGTCCCATATGAGTTGAAACTCTTGCGCCAAACTAAGAACTTCAATTAGAGCATTGTATGTATGTTGATCATGGCGAAAAGGAGCATGGTTTCACATCCATTTAAAAACCTAGAGAGCCAATTTAGGGTCGAAAATTGAGCGTATGATGTCAATAGCATTCCACAAGCGTAGCTCATGACTTAACTCAGTCAAGCCAGATACCAAGAGCTCACTCCATCGCCAACTTCATGCAAGACAACAATCACATTTTGTGCATTTTTGGACAATGAGAGAGTTGGGAGAACCATAGGATGATGCTGCTTTGTGAACGATGTTGCACTGATAGTAGCTTGTTGTAAGAGCGAGGCATATCCTTGCTTTTTCGGAACTTGAAGGAAAGAAGCTACCATTTATGTTGCACTGACAATAGCTTGTTGTAAGAGCGAGGCATATCCTTGCTTTTTCGGAACTTGAAGGAAAGAAGCTACCATTTTTCTTTGTTGGTAAAGATGGACGAGACAAACGAAAGGGTACCTTAATGCCTTGAAGAACCACTTCTACTTGTAGATGCTGCAACAGGGGATCTGTTTGGTGGCACAAATAATCGTCTAGATCTAACATTTGCAAGCTCTTTTGTAGTTTATAGGTCCTCTTTACCTAATAGATCTGTAGCCCATCTTCAATTTTGCCATTGAAGGCTAAACATTGAGATATCTGTGTGGCACTAAAAACTTTGCGTTGTTGTGCTTTGTCTAAGTTTTCTATAAGCGTCAATGATTAATTGTCGGTCAGAAATTTTGATTAGTTGAAGAAGACATTCTCTACTCACTTTTTGCGTCATACAAAGCTTCGAAGGATCACAGAAGGTTCTTCTCAGCAAAGTGGCAAATCTATTGATGAACCTTTGATTTCTTCCAGTTTATCTGTGCCATGGAAAAGGTCAAAGCAACAACTTCAGAAGCCTTGCATGGGTGTCGCATATGAATTATTTAGCTTGGAGAAATCCATGGACTTTTCATGTGAGATATCAATGCTATCATTACATTTTGTATATGAGCTTGTTTCATAAAGTTGTAGAGGTGTGTGCTTATTTGTTTTTTTCACATTTCACAACGAAGGGAGTGTCGGAAGAGTGGGCTAATGTCAAAAAGCGCACACATATTGAGTTGCCTATTCCACTTCATGTATTGAGTGAGACAGAAGCTCCACATATTGAGCCTTGCCCACCACCACAAGCCACAATACTGCCAAATCTTGTCAATATTACACCTCTAAACACTACCAATGATCCAAGTGCGATTGAAATTGAATCAAGTGTCCAACCTAGAAGTGAGCCTATTGTCCAATCTTACAGTCAATATGACATGGGTCAATCATCCCAATTAGAAAGCGAGAGTAACAATCTTAGTATTTTTCCATTTGGTTTGAATCTTATTTCACAATTCTTGATTGCTGATATCTTTGATTTCAAGTCCACGATTTTGTATCGAGGGTAAGGTATTGAATGTCTATGGTACCTACAAAATTGGGCTTGATCAATCAAGATACAACGGCTTCCTAAAGTTTGACCTAGTTGATATAGAATGCAACGACACTATTATTATATTGGTGATTAATGATCCATACATAGAGCTCTATATTGATAAGCTTTACCCAGGTGAGTTTGTTCTTATCGATAGCCCAATTGTCAAGCGCAAAAACAAGACAGATGGAGGCTCTACATTGTACTCATTGTATATTGATGCCATGACTGTATTGATTCTTGGTCAACCTTTCCCAGTGTCTCTTACCTTCTCCCTTGAATGCAAGATACGTGTATTTCTTGATGATGTCAGTGCAAAACAACCTTCTAGTGGATGCCCTCAATTAACCACTCATGCTTTGTTATTTTACAAAAGCACAACTCACAATCAAGATTTGCTGGACGCGGATCTTTTGGTTGCTGATGGCCCTCTTCTATCGGGTAGAGAGATTGTAAGATTTCATCTGCCTTGCTTTTTTTTTTTTGTGTTTGTTATTAAGTTGAATATAATTGGTGGTTGCTCTCTCTAATTTTGAATGCTCCCTTGTAGGTGAGTTTTGTCAATTCTTGTAAGAACGAATGTCAAGAATTGCTAGAGGAAATGATTAGAAATGGGCATGTAATGTGTGTCATACGGAATCTTGGTCCATTACTCATTAAACCCAACACTTTGTTTGTATTGGATATTACAATTTTGGTGCCAGTTTATAGTGTGCGGTTCAGACAGGAGCTTGCTAGTGCGTTTGAAGTTCAAACTGAAAGCTTCGGCTACAATCGTGAGGGGACATTACATAAGAAGAAGTGTTCAATCACATACCATTTCTTCAATTTTCTAACAAAGTGTGCTTTTGCAGGTTGTTGGAACCCTTCAATTTGTGAATATCAATAGTGTGTTAGCGGAGAAGCATTGTACAAAGTGTAGGTCCACAAAAGTGTATAGGAGTAGCGAAGGACTTTGTTGCCGATTGTGCGATAGCATCACCACTATAATCACAACTGCAAAGTTGGAAGCACGTATCTTTTGTATTTATAATCAAGATTTTGAAGAATTATATTGTCATTCTCTTCTCTCTTTATCTCTTAAGTACACCATAATTTTATTATCTATAGCCACACACACACACACACACACACACACACACACACACACACACACACACACACACATAGAAAAAACACACCTTTTTTCACACACATGAATAATCCTAGAAGAACTTGAAAAAACACAACAGTTCTCTCTCTCTTTGTTACAAACCATCGCAATAATTTGTCTCAAATATTGAATACACAGAAATACACACACACACACACATAGACACAAGAAACAACACCCCCCCCCCCCCCCCCCCCCCCCCCCCTCTCTCTCTCTCTCTCTCTCTCTCTCTCTCTCATATATATATATATATTTGTTGTCCCTCGTACTTACTCTCCATCTCACTCTCTCCTTATCAGCACGCAAACACAAGCATGCACGCCCATACATATACAAGACAACATTCACATCCTCATGGATAATTCTCTTAATATGAACATTGCAAGAGATAGTCACATTGATGTAGTCTTTGTGCAAACAAATCCTTCCAATCAAGAACTATTTTTAGCACTCCATAATATATTGCAAAGAAGTGTAAATATCGAGACATTTAGAGCTGTCATTTTGGGATCCCTATTTGAGAACTACTTGACAAAGTGTGTAACAACACCTATTGCCCCACTATTCTTTACATCACAACTACAATCATCAATTGAAAACATTACGAGGTTAAATACTTTGTACAAAACTTGTAGTACATCAATGAGTCTAACAATGGAGGTCATTAATATTTTTATTATGTACAAATTCAAAAAAGGTCTTGTTCTCTTGTACAAGCTTAACCACGAGGCTATTCGCCTTGGCTGCCCTTAGGGCTCCCTTAAGCACTAGAAGAAACAACTTTACCCCCCCCCCCCCCCCCCCCCCCTCCCTTTCTCCTTTCACTTTTTTTCCCCCACCCTTCCCTTTTCCTTTCTTCCCCCCCCCCCAAACTAATTAATTAATGTTTTGCAAAAAACTAGTTTTGGCTACCTACTGGTGCAACTGGACAAACCAAAGAACAAATAGTTGGGACATCACTTACTAGATTTCAAAAAGGCCTTATGATTATAGATACATGAACTATGGGTTTAATATATTATACTTTCACAACTTCACATTCACAACGTAAGGTCATTCATTGGACAACCGAACATTGTGATGTGTTAATGCAGTTGTGGTGACAAAATCAAAACACTCCAACAAGCGAAATCGTAAATTTATTTCTTGAAAAACAACCGCTTTGTGAGCATACACACTCTACAATTATAGCGAAATTAAAACGACTAAAAAATATAAACTCTTCACAAAATCCCCCATCAAACCAAGATTCTTTTGTTTATCTACATCAAGAATTCAAGACTGTGAAAAAAATAATGATAGCGCTGTTAGGAGTTTTTTGGAAGAAGTGATTGCGCATATGTACATACACATGCATAGTGCATCAAAATAAAGGATTGCCCATTTTCCAAAGCCAGGTGGTTACGTGGGACCCACATGTGTACAGGTAGGACAACGTGTACATAGTACATCAATTTTCATCGTCACCAGTATCAATGTGTTTTTCTATAATAATGAGGAGTTGGTAGCGCGTAAAACATCTTGAGGAAGCTATCTGCGGGTCAACGACATGAGGTAAGTAGGTGTGTCAGATGGAACCTAGTGGCGTCAGGATGTCGAATGGGGTCAATACTTGCACGTTGAAGAGGGGGAATGGGGAACACACTTGACACACACACAACTGCCCCTATATAGCTCATGGTATTCACAACACCCCTGTCCTCTCGAAAACACCTTCAAAACAAGCAACTCACACTAACAGGGCCTCGCCTGCACTTCGCCCAGCGCACAAACACTCTGCAGAATCCTCAGACAGCTACCACATCGATCTTGCCCGCTTCTCGCACTTCCACAATTCAACACCTCTCTCTCTGTCTCTCTCACACACACAGGGGGCCCGGGGGACGCATACTCTCACACACACCGACACCACACACCTTGGAGAGGAGCAAAGAAGAAAGGGGGGAAGGGGGAAAAGACGACGCCAAAAAGGCAATGATAGCTCCTCCTTCAATGAAGAAACCCATTAACAAGACCCGTACAGTCTGCTCTAAGCTGCACCATGGCCATCACCAATCCGTACAGAGGGGCACACACCTCCCTCGCCACTCGACTCCGTCGGCACATGCCTCGATGGGAACATCCACTTCTGTCTTCATCCGCGTAACCACTCTTCCTCTTGGTAGTCCTCGCTGGCTCCCTTTTCTACGAAGCTCTCGTCCTTCTGAGGCTCTTCGCAGACCATGCGTGCCGGGCTCGATCGCCGAACACGAGCGCTCGAAAAAACCTTCGCTTCCCCTTCCTTCTTTTCCCTTCCTCTTAAGCCCCAAGAAAAAGCCAAGGAGAGCCCAAATCTAGAAACCGCTGCTCTTCCTTTTTCTTCCTCTTCTCTTTTCAAAGCAAAGAAAAAAAGCTTCATTTTTTGGGCAGTAGCAGGCGCCACTGCCTCTTGCAACTTTCCTTTTTGTTTTTTTTTTTGCTCCCCTTAACTATTGAGAATTCCTTCTAGCCAAACTCCAACAGCCTTACTTTTTGGCCTGCTAAAGAAAGGCCATAGTATTGGGTTAGCTTAGGCGTTCTTCAATCGATGGCATCCACGTGGACGGCGAGTATTTTTTTGGCCTTTGGGAGAAGGCATGCGAGAGTAGGTCGCTAAGGCAGAGTCTCGCACGTGCGAGCCTGACATGTCCTTGCCTGTTGCATCACCTCACGTTTTATGCAAGCAGAATACTGTCTCGAAACGTCCTGACTTTCTTGCACTTCACTAAATGCAGCCATGCTTGTTTTTCAACAGTTGAGGGGGCAAAGCAAGGCTAGGGCCCAGACTATGGTCAAGCAGAGGTAGGTGGGCAAGGCGCACAGTGCACAACAGAGAGGCCGTCTTATGATTTTTGGGGATTTTTTGGGTTTCATTTGCTATTTTCCTTTTAATTTTGCTAATTTTCGGCAAAAAAAAATCAAAAATACAAAAAGTAGGTGAAAAACAGTCGTAATGAAAAACAAAAAATATGGGGATGATCAGTGACTATAGGACAACCTATGGTACAGTGGGGGTGCAATTATGAGATTGGAGTGGAAAGCGTATTTTGACCAAGTTTTGACCGAAATGCCAAATTTCTGGTAAACAGAGCAAATGGAGTCCAAATCAAGAAATTTTTGAGCCTAAACTGCATCTCGTAAGAAGATAGGAGCACATGTCAAATTTTATGAAAAGTGGTTCGGGGACCTCCATTATAAGAAATTTTCACCCCATTTTTAGCTCATTTTCACTATTGACTTTGTGGAGAGAGCTTCTGCCACCTAGAGCGGACCGACCTTCCAGCAGCTTCTACGACGCGCACGACTACCCGATGAGCTCTAGACATGAGAGGTAGGCTCACCACCTTGAGTTTTTCGCGCATGTTTGTCATTATGTCACGAAAACTAGTGTAGGGGTCACACACAAAGCGGGCGGTAGAGACCTACAAGTAGAAACGGCGGCCTAACGGCTAACCCGAAAGCAACAAGACTTCATCGGCAGCTTACCTAGTCTAGGAGACCAGTCCTGGATGTCCAAAGGAAGTAGGAAACCATCGGAAAAAACCCTAATTCCCAGAAACCCGCGAGAGGCCACCAAATGGGAAATCGGCGAAACGGCGACCAAATGCTACCAAAATTCATGGGTAGGAGCATCTCAACATGCTCGACAAGTCTATATGACCCGCATGACCAAAAAGTGACCCGAAGCGGCACTAAACTTCAGAAACGGCATCAGACACACAAAGCGTCAAAATGCACTTGTGGCCAAACCGCAAGTCCGTTTGTCACCAAACTTCACGAGCAGCCTTCCTAGACCATCAACAACCAAGTTCTATGGTGGTAGATCACCACAAATCATCGAAGGTATGTAAACGCAACCACGGGTTCTTCTAGAGCGACAAATTGCCAAATGGAGCTCCGGTGAAGCCAAAGTCGACAAAAACCAAACGGCAAGGATCCCCAAGGCATCGGGAAGCTATGGAGACCAACATCAAGAAATTTCATCGCCAAAAAGCAATCCAAAAGTCAGAAAAAGGCTCGGAGGCTCTGAAGTCCACACAAGGAGTTATTCTCTATCCATTTGACTTTTTTGTTGAAATTAGGCTCAAAAGGGACTTACGGGAGCCAAGGGCAAGCACTGGGAGCACCAGCAATGAAAAAATCACCAGGAGACATCCTACACGTAGGATGTCTCAAGGGCACTTTTGGACACAACCTCCAACATTTTTCATCATGCACATTTTCTGAATGACATTTACAAGCTATCTACCAAGTCTCATCACATTTGGACCAAATTTGACCTCATATGCATATCCATTGCTGAAATATGAGGCAGCTACCATAAACAACCGGATCAGAGAAGAGCCAGTTGTACCTCTTTACAATGCAGATACCTCAAAACTAGAAGGGGTCAAGCTCATTGTGGATTCTTAGCCAAAGTGGAGGAAGGCCTAGCTTACAAAGTACCCACAATACCTAATCCACTTGGTAGAGGCACCTAAAAATATCAGAGACAACCTCAGCTTCTGTCCTCTACCAAGGATTAGAACGTGGAAAGCGTAGGAAATTTTGCAAAGAAGCCAACCCACTTGGCTGAACTACCCCAAGCTGCCGGGCTTGAAGGCAGGTGAGAGAATAAGTGTCCAATACATGGTGAAAACCCTAACGGGCACCATAAATTTGTTCACTGGCTCAACTGACCTTACATGCATTATGATGAGGAAAATCTGCAGAACCATCTTAGCAGTGTTCGATACCTTCAAGCCAGGCCAGGTGACTGAAAACATCTTTTTCTTCCAAGATACATACAGATTTGCTTATGATCTATCAGGTCAGCCTTCCAAGGAGGTGATACATGCGATGTATCAAAGGATAATGTTTCTACCATCCTATCACCTCCAAACTTTTGAAGAAGCGTTCTACACAGGCTTCTTCACCATAAATACTGACATTTTTGGTCCAACAATGCTGAACCTACATGCCAGATACGAACCACTGCTAAAGATGCGAAAAACGATACGATGAAGCAGCAGATCAAGGCCATGTCGGGGACGACATGAGCAAGGAGGGGGGGAGTGTTAGAAGCTGTACACACCCCACGACATCTAACTATTCGGAGGACTATTATTTTTGTAATTATTCATTCATTGAGGAAAGCCTGATTTTTCACCTTGTAATTATTGGGACTTACAGAAGTTTCCAGATTGTATCCCAGTTTTGATACTTAGATTGAGTAGATGGTTGATTTTGGAACTTTAGGGTTTGAGAGTTGTAAGGTATATATACCACTTTTTGATCTTAATGACAGACCTTTTGTCATTTAAAAAAACAAGTTTTGAAGTCTGTGAGTGAGCGTACTATGTACGAGAGAGAGAGAGTGTGAGCTTCATCTTGATGCTACGTGTGCTCCGGTGGTCGAATCGAGTGCGGAGAAGTGCAGTGTGTTGCCCCCGATGAGAGCTACGCACCGATACCTACATTGCGCGTGTACGGTCTGGTTTTGCGAGCTCCTTCTACGAGCTCCATCGGGTGTTTGGGTGAGTATACGTTGTCCGATTTTTCATTGCAGCATATCCACGCATTTACATTGAGTAGAACTACACATTAGGCACTTTAGATTTCAGAAACGAAGACCTGCAGATTTCGGCCAGACATCCTACGTGTTTTTGCACCAGGTGTTTTGGGTTGGGATTTTGGTTCTTAGACCTTAGGGAGAGCGACCTATTGGTATTAGTAGGATCTCCTTCAAGTTCTATGGTGTTTCGAGATTGTTTGATGGGTGTTCGACTCTAGAAAGCGTTGTAGGAAGTTTCCTCTTATGCACTCTTGAAAGCTGTGACTTAGACAATTGGTAGAGACCTCTGTAGGAACTAGTTAGGAGTCGGTCGAGTGTAGGTTGACACCTTATGCTTGCTTCCATGCGCCTGCGGGTCGAGCTTCGTCCTTAGCTGACATTACATGTTAGCTGAGTTCTCGCTGTGCTGACCTCCGTCGCGGCGTATCCGTCTAACATTGGCGCCGTTGCCGAGGACGAAAACCTTAGGTAGGTGACCGAGACTAATCCTTGAGGATTGGGATTTTTGGCTTGCTAAGAGTCTTGTTTTACATTTAGATAGGATCAGAGGGTGGAGGACTCTGTAGGTCTTAGAGGGAGTCTAGGAAGCGTGTGCCTGGCCTAGATCCTTCGACTTAGGTAGATTAGGTAGACCAAGGTAGTTTTAGGTAGTAGTCGAGTTCTAGAGGAGGAGTTGGAGTGGTAGAAGTGGTGAGAGGAGAGATTGAGAGTCCGGAGAGCCCAAAAAGCAACCAAAAACACCATTAACACCATTTCACATGATAAGTAGGAGTAGAGTAAGTAGGACATCATGATTCAGGATCTAGAGCATTTCATGCATGTACACTTGCTTGGTAAAGTCATCACAAGTTTGTAAAAGACGCAAAAGTGTGTTTGAAAGCCTAATTGAAGTCCAAAAGTTACTGTGAGTGTTTCTAATAGATCTACCGAGCATCAGAAGCATTTCTGTCAGAAAAAAAATTAATTTCAAGCCAGGAGACATCCTACGCGTAGGATGTCTACAGGTTAATCTGGGAGGAATTTTGGGATTTTGAGTTGACCAGTGTGTTCAGAAGGTAGGGTTTATCCCAATTTCAACTGGAAAGTGGAAATTTGACCATATCTCGACAGGATAAGACCAGATAGACTGAAATTGCCAGACATCCTACCCAAATAGTGCCAAAACATTATTTTGAGACCGAAACCATAAGATGGATGCATGAGCATATCTGGCATGATATATTGAGTGACTAAAAGGGGTTTCACCTCATTTGGGTGAGAAAATTGGGTTCAAAGCGGACTTTAGCACTTTTGACTGAAAAAGGAAAGAACTGCTGAAATTTGGGACTTTTGAAATCCAAACCAAAATCTAAGTATACCACTGGGTTACTGACATCAAGGGGAAGCTGCGGGACAAGTCTGGGGTCAAACAGGCCAAAAAGACATCCTACGCGTAGGATGTCTTCTGAGTGATTTTGGACTCCAAACCCAATTGAGTATACCAAAGTGATCAGCAACTCAAGGGGAGACTGGGCTTTGAGTTTGAAGCCATTCTGATGAAAAAGACATCCTACGTGTAGGATGTCTAAAGCAAGAAATTGAAGTCAGACTTTGACAGTGAGCAAAGCCAGGTGTTGTATAGCCTAAGGCAAGCCTCCTAGTCAATTTTGGTCCAAATTGGAGTTGATTAGACTGATCAATATCAGCAACAGGCTATCGGAACAGATTTCTAACTCATTGACCGCTAATAGGTGTCCAAACCCAAAAAGTAAAAGCAGCTGTAAGCTCAGCACAACAAGGGGAAACCACAGTGCAAAAATCCAGGCAAAAAACAACAGGAGACATCCTACGCGTAGGATGTCTATTGAGGTATATTGCAAAGAAAATTTGCCTTGCATAGACAGTGAGATTCTATTTGGCTTAAGGGTTCCAGAACTTCTTTCAGAAGTGAATTTAGACCTTGTTTGCCCATTTGATGAAGCAAAGACTGAATTCAGACTTTTTAGCGTAAATTGACCAACACCTGAGGGTAGTACAGTTTCAGATTAAAAGACCTAATCCAGAACATCAACAGTGTATAAAATACAGTAGTGGTTGAGATTAACTCTCCAGTTATACCAATCATTACTAAGATAACCTTTAGCAGATAAATGCTTTGACTCGATTGCCGAAATTAAAACGCTTATGTACAGGTATATTCAGCAAACAAAGCAAGAAGTTGTGCAGAAACTGACCCTTTGCCAGGTGAGTGGTTGGATTTGTGATAAATTGCATTGATAAGTTTGATGAATTTAAGATCAGGAAGATACATTGTTAGAGACCAGAAGGTGGCAGGTGACCAAGGTAGCTTAGTGTCCACCGAAGAGAGTGTAACTCAGGCAAGGCTAGATCCACTAGCACCAATTATTGAGGAAGGTAGTGATACTGACACTTCGTCAGACAAATCTTTCTTCATGATGGGTAGTCAACAGCCAGGAGGTTTCACCTATGATGGACCTATGCGAGGAGGAAGCACCTCCCAAAATCCTTTGAATGATTCCAAGCTCACTGTGATCTCCTTAGAGGGAACAAACTCGAGGGGATCCCTAGTCTATTCTGACTATTGAGGACGCAAGTGCATTTGTATCGAAGAGAGACCAACTCAGATATTGGAGATAATCCGAGTATATGATGATGGAGATAGATTCCGAGACGAAAAGGGGAACCACTATCTAATAGTTAGTAACCCTGAAGATTACAACACATATGGAGATAACGTGGCGAAAGGGAAAATGGTTTCAGAAACTCAAGAACCACCACCAAACATTGATTGGCCCGGAGCTATTTTTATGTATGATGAGAAAACAACCAGGGTTCCAACTTATAACGAGAACGTGGGAATCTACAAACATGAGAGTGAGGGTATAGTCTCTTACTTTCGCAGCAAAGAACCATACGTAAACGATTAAGCAAAGACAAGGTTCTTTACTTATTCTCTTATGAAACTGCTACGGGGAAGGGTATAGTTTTTGTTGATAGATACGGGCGAGAATACCAACGTATTCTTCCAGAAGAGGTAGAAAGGGCAACAGGTCCAGGGGCATCAACATATGCCCCCGAGAAAGTGACAAGAGCCACCTACACCCCAAGCAAGTCAACGAATCCTTTTTCAGATGAGTATGACGCTACCTCACATTCCACCCAACCGCAAGCATTCAACAACCAAGACCAACCTGCAAACCAACCATCATTGCAGGCATGGCTTCGACAGAGTGCAACATTGGAACAAGACCAAAACCGAGATGGTTATCAAGCCGCACGAGGGATAAGGGATTTGCAAGAACCACCACTCTATTCAAGGTATCAGGCAGAGAGCAAGCCAAAGACTCAAGGGTCGACAGAGCCTGGAGGACCACCCATAGAATGAGTTCGAAGAGAAGAACCACCTCCAACGAAAAACCGTTAGAAATTATGGCTTAGGAGCACCATTAGGAGAGGAACCAGCCTATTATAGAAGGCCTGAGGAGGTATATCGATTAGGACTGGGAGATCTAATGATGAGGTTTGTAGACCATCAAAGAATTAGACCTTCTCAAGTGCAAAAATGGGTAAACAAGAAATACATAGGAAGCAGAGACCCAAGAGATCGTGTAGCAGCCTTTGTGCATGTAATTAGAGCTGAAGAGGTGTTAGAATTTCTTACCCAATTTGCAGGGTTTGGTCTAACCCTAGAGGATGATGCTGTCACTTGGTTTGACTTTGTAGAGCGTAGAGACTTTGAGTCTATGCAAGAAGTGTTTGACGAGTTTATCGAGGAATTCTCACAAAGGGGAATAGCTCATAATACCGTCTCACAGATCCATAAATTCAAACAAAAAGATGGAGAATCTGTACGAAAGGCAGTCCTAAGACTAAAAAGATATGATAATTTTTGTCCTGTTGAAGAACTGCCAACTCAGTCAAGACTTATGCTGATCTTCATCCAAGGACTAAGGAATGCAGATCCCCAGAAAGACTTACATATGAAGAGGAGCACTACATTGAATGAGTTGACCAAGGAAGCTCTTTACCTACTGGAAAATTGTGCGGTCTACAAAGAGGGGGAGTTCAAGGACCTTGAGGACGATTCGTCTTCACAACAAAGTGGAAGCAAGTCTTCTAAGACATCACCGAAAGGAGAAGTAGCTGTAAACCAGGAGCAGCTTGTAGATGAAGTGCTAAAAAAGATCAACTTGTACGCCAAACCCCAGGCTAAACAGCCCAAGTGGTGTGCTATTGAACAAAAATGGACAAACCATGGGACCGAGGAATGTTATTATAACAAGGGGTATGTGAGAGAGAGACCTTACGCTCCCTAAGTTCCAGTAGCTTCCCCCCAAGTTCCACCGATGCCTAGATATCAAGCAGGCAACCTAACAAGACCTGTAGGTGTAGAAAGACCACAACCGGTGTTGGGGCAACAACCACCCCTACCAGGATTACGACTAGTTGGTATAAGATACACACCAACGGTAACTGAATCAGAGGATAAGGCTTTGGTGCCTATGCATGCATATTATGAAGATCCCAATGGATATGCGGCAAACCCTGTCTATTATCCACCGGAAGAACCCTCGACACCTGAACCATGGAGCATGATAGGAAATACAAGACCACCAACTACTGCACAGGCAGCAGGAGAAGGAAGATATAGCTTAGATGAACCAACACTGATGTTTATAGCCAATGGAGGCATGGGCGGATAGAGACATGCTTACCAACAAAGAGGAGCTCAAGGAGAACCTCAACAACCCAAGGGACCCTGCTACAAGTGTGGTGGAGACCATTGGCTGAGAGTCTGTCCTCATGATGAAATCATTAGAGTCAATGCGTATTGCCCAGAATGTGGAATTACTCATTTGATTCCCGATTGTCCCAAAAACCCGAGCAAAGGAGAAAAAACCACCTTGAACATGCTAGAAACAGTACCTTCCAGTGGAGGATCGAAAAATGAAACAATCATACCTATTTAGGCAGTAGCAAAATCATATCTATTTAGGCAATAACACGAGCCCAAGCTCAAAGAAGGACGAACGAACCCATAGTTAAAGAACCAAAAACCGACGCCCAAAGTTCAGAAATGAGAAATCAAAGAAGCACTTGGAAAGCTAGAAAGGCGCGTAGGAAAGCCAGGAAGGAACGAGAGCAAACAACCCTATCTGAGGAGTTGAAACATACAAAGGATAGATTGGAGCGGTTAGAGGATCTAGCTAGCTTAAGCTCACACACCACGGAAACTATAGCACCCAAGGAAATAGCAGAGCCCAAAAGTGCAGGATCAGGAGGATCTGTACTGGAAAACAAGGTAAATAAGCAGTTGGATGCGCTTCTAAAAGTTTATGAAGCTAGACTTAAAAAGAACCAAACCCAGGAGCAAAGGTGGATGACTTATCCATATGCAGAAATAGAAAAACAGAGGTTGGATATGTGTAAAAAGATGATCGAAACAGCTCAATCATTGATGGAAGACTCGCTGAGTAAACCTGGTAAATTGGCATGAGGCACCAGCTCCAACCTCTATCCAACCAAATTTAGAGAAACATGTGGAAACAAAGGAAAAACTCACGAATGCCTATGAGTCCAGAGGAGAACCTATCATAATGCCAAATACCACAGATGGGACAAGTGATGGGGTCCAGCCTAAAATCTTGGCAGAAATGGGTAAGGACTGTAACGGTCTAGACGATTTGTGGAAGCAAATCCGTGAGGCCAATACGGCTAATAGGATAAGTAACCACCTGAATAGCACGAGAAAAGAAAAGAATGTGATCTTACCTCCTATTGAAGAATTTGAGGCAAGGTCGCAAATGAACTTTGAGATACATTCACAAGGGGGAGACCAAGGATCAATTAGTTCGGGGCACAGCCAACCAGACTCGCTGAGAAATTTACCCTCTTACCTAGGAGAGTACGAAGCCAAATCGGAAGTGAGAGCAATCCCATCTCAAAGACTTTCTTCTAACAAGGTGATGGATTCGCAAGGATTGATTGAGTTGTTGTCCACTCCGGTGGCATGCACAATCACATTGGCAGAACTCATAAGGTTACGGCCAAACATGTGGACCACAGTAGGTAAATGCCTAGAAAAATTTAGAGTAAAAGACCTCACCCTGAGGCTTCAGGAAGGGATCAGAGAGTTGGACAAGCCTCAATTAAACACTAGGCCAGTACCATTGAACAAGGTTGGAGAATATTGCGAGGGAGAAGATGGAAACACCACGCTACCAGTAGAATTCCAAGGAGTAGTTTCCAAAGCTATTCTCGACAGTGGAGTGGGAGTTGCTATCACCACCAAGGAAATCTGGAAAAAATGGGGAAAACCAGCTTTGAGGGCTACCAGAATGAAACTGCAATTGGCAGATGGGTTCATGGAGAAGCCTCTAGGACTCTTAGAAAAAGTGATTGTCACTTCGTGAGGAATCGAGTATGAGCATACATTTGCAATAGTCGATTTTGACAAAAAGAACAATTATGAGATCATCTTGGGACAACCATTCATGCGACAATTGAAGATGGTCCAAGATTGGGGTTATGACCACATATACCTCAGACATGGCGAGACAACAACTAAAATACACTTGAAAGACCATAGTTACAAAGATGTGAACCAAACACTTATGGAAGAGTTTGATTCAGCTATAGTAGCAGGTCAGAACTCCCAGCATGGTTAGGGAAACCAAAAGAGCTATGGATGTGCGGAGCTTCACATTGTGGAAGCTTAAGAAGAGAGGAATGCGTCTTAGAAAGAGCAATTGAGGACAAAGAGTATATTCCGGAACCTTTCCCTGAAGATGCCTTGGAACCTCTCGAATGGGAACACATACTCGCAACATTGGATGTGTGTGCCATTACCGACAGTCCAACAACAAAATTTTGTGATAAGGATGGCTATGATGTATTATCCTATTACATGGTAAGCGTTATACCAGGAAAAGAGACGGTAGAACCACCAAAACAAGAAGAGTTTTACAAATCCTCTGAACATTTAGAAGTAAATGATGATGCAGATAATGAGTGTTCAGACATCTCAAGTGAGTGTGGAAATGAAACCGAGAATATCAAGTTTTATGATTTTGCTAATCAACACCTTAGACGACAGGAATGCTATAGGAGGAAACGAGCAGAAAACAAAGCGAGAGAGAACCTGATGCCCAGGATTAAAGGTAAAACTCCCTATTTGATGCTTGTAAAAGCAGAGGATTGTGTAAAAGATCAAATATCATGAAGATTCTCAAAAAATCGAAAAGAAAGAACGCGAGAGGAAATAAAACAGTTACGAAAAGCTAAAACTGAAACAAAATCACAAAAATTTCAAAAATAAAAAAAAGAAACAACAAAAGACCAAGAGTGTACCAAATTGGAGCGTAAACAGAAATACCACGAATTGAAACGGTCTTTACGTGAGATATGGACTACTGAAGAAGATAGTGATGGTAAAGGGGAGTCAGAAAAGGGGAACATGAATGTACCATCACACTATCGGAAATTTACTATCCAGGACAGAAAAATAATCATGACACCACCAGTCAGGGAAAGAACCAACCAAGAATCTTACGATGGGCCTGAAAATGCGAAAAAAATAGACCTCGCAAAACCAGGTGAAAAGCCTCAGTTGGTCTATATAGCTAACGATTTAGAGCCTAAAGAAGAAGAACGGCTAACACAACTTCTCAAGAAGTATAAAGATGTGTACGCTTGGTCCTATAAAGACCTCAAAGGAGTTGATCCATCGATATGCCAACATAAAATTCCTTTGAAATGGATGCAAAACCTAGCAAACAACGTACTTATACATATAATGACACATTTACTAAACGAATCAAAGAAGAGATTGATAAACTAATGGAAGCTGAATTCATCTATGAGATTGAACATACAAATTGGGTGTCACCCATTGTGGTAGTTCCCAAAAAGAATGGAAAACTGCGAGTGTGTGTAAACCTCAAAAAGGTGAATGCAACAACCATAAGGGATAATTATCCCTTGCCAATCGCAGAACATGTACTTGAGCGAGTGGCCGAGAAACGCGCTTATTCCTTTCTGGATGGGTTTTCAGGATACAACCAACTGGCAATAGCAAGGGAGGATCAACACAAAACAGCGTTTGCCACAGAATGGGGGATTTATGCATATCGAGTTATGCCATTTGGCTTAACTAATGCCCCAACCACTTTCCAAAGGTTAATGAAGCACGCATTCAAGGAATACCTAAGAATATTCTTAGAAATTTACATGGATGATCTTTGTGTACACTCTCTTCTACGAGAGGAGCATATCGACCATTTGCAAAAGGTCTTTGAAAAATGCAGGACGTATCGAATCTGTCTTAACCCGGAAAAGTGTGTATTCATGGTTAAGCAAGGCCGCATCTTAGGACACATTGTCTCACGAAATGGCATAACCACTGACCTAGACAAAGTCAAAGTCATTGTAGACCTACCCAAGCCTACTAATGCGAAACAAGTGCAATCCTTCATGGGACACTACAGATATTATCGAAGATTCATATACATGTATGCGGTTATCGCACAACCTCTGTATCCTTTGCTAGTCAATTTCGAACGCATCAGGAGAAATATGAACCTTGCATGGGCCTTGTAAGGAATCCTTATTTTTAGGGATTAAGGCTAATGTTGTGTGGGGTTTAGGGGGCAAGGGCATTGAAGAAGGTAGTTTTGAGTAGGCTTTTCTAGCCTTTTTTTAAAGACAAATGTAGGATGTGGACCTAAAGGGTTACTTTCTCCCTCTAGCTTTTTTTAAAGTGAAGGAAGCATAGGGGTGTGTCCACATCAGCAAAAACGTGGGTCACAAAGAGACAAAATTTAACTTTTTTAAAAAAAATTCATTTTTACTTGTTTCTAACTTAAAACTCCCTCCCAACATATATATATATATATATCCAAAAATCATTTTTTGACCCATTTTTTAACCCACAAGCTTAGAAAGTCCATTTTTTCAAAACTCTTTTCCCCCAAGAAGTAATAAACATTTTGTTCTCTCCTCCTCCTCTCTCCTCCCTCCTCCCTCCTCCCTCCTCTCTCTCTCTCTCCCTCTCCTCTCCCTCCCTGCCCCTACCTTCCTCCTCCTCCCCAATCTCTCCCTCCCTCCCCCTCCTCCCTCCTTCTCTCCTCCCATCTTCCTCAACCTCTCTACCCTTCCCCCTCTATCTTTTCATCATTTTCTTTCTCACGCAATAGCTTCCATGGTGCTCATGGACATCACAAATGGTTTGCTTCCACCACCACGTACTCCGCACACCAAAAGCATACATATTCGCTTACCCACAACACTTGCACCGAAGACCACTAGTGAAGGTGATCAAAGGTCATCACAGAAACGTCGCACCGCTTGTGAGACCAATGTTGACATTTGGGTGGATGGCCATTTGTACCCTTACGATCATATAAGCCGCTTCCATCCACCATTTGATAGCCTTTCCACATTTCTTCAATTTCTTGGAAGGGGAGAAGCAGGTTTGTTAGGCTATTGCAAGCGGTTGTGTATGGGTGTAGGTGCTTCTTTGCATATGTGGATGCACGAATGTCAAGCTCTTCACCTCAAGACGACGGCATTACAAGAGAGCGTTGCCTCTTTGGAGAGGGTAGTTAAAACTCTTGAACAACAAATGCAAGAAAAGGAGTCCCACATCCAGAAGCTTACCAACACCATCACATACTTGAAAGAAACACCCCTTGGTGTAAGGGAACGCAAACGCACGTATTCATCCATTGAAACTCTTGCACATTCGGGAGGAGCACGCAAACGACGAGTTACATCCACAAGGTGATTTGGTCTTTACTTGCATGATGCATTCTTACTTCACACTATTTTCTAACATTTATGTTTATTTGTTGCTAGAAACTTCATCCAGGAGGCATGCGGTGGAACAAGCCAAGATGATCGAGTCAACCTTCTCACTAGTTGTCTCAATACCCATGACGTGATTTCTATCTTACAATCACCTGGAGGTAAGCACATTAAGGATGCAGTCACCAAGGACCTTATGCGTAAATTAAAAAATGTGGTTAGTGATGATGACGTTCAACAAGCTTGTGATGAGGCTGGAATCAGCACCAAAGCCTATCAGGCTATTTTCCAACTCCTAAAGGATGCCCTCAAAGAACATGGAATTGTGGAAAACCTATTTCCCGTTCCTCACAAGGTCAAGCTCGCAAAGAAGGCCACAAACAAAGATGTGTTCTCCCGCATTGGGACATACCTACACATTGAGGACACAATGCCAACTTCCCTTTATGCTTCGTGCGCAACAAAGACAAGGGGAAAAGGTAAGAAACAATCCATAAGACCTTCGGAGAAGGGCTTTCCTTACACAATGTGGAACAATATTTTTGTGGATCTTAGAAGGCTTCAAGAAGCCATGCTTAGATTTTATGAGTTACCTGAAGAAGGTGACACACTTTACTTTTTTCTTTGGTATTATTCTTATCATAGACTCTGAAGTTTAAGGTCTTAGCACTATTTATTTTGTAGTGCTTGGTTCAAAAGTCGCTTTTGTGCTGAAACTCGATGAGTGTAAAATAGTGAAAGGCTGAAGGTTAGAGAGGCTAAGTGTCACTCTAATGAATGAGGCCCTTCTGCAAACCAAGCGAAGGGATTCAGTCGAGCCATCTCCCACCCCATCTTTTAGCGTGCAATCAGAGAAAGACATTTGGTGGTTGGGTGCTATTGAGGTGCCCAAAGAGACCAATGGAGTACTTTCATGGATTTTTGAGAGAACTCCATGGATCACAGAAGTAATACACTCCCAAATTGCAGGTCAGAAGTTGGAGATTAAGGGTTTTGGTAGTTATGATGTGGAGTGGCACTTAGGTGGGGATTTGAAGACCATAAAGTGTTTGCTTGGCTGCAAACAAGGGGCTTCTTCTCTCATGCCTTGTCCATTTTGCACTCGAGGGTACAAACCTAATGGAAACAAATCACATAAGAGCACTGCAAAGGCCGGTTCCTTGCTTCCATGGCAAGGGCATGAAGAACAAGGGTTAGATTGTCGTGATGTCGGAGATGAAGGTAGAGAATGGGAAGCGTCTATTTTGAGATGTCCCATGCTCAATGCCCCAGACCGTGATCAAAAGGACCACGCTTGGAATCCAATCTTTTGATTTCCTCTATCGAATGTACATTTTTGTACATTACACGCATTCATGCGCATTTTTGATAGGCTTTTGAATCTCCACATTGACTATGCTTTCACAATGAAACCGTTGGAAAAGTCCCAGGAAGCGATCAAAAGAGTGGAGGTACTCTTGAATTCCATTGGCTGTCACGGTGGAAATGTGTCTATCGTTGGTGCAAAGAACACAGGGGAGGCCCATGAAATTGCTCAACAAGTGTCCATGAGTGGACAAAAAGCTAAACACTTTTTGAAGAAAGTTTCCCAAGGAAAGCCAAGTCGATATGATGCTCAAAACAGCTCCAACCAGCAGGCAGGTAACCTTTGGGAGCTTTGGAAGGAGTTATGCAAAGCTACTACCGACAATGATTCAAATGGCGAGCTTGCAAACAAGCGCAAGCAAGTTTGGGCACATTTTGATAAAATGGTCAAGCTTATGGGCCTTAACAACACAATAGATGTCATAATAATCAATATCTAATTCTCCTAAATGATTTTCTCATATTAAACTGATCATTTAATGTGGGGAAGGCCAGGGGAGAAAAAGCTAGAATATTGGTTAAGCTAGCAGACCGGCCACAGTAGGGATCCAAAGGAGGGAAAATAGGGATCAAAAGGGGGGGCCATCTGCAAAAGAGCCATGTGCAACAATGGGCTAAAAATACCCTAAGGTTCAGCCCATTAAGACTTCCAAAATGCTAAGGTTCCAAAATTCAAAGGTTGTGTCCAAAGGTCAACCCTAGGGAAAATTGGATGCTTTGTGTGTGCCCTAAAAGTCTTTGCACATCCCTACATGGGAGGGGGCGAGCCCTAAAGGTAGGGGATGAGAGAGAAAGCCACACACACACACACACACACAGGCTCCCTTTACACAAAGGGAATGAGGGACACATGTCAGCTCCCTAGGCCAGATGCCCACAAGGTGTGCCCAATTTCTATGGGATGACCCTTGAAGTGGACCAATGAGGATTAAGCTAGAGTAAATCTAGTTTAATTAATTTAAAAACATTTAATAAAAGAAACCAATGAGAATTAAGTCTCCTAGAAGACTATTGGGCAGTCTCCCAAGGGGTCCAATGAGCATTCAAGAGCCCCATGGCTTGCCTGATTTCTATTGGCCAGGAGGAAAAGGGGTCCAATGAGAGTTTAGTTTAATTATTTAATTACCTAAAGCTCTCACAAAAGGGGAAAGGGGGACACATGTCAGAAGGCTATCAATTATGCTGCTTAATTGTAATTGGCTTGACTTGGGGAGGGCCAATGAGGCTTCAACAAGAGCAATTAGCAAGAGGGCTCGCCCAAGAGAGAGAGAGGGCTGATTTTTACAAGGCATTATCACACACACACACTCACACAAGTTCATGTGTGAAGGAAGAGAAGACTATCTCTTCCCAAGCTTTAATGGAGAACTCATCACCTACTCCAAGCTTGTGAGATAGAAGCCTACATCAACACTCTCTTGGCATGTGGATGCAAATCCAACCAAGAGCCAAGCTTCAATGCATGCTCATGTCCTCTACCAAGCTAATTACTAAGCTAAGCTATGCTACATATGAGTGATTATGTGAGGAGATGTACATCTTTCTCGTAAGATACTCCTTCTTCCTCTCAATCTACTCTCATACCCTGCTAGCTCTCACCATCTTCGAAGGTGTGTGAGGTCTTGTGTCTGAGAACGGGGATAATTCAAGTTGTGTTTGTTAAGTGTTTTGCTTAGTGCATGAAGTTTCCATCTTCATTGCACTAGCTAGTCTTGAAGGAACACAAAGAATTGTATTGTACAATGTCTCTCTTGATGGGAGAAACCATAATACAAAGCCTTTTGGAGGGGGGACATGCTCCATGAAAATCCGGTCCTCAACTGTTGTCAATACCTTAATTTCTCTCTCTTTTGAAAGTATTGTCGATGATATCTAACTAGGTGTTATGCTTTTTGTTGCTCTCTCCACCCAAGCACTCTTGTCATTCTCATTAGGAATCTATTCCAATGAAATGCCCACTATGTTCATGCTAATTTCCGCTACACATAAGTTATTAGGCCATTAAATGTTACATTGGTATCAGAGCCCAAGGTTTCTCTTTTCTTGCTCAAGAAGGGAGGTCCTCAAGCTAGCTACAAATGGTTGGTATTATTAATTGCCTGTGAGTAAGTAGAATAGGGATTTTTCAGCCTTGCAGTGCGCCTGCCTTCGTGTAGTTAACGGGACATCACCGTCGAGAACTATGGTCTTAATAGTGGAGTCCTACGGGGCTTGCCTACGGCTTAACCACTATTGAGCTATTAGAAGCTTGACAGGAGCCGGTGCTGTTTTGGTGTCGAAAGACCCTCTCTTCTATTCCTTGCAATTAATGGTATTCGAGTCGCGGGTACAGTAGCTTGAGTGCTTTTTCTAAAGGGGTAAAGAGGAGTAGCAACTAGGGCTTGAAGTGCCAAAGTACACCTAAAAAGTTTACACCTAAAAGTTGTTAGAATGGCTGACAATAGTAAAGAGAGTGAAATTAATGTTGATAACTTTGATTTTGCTCATGAGCAAGCTACTAATGATGCTTCAATGCTTGTTAACTATCTTGTTTCTAGGCTTCAACAAGCCATGGGCAATCCATCTCTCCAAAGTGAAGTGCAACGGCAGCTCCGTGCTCACGGGATTCTCCAAGATCATCACCATGACGAGAGAACACCTAGGAAGCCTCCTTGTGAGACTACCAAAAGAGGTCTCTCTCCGATTCGGGAAGAAGAAGAGAATCCATATGAAGGGCTCAAGAATTTACTTCTTGATGATGCATCTCCTTCCCAAAGGAGAACTCAAGAGCCTCCACCGAAGGAATGAGAAAGAAGCGAGTCTCCCGCCACCTCGGCAGAGATGGCTCCACAAAGACGGCGGGCTAAACGCTCTCCATCACCACCAAAGCGGAGAAGACCATCACACTCTTCTCCATGCCATAATTCAAAGAGGGATGATAAAAAGCAAGAGAAGAAAAAGGCGAGAAAGAGGACACCCTCTTCTCCATCTTCTTCATCCTCTTCCTCTTATGAAAGCTATGGTGAAGACGACAAAGATCAAGACAAGAAAAAGGTGAGAAAGAGGTCACCCTCTTCTCCACCTTCTTCAAATTCTTCACCTTCTGAAGAAAGTGATGGTGCAACCTTTGAACCATCAAAAAGAAGAGGCCATAGGAAATCCTATGCCGCATGGAAGAGGTCGTCCAAGTTGAAGAAATTCAAAGAGGGAGGTAAGAGCATCTCTTTCCTTACCTATGATGGTACCTTTGGTGCTACGGACAAAGTCTTGGCCTTTATCCAACAATTCGATGCGGCGTTTGGAGATGCAAAACCAATTCATTTCAATAAATTTGTGCTTTGTAAGTATCCTAGGGGGTAGATAAGCCTACCAGGGGCAAAATAAAGCCTGGCCACAAGGGCACGCAAATGGACCATCCAAAACTGATGGATGGGCCATTTGCGCACCCTTGTGGCCAGGCTTTTTTTGGCCCTTGGTAGGCTTATCTACCCCCTAGGGAATATAAAATACCTAAATTTACTGAAATCGACTGAAATTACATACAAAACTTGAAATTACAAAGTCACTTATCAAAACAATTTTCATATCACCAATTGAAACAAGTTTCAAGATTGACAAATCACATTCAAAAGAATTTTCAAGATAGAGAGACAATTTCAAATATTTTTTATTACTTCCAAAACGGTGATTTTACATCATGTATCTGAGGAGTTCATAATTTTTTTGACCATTTCCTGGCGCCTATTTTGCGCGTAAGGCAACTCCCCAGTCAAGAGGAACTGTGCTATGGCCTTTGGGTCAGTTGAGCCAATGGAAGCATGTATCCCTATCTGGGAAAGCACTTTACCACGAAAGCCAGTGCCAAACGCTGTGCATACAAGGGATCTCCGCACTAGGAACACTTGATGCGCAGTTTGAGCAATGGTGCTCAAACACAAAAACTTGCTCAAAGCTTTTAACGACCAAGTCATAAAATGGGCTTCGGAAGTAAATTCATTATGGATAATGGCCAAATTCATTATGGATAATGGCCACATTGCCAGGGGGGAGTTGTCCTAGGTAATGCACAAGGGAAGCTTGAGGTCCAAAGCCCGTCTGCTTGCCACCTGTCCTTGCAGCAAAATCATCAACCTCCACGACATCCTGTCATAAACCGATGAAGGTTGAGAAAAAAGACAATGAAGGATAAAATAGTAACATGAAATTTAGGATACAGTTTACCTCCTGCTCCTTGTCGTCCTCCTCCCTGTTGCCCTTTGCATCCAAGTCAATGCTCCCATGCACCACAGATACGACCTTTGGATCATCAGATGGGAGGTTGCATAATGGCATAGGCATCCTAGCAGCCTCAACCTTGTCTTGCGTGGCTTGTAATTCTTCATCAGCCACGTGCAACTGCTTTGCTGCGAGGACCTCCGCACATACAACTGCAATAGTGTCAGCAATAGAGTCCCCATCTGGCAAGAGCTTGCTTTCTAGGGCATCTGGCGTATTGTCTAAGGGACATTTGGTGCTGTTGCATAGCACGCTCAAGCATTCATCCATGCGCAGGCCAAATGCTTTCTCCAAATCATGAAGGAACACATACTCCTCCCCATCCACTAACACTGAGGAGAAGCGGCTGATTTCTACCTCTATGATAGCCACATCCGTCAGTGGTAGTTGCACTGGAGTGTCACTAGGGCCAGCCGCAACTATGGATTTCTCAACCACTTCCTCAAGACCCCTAGGGTACTCGAGCCGGTGTGCCTTTCCTTTCGCTGCAGGGTTCATGGGGATAACGTGCTGCTCCTTGGTGTCCTTGATAAAGGACCCAACCTGAAGGTGTGGTAAGCGAAGCTTCTCCAAATCAGGTTCCTCGCTCACCAAGAAGATAAATGTTGCGAGCCGAGAAAGGTACTCCACCCCCAACTTGCGCTTCTTGAGCGGTGACACCCCTGGGGCTTGCTCGTCCAAGTAATGGCCTGTATCGGTTGCAATTTCTTGGAATCGTTGCAACCGATTGGAGAATGGGCGATCACCTTTGTGTATATAGCGCAAAAGATCGCAAGGCACCCAGATCCCTACATGTGGGGGGATAGATACATAATATTTTATGATGTGCTCCTCCATGAACGCAAAAATCTCGGCAAATGCATCCATGTGAAGGGCAACTGTGGCATCAAGGTCAGGGAGACGAGTAAAAAAGGTGTGGAGGTCCAACTTCCCTTTGTATTTGGTGTCCTCGAGGAAGAGGATGAAGCGTGACAAAGGGGTGGATGTGGCTGCAGATGCAGAGGCTGTGGAAGCATCCATGTTTAGCCTGGGGTGTAGACAGAGAGTGGAGGAGCTCAAGAGTTGCAAAAGTGAAAATAGTGAATGAGTTAGGTGGCCCCCCTTTTATAATGGACCCTTTTTTTAAGACATTAAAAAAAAAGGCACTTTCACCAAAAAATGATTTCTCATCCCAATGCAAAAAATTATATTCAAAGGCATGATTTGCCGAAGCAAATCATGTTGATTACAGCGGGGATCAGTTTGAAAATTGCAAGAGTTACAAAGTTATAAGATTGATAGCATAGTTCCATCCATCCCACAGTCCTCCTCGACCTTCAGTTTGTCTTCCATTCTCTTTCCAATATGCGGACATTCATTACAATAAGCATCCAATGATCGACAAACCATGATGTATTGAAAATGTGGTGGAAGGATTCTCACCTTGTGACCTTGTAAACGAAATTGTGCTTGTTGAAGGGCCTCAAAACCCATAATAACCAAATGTTCTCGAACATTACTAAGAGTCCAATGCTTGTTCACTTGGACTGTCTCCAAAGCATCGTTGGGCATCTTCACTGCAATGTCAAAGCTTGCAATAGCGCCGTCTACACTCTGTAAGGGAGTTCACACTCCAAGCTTGCACATCCAACGATCATAGTGAAATTGTATGTACAAGGAGGTGCGGGATTTCAAATAGCGCATTCCAATACCTGAAGCTCCAACCTTACAACGGTACCAGTCCCCGTTGTGCATGCCCTCCACAAAACCCCAATCCTCTTCTAAAAGCCTTCCTAATTCCTCGTAATCTGCATCTTTACATACAAGCATTGTGGTAGTCTCCACAAATCCAAACTCTTTAAAAATGTGCATAAAACAATAAATAGGCAAACACCAACTCAAGCCCACAGACCTAGAAGCTTTAGAGTATTTCAAAGAGTTTTGGACATCCATTATCATCTTTTGCTTGAAAGATGCTACCGACCACAAATCTGGCACCGGCCACTCCATACTTAATAAGGAAGTTACTTTGATGGGTTCAAGTGTTCCAAACGCTTGTGTAGAAGTAGGGACAATATAGGAGTGAGAATAGAAGAAAATCCTTCTTTGAACTAGTTTGATTGGGCAAAGATGTGGGAACATTATTGCTCCAATATCCGCATGTATAACATTGAATGTGCCGGAGAGACTATGTAGTGGCTGCTCCTCCACCAACGTGGATGGAAATATGACTATAAATGCATGACAAATCTTAAGTATGAATCCATAATAACATTACACTGTGATTTCACACCTAGCTTTATATTCTCAAAACATGTACTTACAATGTGTTGGGAATCGAGGTGGTTGTTGCAAATGCATGGTTGACATTGAGAAAACATGTTGCACAATGGCTACCGTCACCTTGTCTTTGCGGTTCCTGAAGCCAAGGAGCTTTCCTTTCCAGTGAAGATCCAAGTTTGCACGATTTTGCACACGATGAGGGCCAATAGCAGATGGTTGCATGTACCCAAGCACCTTTGGTGAACTCTTGTGGCACCCACTCATCATCTACACCTCTAGTGTTGTGGCATGCAAGTGCTGTGACCTCATCCTTTGGCCGCCTTTGCGAAGTAGATTTGGCCATGGTTGAGCATAGAAAACTAGAGGAGGAGAAGGACCTTTCTTGTTGCTACAATGTACAAAGGATAAAGTGATATGAGAAGGTGGATAACCCTTGTGGCAATGGGAGGAGAAGGTGGATAACCATTGCTTGGTGTGGCAATGGGAGGAGAAGGTGGATAACCTTTGCTTGGTGTGGTAATGGAAGGTAGTAGGGGAGGAGAGAGGAGCTTCCTTGCTGCAACAATGGAGATGGTGTAGAGAGAGACAGTGTTGGAGTAGAGGATGAGTGTGATGGTTGCAACCAAGGAGGGGTTGGAAAAGGGGTTCTAGAGAGAGAAAATCACTTTTTGCCTAAGAACTACTTTTGGGGGAGCTCTGGATAGCAAAAAAAGATTTTTCAAAAGTTTTTTAAAAAAATTGAATTTTAGGGTTTTTGGGTGCACATTTTGACTTTTCGAGGTCAAAAAATGCTTTTTTGACCATAAAATAGTTTTAGGGGGGTTTTAAGAAGATGAAATTTGAGTGTTGAAAATTTTGAAAAATTTCAAATTTTTGGGATTTTTTCAAAACCGGATCAAAAAGGAGGGAAGTTGGAGGTTCCATATGCCCCTCCCCCCCCCCCCCCACCCCACCCCACCTTCTCACTAGGTAAGAGCCCATTTAAGAAGTGTAAGACTACTTTGTCCCCCTACATTTTTGAGGGCATAGAGTGTGTCCACTACACTCTTCTCATTGGCTGGCCTCTAATTAACCTTAATCCCAAAGGGCCCCTAGAGGATTCATATTTTTCCTAATGGGACCGAGGAGTGTGAAACTTCATTCCAAAAGCTGAAGGAAAACCTTATATCAGCACCTGTACTAAAAGCACCAGATTGGGAAAAGATATTCCATGTGCACATTGATGCTTCAGCATATGCGATTGGAAGTATTCTGGCTCAACCTGGAGACGGAACAATGGATTTTCCGGTTTGCTATGCGAGCCGACAGTTAAACAGTGCAGAAAAGAACTACACTACCACCGAGCGCGAAGGGTTAGGAATGATTTATGCTGTAAAGAAATTTTGGCATTATTTGCTCGCAAATAAATTTGTGTTCGTCACAGATCATCAAGCTCTTTTGTATCTGGTAAATAAACCTTGCAACACAGGGAGAATCGTACGGTGGTTTATTATATTGCTAGAATTTGACTTCACAGTGGTGGTCAAAAAGGGTAAAACCCATCTACGAACGGATCATCTTTCAAGGATACACAACGGGGAAGCTCCTGAAGGAGTAGATGATGACATACCAGATGCGTATCTTTTCAACATTGAAATGGTACCCAAATAGTCTCAGGAAATTGTTAACATTCTTTCCTTTGGAAGTAAGTTTGATAATATGGAATACAGATCCAAACAGCAAACAATGCGACAAACAAAAAACTTCCAGCTGATAGCAGGACGGCTGTATCATCTTGGATCGGACCTAATCCTACGATTATGTATAAATCCGGAAGAATTCGAGTGCTACCTTGCAGAGGCACATGTCCAGGGTTGTGCATTTCATTGTTCAACAGTGAAAACACACCAGAGACTGAAACAGTTAGGGGTTTATTGGCCAACTATGTATACGGACACACATTCTTATGTTACCAATTGTACTATATGTAGTGCCAAAAGACCAGTGGATCATGCAACTTTGTTTCAGATAAACATAGCACCTGCATGGAGTCAATATATCATTGACTTCTTAACCACCAGGACGTTCCCTGAGAACATCATAAGAGCACGAAAAAAAGCTATAGAGCTGGAAGCTCGTGACTTTCAGTTAATTGGGAACCAACTCTATAAGCGGGGAAAGGACAATCAACTTAGAATTTGTGCAAGTGAAAGCGAATACCTGCTGATTCTAGAACATGCACATAGTGGAATAAATGGAGGCCATTTTTTGGGCAATAAGACGGCAAAAATTGTCTTAACGGTAGGAATTTGGTGGCCTACATTGCACATGGATGCTGAAGAGTTTGTAAAGCGTTGTGATGCATGTCAACGCACCAAGGTGCCAATAAAACGAGATGAGATGCCATTACGGCCAATGATGGGAGCAAGAGCATTTGCAAAATGGGGCATTGATTTTGTGGGACCTATATCACCCCCTGCATATCGCACCCATACCCAATATATCATTATGGCTACGGACTATCTCACAAAATGGGTCGAAGCCAAGGCAACACAAAAAGCTGATGCACGCACCACTGCACAATTTTTACATGAGAATGTTTTTGTAGTTACGGGTTACCAATAGAAATTGTCAGTGATCGTGGGACACATTTTCTCAATAAAGTGATTGAATACCTGCTAGAGGAATTCATGGTCATACATAGGAAATCTGCACCATACTATCCACAGGCCAAATGGGCAAGCTGAGGCCACAAATAAAACACTATGCACGGTTCTCACGAAAATAGTGTCAGAATCAAGAACAGATTGGGATCAGCAGCTACACTCAACACTATGGGCATACAGGGTAGCTTACAAAACATCAATCAGAACAACACCATACAACATGGTGTTTGGCCTAAATGCTATACTACCCATAGAGTTTTTAATTCCAACTCTACGAGTAGCAAAAAGCTTAGAATGGACAGGGCATGAGCTCTCTTCAAGAATTGATGATCTTGAAAAGCTAGATGAACTCCGCTTACGAGCTATTGCTTCAATCTATGCTAAAAAGAGAAGACAAAAAGAATTTTTTGACAAACATGTGCGTACCAAAGAGTTCAAAACAGGTGATTACGTACTTGTTTATACCTTGAAGCAACATGACAAGAAACTTAAAAAGCGAGGGATGGGACCATTTGTGATTAGTGATCTATGACAAAGTGGAGCTGTCAAGCTTGCTACATTAGCAGGTGAAGAAATGCCAAACTGGATCAGTGGATGTAGACTGAAGAGATATCATCTACCACTCACACAGGAGATTCTCCAACAGATTCATCAAGGAAAACAAAGAATGAAGGAAAAACAGAGAGTATGAGAGGAAGCTCAAGCAGAAGCACAAGAACGCATTGCAAAAAGAAGACTTCTGCGACAACAACAACATAATGGACCACCATATGCCATTCAATTGACGAAGTTGAATGAAGAAACAGTGGAGCCAATAATTGCGGTCAAAGTTGGCAGCAACCAAGTTGAATCAACAGCCTTGCTTGATTCTGGGGCTCAAGCAAATTTGATCTCTTACGGATTATACCAACAGCTCAAAGTCACACGTCAACTTCATCCTACTTCTCAAGTGCTGGAAAGTAGCACATCACACCTATTGAAAACATTGGGATGGACTATATTGCATGTACAGATACATCAATATATTTACCCACACAAATTCTATGTGGTGGCAGATGAAAGCACAAAACACCCAATGATGTTGGGGCAACCTTGGCAAAAAGAGTACAATGTGCAGATAGATTGGAAAGCAAAGGCAGTCAAAATTCAGCATGAACATGAACAACAGGTGATAGCCTTTGCTCAGCAATACTAGAATGATAAGCTGCAAGCCATGCAATCACTGGAACATAAGCCAAAAGCAAAAATGCCATCAAAGAACGACCTGATAACCGAGACCAACAATCAGGTAAAAGCCAACCATGCTAATTACAGACATATGTAGTCACCGGCCGCAATGCAAAGATCTAGGTTGGCAAAACAAAGAAAACAAGTATGGATGCGGAAGGATAGAAATGCCATGGCGGACAAACAACAATGCACCAACAAAATTCCAACAAAGCATATGGTTCAACCACAAACCAAGGGCATAAAACAGATATGGATCTTGAAGAAAATGCTTAGCCATAACCCAAATGCCACTCACATTTGGATACCAAAGCAAAAGCAAAAGGAACTCCCTTCAGTACAAGAACCAACGGAAGGCAGACAGCTGCATTTCAAGAAGGAAAACCACTTTATGTGGATGCCAATCAACAACAAACCAATGGCAAACAAGAAAGTAACAAACCATCTACAAAAACCGGCAACAACTAAATACCAATGGAAAGCAAAGGCAATATGGCCCATAACCATTACGGCCCAGCCAATTCTCTCCTTAGTCATAGCTACGGCTCTATCAACAGTTGGCAAAGTAAGTGCCTTTTACAAAAAAGACAATTAAACAGAGAGCAGTAGAGTTACAGCTGTTACTTGCAAAGAAAACAGGAAACCTCGACGGCGAATGCCAATAAGCATCTTGCTTATTCCCTTCTCTTGCACAACATTACTTTTTCCATGCATTGACCGAGTATGCATAAACTAGGGCCACAGTAATCGTCCAGGCATTAGCACAACTTTTTCAACCTATGCACGGCACATACTCCGAGGCGATACCTTGTCGTCTGGGAGGACTCCGACTAGGAGGGGGAGAGGCATTCTCAAATGCGGAACCAATAACAGAAAAAACAAAAAAGGGCATGATTTTCGACTATTTTAAGGGTTGTTGTTTGATTGCAAAATTTTCTGGAGTAACCCAAGTATAGATGCCCTTATACAGCATGTATCCACACGTATATGGGGCCAAACGCCAAATCAAGCCCCTAGGTGTGTGTATATAAGTAGAAATAGCCATTTTTCGGGCAAAATATTGGTAAACCGGAGAAATCCGGCTATAAAAATTGCATGCAAGTGTATATAATGTTTTGCAGTGATGTTTGTGATTTATTATGATTTTTGGGGATTTTTTGGGTTTGATTTGCTATTTTCTTTTTAATTTTGCTAATTTTTGGCAGAAAAACTTCAAAAATACAAAAAGCAGGTAAAAAAAAAGTCGTAATGAAAAAAAAAATATGGGGATGATCAGTGACTATAGGACAACCTATGGTATAGTGGGGGTACAATTATGAGACTGGAGCGAAAAGCGTGTTTTGGCCAGGTTTTGACCGAAATGCCAAATTTTTGGTAAACAGAGCAAATGGAGTCCAAATCAAGAAATTTTTGGGCCTAAATTGCATCTCGTAAGAAGATAGGAGCACATGTCAAATTCCATGAAAAGTGGTTCGGGGACCTCCATTATAAGAAATTTTCACCCCGTTTTTAGCTCATTTTCACTATTGACTTTGTGGAGAGAGCTTCTGCCACCTAGAGCGGACCGACCTTCCAGCAGCTTCTACGACGCGCATGACTACCCAACGAGCTCCAGACATGAGAGGTAGGCTCACCACCTTGAGCTTTTCGCCTCTGTTTGTCATTATGTCGCGAAAACTAGCGTAGGGGTCACACACAAAGCGGGCGGTAGAGACCTACAAGTAGAGACGGTGGCCTAACGGCTAACCCGAAAGCAACAAGACTTCATCGTCAACTTACCCTAGTCTAGGAGACCAGTCCTGGATGTCCAAAGGAAGTAGGAAACCATCGGAAAAAACCCTAATTTCCAAAAACCTGCGAAAGGGCACCAAATGGGAAATCGGCGACCAAATGCTACCAAAATTCATGGGTAGGAGCATCTCAACATGCTTGACAAGTCTATATGACCCGCATGACCAAAAAGTGACCCGAAGCGGCACTAAACTTCAGAAACGGAATCAGACACACAAATGCACTTGCGGCCAAACCGCAAGTCCGTTTGCCACCAAACTTCACGAGCAGCCTTCCTAGACCATCAACAACCAAGTCCTATGGTGGTAGATCACCACAAATCATCGAAGGTATGTAAATGCAACCACGGGTGCTTCTAGAGCGATAAATTGCCAAATGGAGCCCGGTGAAGCCAAAGTCGACAAAAACCAAACGGCAAGGATCCCCAAGGGATCGGGAAGCTATGGAAACCAACATCAAGAAATTTCATCGCCAAAAAGCACTCCAAAAGTCAGAAAACGGCTTAGAGGCTTTGAAGTCCACATAGGGAGTTATTCTCTATCCATTTGACTTTTTTGTTGCAATTAGGTTCAAAAGGGACTTAGGGGAGCCAAGGGCAAGCACTGGGAGCACCAACAATGAAAAAATCACCAGGAGACATCCTACGTGTAGGATGTCTCAAGGACACTTTTGGACACAATCTCCAACATTTTTCATCATGCACATTTTCTGAATGACATTTACAAGCTATCTACCAAGTCTTATCACATTTGGACCAAATTTGACCTCATATGCATGAAAAAATGCAAAGTTAGGGCATAGAGGCAATAATGGGCCATAGACCTACCAAATCTTGTCCAAATCCCATGAAACTTGCACAACACATTCACCAACACATCAACAACCAATCTGTGTGGTCAGAAGGAAAAAAAAATGAAATAGACATCCTACGCGTAGGATGTCTATTTGAATTTTTTGACATACAGGGGATGTTTTATCATTCCAGATCCAATCACCTCATCATCAGGAGCCCATATATCAAGTTGGAGGCCATTCTAATCATTTTTGACCCTCAAAACCTTCAAGATACACTTTTTGAGCCCAAAAACACCACACATGCCTTTACAAGCATCAAATATTGTCCAAATTCAAATCCTAGAACATAGCCATGTTCCATAGGCAATGTTCCAGAGGCCAAGGACAACCCACAGAACAAGTTTCATGTCATTTTGATGAAAAAAACATCCTACGCGTAAGATGTCTTCAGCATAACTTTAGCCTTCTGTGCAAAGAGTGACATCATGGGAGCCAATACCATGGTGCAATAAGCCCATATACCAATTTGCAACCCATTTGGACATGTTCCATAGGCCAAGGACAACCCACAGAACAAGTTTCATGTCATTTTGATGAAAAAGACATCCTACACGTAGGATGTCTTCAGCATAAATTTAGCCTTCTGTGCAAAGAGTGACATCATGGGAGCCAATACCATGGTGCAATAAGCCCATATACCAATTTTCAACCCATTTGGACATCAATTGCTACCTATGATGGACATTCTATCCAAATTGTGACATAAAGCCTGAATCAGCCCAAAAAATCCACTTTTTGATATCTGAATTCAAATCCAAGCATATAGCCATGTTCCATGAGCCTTACACTACCAGCATGTCAAATATGAACCAATTCTGATGAAAAAGACATCCTAAGCGTAGGATGTCTAGATGAAAAGTTTTGGCCAAATTTGCACTGCTAGCACATGCACAGCTTCACAAGTTCCTTTTAAGCTTTATTTTCAATTTTCAAGTCATTTGGATAGGTAAAACTCAGTTTCGCAGCTAATATGAAAAAAACGCTAACTTCGGACTACTGAGTGCAACAGGATCTATGGCAACCTCGAAGTCACCGGCAAAGAAGAAGAGAATGACCATCAAGGATTACTTGGAAAAAGTGGAACACTTCGTCATTCCAGAAGGAACACTAAAGCCCACCAGCACATGGATACAAGAAGATCTGTTAGAGTCCAACGACCTAAGATCTACCAAGGAGTGTTCAAAGACACTGAAGGCAATGTTATTGAGCTACCAATGCTGCCGAGAGAACTCAATGAGTTCGTACGAAGCAAGATGGCCGGATACTTGGAGAAGATTGATCTCCACAACTACTTTGAAGCAATACCGGCAGGAGTGGACATCAAGAGAGTCTGGGAGTTTGTGACAAGCATCAAAGAGGATGGAGTGGCCAAAGTAACAGATTTACAAGGCAGACCAGAAACAAAGATAATAATCACTGAGCGGGTTGTAGAAGATGCACTAGACCTCTCCAACGAGAATGATAGTGTAACAAAAAGAAGGGATGAGGTCAAGGTGTAGAAAGAGAAGAAGGGGAATTACACCTTTGAAGACATTGCCAACCCAAGAGTGGCAATCATCATCCAGTTATACAACCAGTACTTCCACATGTGCACGAAAAGGCCACAGAAGTACAGGATGCCGCCATGTGCAATTGCCACGACATTCACGTGGGCAATGGCGAAAGGCACCCCAAAGATAATCAACTATGCGGCATATATACATGACAGCCTAGTAAAGATATGCAACAAGAAGCCAACCTATATAGTGCCAGGAGAACTGATCACCAAGGTGATTTATGGAGCACTACACGCAAAAGGAAGGTGGCCTGACCTCCCGTCTCAGAATGATTGGCTGAGGTTAAACGAAGACAAGGAAGATGAGCCACAAAGAGCACCAAAAGTGGAAACAAGATTGAAAAGACGGCTAGAGCCAGTTCAAGAGGAGTAGCCCAAGCAGAACAGAAAGAAGAAGGAGTTTGTTCAAGTGCCGGCCAAGGAAACAAGGTCACAGAAAGCGGCAAGACTAGAGAGGCTGATGGAGAGCTTCCAAGCAGAGAGAGCCCTCAAGGGTGATTTTAAGTGAACTCTGGAAGCCTTCTCTAGAGTCTATGTCAGGATCGTCTAGAAGAGTGCAAAGAGACCAATTTGAAGATTATATCAAGAATTTTGAGATTCTTGATGCTGCATCAGAGAACATTCCACATGTCCCTTTTACAGAGGAAGAAGTACAACAAATACGGCAGAAACTGTTGGATGAGCAAGAGAGCCAAGAAAGAGAAAGAAAAACTAAAGCAGACAGGGATATAAAGGGAAAACCTACATCTCTACCAGCCAACCCTAAACCCAGCCCACAGCCATCACCACCACCCTCACCACCTCTTAGCAGCCCCCCACCAGAAGATAAGGAGGCTGAAGACAAAGCAGAGGAATGGCAAGGAGAAGAGCAAGAGCAAAGGCAAGAGCCGGAGGCGAAGGAAGAGGCTAAGCCTCAAAGTGAGCAAAAAGAATTCGAAGATTCTTACTATGCATTTTTGGACCTGCTAGCTGCAGGATATACGAAGGAAGAAGCCACCACAGTTGCATTTGACTTGGCAAGGACAGGGCCTAAAGAACGGAAGCACAACATTAGGCTAGTAGAGCTGAAGGAAATTGCTACAGATACAGTGGACCTGCACCCGCCCTCCAATGACTGGGACGTGGTGATGACCAAGCTAGCCGGGTTGAGAGCTCAATCCATGGCTTCAGAGAAAGAGATAACAGCTCTCAAGACCACTACAGAAAAGATCAAAAGGGAAGTAGATTCTCTGCAAGCACAAATCCAAAGACAAAAGGAGAGAGAAGCTGACCTACAGGCCAGCTTAGCAAGGGCACTACAAAGCTGCCACGCAATGGAGGAAGCCAATCAAGAAGCCGCAAAAAGAATGCAAGCAGTTGAAGAAGAGTGTCAGCAGCTCAACAAGTCATTGCTAGATGCCGAGAAGGAAAGAGATAATCTAACACTACAGCTGGCAGAAGAATCTAAAGAAGTAGAAGCCATGAGGAACGCCAAGGAAACAGCAGAGATAGATCAAGAAGCAAGCCAGGATGAGGTCCTTGAGCTCAAGGACCAACTAAAAGACAAAGATCAAACCATCCAAAGGCTGCGAGCATCATCGGCTAGAGTCAGAGCTACTAGCTCGACTCAAATCATGACTGAGAGTCAACTCTATGAGGAGCAAATGCAAGAACTTCAGAAAGAGCTGACTCTAGAGAAAAAGCAGAGATTGATGATGGCTGAAGGATCTATAGTCATGCAAACGAGAATGGAAGAAGGCCAAAAAGCCCTGCAAGAAGAAGTAGAAAGCATGAAGAGAAAGCTCGAGGAGGCGGAAAGAACAAACGCCGAACTTAATGACCTCCTCGTGAATATGGGCAAAGAAGCTGAAACGAAGAAGTAAAAACTCCTCAGGCAAATTGAGGAGTTGAAAGGCCAACAAGGAGGAGAGGCAGAGAGCACACGGCCAGCCGCCAATGAGGGCATTGACCTAGAAAATGTGGCAAATCCGGTGGACACGCCTATGCAAGAGGAAATCCTAGAAGGATCCTCTCAAGAGCCACAGAATCTCACACAAGAAGAGGAAGAAAAATTGCGTAAAGCAATAGAGGTAGAGCTCAGAGAAACCACAAAGGAAGCCTTGGAGTGGGATCAGAGGGTCTTCAAGTCTATGACTATTCATAAGATGGACGCCAGCAACCTTAGGCGCGAGTGGCTTCAACCCTCTCTCCCATATCCATTGCTGAAATATGAGGCAGCTACCATAAACAAGCGGATCAGAGAAGAGCCAACTGTACCTCTTTACAATGCAGATACCTCAAAACCAAAAGGGGTCAAGCTCATTGTGGATTCTCAGCCAAAGTGGAGGAAGGCATGGCTTACAAAGTACCCACAATACCTAATCCACTTGGTAGAGGCACCTAAAAATATCAGAGACAACCTCAACTTCTGTCCGCTACTAAGGATTAGAACGTGGAAAGCGCAGGAAATTTTGCAAAGAAGCCAACCCACTTGTTTGAACTACCCCAAGCTGCCGGGCTTGAAGGCAAGTGAGAGAATAAGTGTCCAATACATGGTGAAAACCCTAACGGGCGCCATAAAGTTTTTCACTGGCTCACCTGACCTTACATGCAATATGATGAGGAAAATTTGCAAAACCATCTTAGCAATTTATGAGACCTTCAAGCCAGGCCAGGTGACTGACAGCATCTTTTTCTTCCAAGATACATACAGATGCGCTTATGATCTGCCAGGTTAACCTTCCAAGGAGGTGATACATGCGCTGTATCAAAGGATAATGTTTCTACCATCCTATCACCTCCAGGATTTTGAAGAAGCGTTCTACATAGGCTTCTTCACCATAAATACTGACATTTTTGGCCCAACAATGCTGAACCTACATGCCAGATACGAATCACTGCTAAAGATGCGAGAAACGATACGATGAAGCAGCAGATCAAGGCCATGTCGGGGACGACATGAGCAAGGAGGGGAGGAGTGTTAGAAGCTGGACACACCCCACGGCATCTAACTATTCGGAGGACTATTATTTTTGTAATTATTCATTCATTGAGGAAAACCTGATTTCTCACCTTGTAATTATTGGGACTTACAGAAGTTTCTAGATTGTATCCCCGTTTTGATAGTTGATTGAGTAGATGGTTGATTTTGGAACTTTAGGGTTTGAGAATTGTAAGGTATATATACCACTTTTTGACCTTAATGAAAGACCTTTTGTCATTTTAAAAAACAAGTTTTGAAGTCTGTGAGTGAGCGTACTGTGTACGAGAGAGAGAGAGAGAGAGAGAGAGAGAGAGAGAGAGAGAGAGAGAGAGAGAGAGAGAGAGAGAGAGAGAGAGTGTGAGCTTCATCTTGACGCTACGTGTGCTCCGGTGGTCAGAATCGAGTGCGGAGAAGTGCAGTGTATTGCCCCCGACGAGAGCTACGCACCGATACCTACATTGCGCGCGTACGGTCCGGTTTTGCGAGCTCCTTCTACGAGCTTCATCGGGTGTTTGGGTGAGCATACGTTGTCCGATTTTGCATTGCAGCATATCCACGCGTTCACATTGAGTAGAACTACACATTAAGCACTTTAGATTTCGAAAACGAAGATCTACAGATTTCGGCCAGACATCCTACGTGTTTCTGCACCAGGTGTTTTGGGTTGGGATTTTGGTTCTTAGACCTTAGGGAGAGCGACCTATTGGTATTAGTAGGATCTCCTTCAAGTTCTATGGTGTTTCGAGATTGTTTGTTGGATGTTCGACTCTAGAAAGCGTTGTAGGAAGTTTCCTCTTATGCACTCTTGAAGGCTGTGACTTATACAATTGGTAGAGACCTCTGTAGGAACTAGTTAGGAGTCGGTCGAGTGTAGGTTGACACCTTATGCTTGCTTCCACGCGCCTGCGGGTCGAGCTTCGTCCTTAGCTGACATTACATGTTAGGTGAGTTGTCGTTGTGCTGACGTCCGTCGCGGCGTATCCGTCCAACAGTATCCAAAGTGCTTACCAAGTGGGAAAATGAGGTTCAACATGAAATTTGAGCCCAATGGGATCTTTCCACAAGTTTAGGGATTTTTCCCAGCTCGTTTGGGCTTTTTACGGACAAAAAGTGACATTTTTGGGATAAAAATGACCTAAAAATGGTCAAAATAGCCTAAAAAATGCTCAAAATAGCTCAAAATGCCACATCAACGATGCTAGAGTTGTTGCTCAAGTTGTGTGGGAATTTTTAGAGCCAAGAATGAGCTCATTTTGGGACATGAACAAGGAGATACAACAATTCCTTTACAGGGTGCTAGTGCAGTACCGTACTGCTTTCACTACATGGTTGAGGCTGTGAGGCCTCCAATTAGGGTTTCCCCTCCTCAAATAACTACTTGGGCTTCTCCAATGAAGTACTGAAGCTTCCATGAAATGGTCACGATGAAGAATCGAAGCGTAAATTTAGGGTTTTTCACAAGTCGAATGAGCACTGCATCTGTGCAATTGGGAGCGAGGCTACACTAATCTTCACACACACAAGAGTTTTGAGTTAGTATTGGTTCTTTTTCAAAGTGGAGCTTTCATGGCTGGAGTTTTGTTCTTTTTTAGTGTGTTTTTGGCTTCAAATCCTCTACGCCTTGCTTGATTTTGCTACGAATCCTCACAGTCAGAGGCCCAGCGCTTTCCTAGTCACACTGCGCACTTCTTGACACGTTTTTGGTGAACCCGACGCGAAGTAGGCTAGGGTGAGGATTCAAAATCTTCATTTAAGGTCTCAAAAGAAAGGTTTAAAGCTATGGAGCAACAAGAGCAACAAGAGCAACAAGGGGTTTGGTTTGATCCAGTCACAATGCAAATGTTTCAAGCTTTTGCAGTGTTTATGCAGCAGCAGCAAGCTGCAGAAAGGAGGGAGCTTTCCTCAACCAAAGCGCTTCAATCTGTGGTGAAGAAATTGGACCAATTTAAAGGTAAAGATGTAAAAAAGTATCTTTGTGGGTATGTAAAGGAGATGGAGCTTCATCGAGTGCCCGAAGCAGAGATGGTGCAAAGTTTTGAACTTGCTATGGTTCCCGAGATCAGAGAGCATGTAAGGGGAATTAGAAATGAGCATGGGGCAACTTGGGAAGCATTCAAATTAGCCTTGAAGGAAGAGTATTTCATGGAGGACTCCGAAAGGGTAACAAAGAGGAATTTCTTAGAGTGGGTAGTTTGGTCAAAAGAGGGGCTCTCGCCTACCGAACTGCTAAGGGAATTCGAACGCCATTATGATCAACTTTCAAGAACTGAAAAGGCTACTCTAAACTCGGAGAAGACAGAGCTCTTTTTGCAAGCCGCTGGTAAAGAGATTCAAGAGAAGTTAGAGCTACTACTTGAGGATAAGGATGCGGAACATGGTTTGAAGACTGATTGGAATGAGGTCGAAGATGCCATTTCACTGCTAGCTAAGCGACAACGACGAAGAGACAAGATGATAGTCAACCCTACTCAATCCCCAAGTGTTCCCGAGAGTCCTATAAAGCCTGTGATTGTCGTTCCAAAGAGTGACAAATCCATCCTAGATGATATTGTCAAAGGAATGCAAGAGCTCAAGTTAAAGCTTACAAGGCTAGAAGAAAAGGGGCAACCATCAGGTCAATCTACAGGGCAACGACCGCAAACCAGAGAAGGCTTTGTCAATAGATGCATATGGTGTGATAGTACTGACCATGGAAGGAGGGATTGTGAAAGTTTTAAAGACGCTTTGACAAAGGAGCTCATTTTCTTTAAAGATGTAAAAATTCACTTAAGTGAAACAGGTAAGCTCTTGGGAACAAACTTTGGCAAAGGCGGGATGAAGAAACTAGTTGAGGACATGGCTACTAACCATGACATCTCAATGGTTGAGGTAGCCGCCTATGGGTTCAAGGCGGATCCTATTAAAAGAAAAGGATCAATCAAGGTTGGAGAAGAGGAATCTAATGGTATTGGAGAGCTATGGCCATGTGCTATAGAGTCTGCTATGAAGGGTAAAATGACTACAGAGGTTTTACATGAAGCTGGAGATTGCATTCGGCTTGAAACAGGTTGGAATGACCCTGTGGACTCTTTGTCAGTGCATGCATATATTGCCAAATGTCAAGAAAATGAGGCCATTGTCGAAGAGAAACGTAGGTGTGAGAATGGGGATGAAGGGCCTTCAAAGCGGGCAACGAGGAGTGGAGGTAGAAATGACACAGTGCCTCCTAGATCACCTTCCCCGCAATAGATGCCTGTCCCCGAAGTGCCTATGCAAGAAGCCTCTAAAGACAAGAAGAAGGATGCAACAAAATCCAAAGCAAAGGGTGCGGCCTACAAACTCCAATCCGATATAGAGGCAGCAACGGATCTCAAAGAGGTTTTGGAAGAAAGGATTCTAAACAGTAAGGTGGAATTTACCTTGGGTGAGGTCCTTGGTATAGCAAAGCGAGAATTCCACGAAGAAATAATTGATATCATAAAGAGGAAGCGGCAGTCTCTTACTGAATCTATCCATGTACAGGGTGAAGAAGAGACTTTAAATGCACAGGGTGTACAGGTCTATGGCAAACAAGGTGATGAAACTATTGTTGGATGCTACAAGTCTAGGGGAGGAGTAAAACACGCTCGCTTCTTGGATGATGGAGATGAAGTGGAGAACACTCACAAGAGCTACTACTTGAATAGTCATTGGGCAAGAGCAACTACTGAGACACTGGTAAAAGTGGGAGACTTAGAAGAGCCATACATTGCGTTGATAGATCATGGGTCGGAAATTAACCTCATGTCAAAGAGTCTTTATCAAAAAGGGAAATGACCAATTGATATAAATCATGGATGGATGATTCGTGCAACAAACAACTCATCAGGGGAGCTGTACGGAGCTTGTCCAAATGTAAAGGTGACTATTGGGGATGTGAAAGATGACCAAAATTTCTTTGTATAGGAGATGTCTACATATCCTCTTATCCTTGGGCAGCCATACATCACTGCTACTCGCATGGAAACCAAGGTGATGGATGATGGGTCAGCTTATGCAAGAATAAGGAGCAGGGATGGAAAGCGTGCGGTACAGTTCCTTACTGTTTCTATAGACCATGAAAGGAACCGTGAAAGTCTTAGAGAGCAACCCTTGCCAAAGACAAACAAAGAGTTCAAGGACTGCAGGGATATGAGGGGTTTTGGCCATGTACCATTGTAGAGCGGGATTGCAGTGGTACAAGAAGAGAAAGGTTCTCGCATGATGCATATGCAAAGGAAACATTTTCTACAAGTTTTGTAGGATTATCAGACTATGGATCTATTGCTTTTACAGAGTGTGAGGACTTAAAGCGGGGTGAACGACAACATGTAAATAGTGTACAAAGAGGTTTGAAGATGAATGGTTTGCTAGAAGATAATGAATGCATTGCAGGTGTGTTTGATGAGTGTTCTTTTGTGGATACTATGCAAGATTTGGAGTCTTTAATGGATTGCAATTTTCATATGGGAAGTGAGGTTGTGAAAGTATGCTCAATAGAAATGTACAAGGTCATTGAGGATTTCAAAAATGCTCAAGGTGTTGATGTACGAGTGGAGACTAAGTATAAGTCCGTGGCAAAGAAAGTGAAACCAGTGGCATTACCTCTACCAAAAGATTGCACAAATAAGATGGAGCAAGCTGCTTTGCAACCTAGCCTTCATAACCCAAGCAAGATTGGACACAAGTTCACAAAGGATTCTTTGAAAGAGTTAAAGGTTGGTTGCGAGGCTAGTTTGACAAAAGCTGAAAAGATATGCTTTGAAGACATGCTTGCCAAACACGGAAAAGATTTTGCATTTGAGCCTTATGATATAGGTGTGTTGATCCATCCATTGTTGCTCCTATGGTGATCTTCACTATCCCTCATGTACCTTGGAACTTGAGACCTATTCCTGTTCCAAAGGCTCATTTGCCAAAACTCATTGAGTTGCTTAATGAAAAGATCAAGATGGGTATCTTGGAGCCTTCTTGTGCTCCGTATTCAAATAGGTGGTTCACAGTTCCAAAGAAAAATGGTTCTTTACGCTTTATTCAGGATATGCAACCTGTAAATAAGGTGACAATCAGAAATGTGGGTATAGGGCCAATTGTCGATGAGTTTGTGAGGCATTTGCAGGAAGGGCAATATATTCTATGGGAGATTTGTACTCAGGGTATGATCAGTTCCAACTAGCAATGGAAAGCAGGGACTTGAATACCATGAGGACACCCTTGGGTTTAGTAAGGATGTGCACCTTACCTCAAGGGGCAACGAATTCAGTTGCACACATGATGAATGGTATGAACAAAGTCCTATGTGACTTCATACCGCAAACTACAATGCCTTTCCTTGATGATGTGCCAATCAAAGGATGTGATGTAAGTGATAAAGATGTGGCTCTAGATGTGAAGGGGAGCCGAAAGTATGTGGCAAACCATATCAATGATTGTGATAATATCTTGTCAAGGTTGGAAGAGGTGAACCTTACCTTGTCTGGCCAAAAGTCGGTGTTTGGTGTGAATGAAGTTCTTATTGTGGGACATATGTGTGGGCCATATGGTAGAAGGCCTTGTCCTGCAAAGATTGATGTAATCTAGAGAATGAAAGAGAAATGTATAAATGTCACTGAGGTTCGAAGGTTCTTGGGTGCATGTGCGTTTTATGTTCGAAGGTTCTTGGGTGCATGTGCGTTTTATGTTATTTGGATTCCGCATTATGCACATGTAGCAGAGCCTCTGTATCAGCTTTTGAGAAAGAACAAAAAGTTTCAATGGGAAGAAATGCATACCCATGCCATGAGGAAATTAAAGAAGTTGCTGCTTATGTCTCCAACTTTGAGAAAAGAAAACTATGAATGTGGAAGATATGTAATTGTAACAGTGGATACTAGCCCCATAGGAATTGGATGGGCGATTGGGCAAGATGATGATGATGGCAAGCGATGTGTAGTGAGGTTTGGAGCAAAAGTCCTAAGTGCTCGTCAACGCAACTATCCACAGGTAAAACGAGAGTTATGGGGAGTAGTCACAACTTTGAAATGTGACGAAGAGTATTTGATAAGAGCAAATATAATAGTGGAGACTGATTGTCTACCCCTTCTTGGAATGATCACAAGCTGCTCAACTCCTCACATTGCTATGTTGAGATGGATCGCCTAAATAAAGTCCTTGAACCCAAAATTTAAGCATATTGTAGGGAAAGATAATCCGGTTGCAGATATGCTTTCAAGAGCAAGGTATGAAAAAGAAGAAGACATGGTTGTCGAGGGCGATGATGTAGGCACACAGTTCTATAGTATCTCTCATGCCAAGGGTGATCATGTTTGCCTGTCAAATGCACTTGAGTCGTTTACAGAGGACCTATATCAAGGTGACTGGTTGCTCATTGGACGCTATCTAAGCACTTTGACAAGGCAAGAAGGGGTGGCTGATCAAGAGTTCAAAAGAATACGGAGAAAGGCCTATGGATACTTTTTGATAGATGGGTACTTATGGAAGCGTCCAAAACAAAGAAATGGAATTCCAATGAGAGTCGTGAATGATAAGGACGCTCAAAATGAGCTTATGAAAAAGTTTCATGAGAGTCTTTATGCTGGACATAGAGGTGTATGGGCCACCTTTACTAAAATGAAAGAGAGGTATTGGTGGAAAGGTATGTATAAAGATGTATCTCACTTTGTGGAGTCCTGTGAAACCTGTCAAATGTATTCAAATGTACGTCATCATGATGGGTTGCACCCTACTTACCCATTGGCCATGCATTACAAGTGGGTAGTAGATCTGGTTACAATGCCATTGGGCTTATGGAACATGAGATACATAGTGATTGCATGAGAAGATTTAACCAACCAAGTTGAAGGTCGTGCTCTAAGAACGAAAAGCACAGAAGGGGTATGTAAGTTCCTCTTGGATGATGTAATTAGCCGTTATGGTTGTGTTGGGAAATAACAACGGACAGGGGTGAGTTGGATGCTGACAAAGCAAGGGATTTTTTCTCTAGATTGGGCATTAAACTTGCTCTCACTACTGCATATAATCCTGAGGGAAATGGAAAATCGGAGCGTGGGCATCCTCCTATCATTAAAGCTTTGGCTAAGGCCTGCAAAGGTAAAATGGGAGAGTGGCCTAGGTTATTGCCTTATGCTTTATGGGCTAATCGTACAACTCATAGCTCATTTATTGGTTATCTGCCTTTTGAGTTGATGTATGGTCAGAAACCTATAATGCCGATTAAGGATGTAATTCCCACATGGAATGTATTGCCTTGGGAAGATGGAATGAGTAGGGAAGACCTTCTTGCTTTGCGCATACAACAATTAGAAAGAAGGCCCCAAGATATTGAGATTGCAATAGTACGATTGAAAGATGCAAGGTTAAAGAATAAGGACATATTTGATAAGAGGCATAGGCTCAGACCTAAAGCTATTGATGAAGGTGATTGGGTGTTGGTGTATGACAGTAGTCTTGAAAACCAACATTCAACAATAAGAAAGCTTTCAAAGAGATGGTTTGGTCCTTATGTGGTTCAGCATGTACATGGGAATGCAACTTATACCTTGCATGAATTAGACGGGACAAAAATGAAGATTCCAATTGCAGGGAAAAGATCAAGTTATTCAAAAGAAGAGGTGATACAGATCCCTTTGTTTCACAGGAAGGTCAAAATGAAGGCTCTGATGACAATGGTATGGATGTGGATGAAGAACAAGAGGATGATGCATTAGATTTTGTTGCAAGCGATGATGAAATCAACATGTATGTTGACTTAAATGAAGACTGAACCTGCAAAAGATATCTGTGGCACATGCCGAAGGATGTGCACATTTAGAGGGGGTGGATGTCCCCCCATGGCACGCTCATAATGTGAAATTAAAGTATCTACCTCACTCTTAATGTTTATGATGTGTGGGACCAAATGCTACAATGTACATAGTGTGATATATGCAAAAATGGATGTCACGGTTGCAGCCGTGTAGATACTTTGCCGGGCGGACGAGGCCCTACACGTGGCACCATGGAATGCTTTTTCACATAAATATATGCCTAATTTGCTTTAGGAATGTACAAATGTCAAGTATTTCGAAGTGGCACGCTCGTTTTGCCTATAAAGTTCAATGCGGACAATCTCGACCAAAAATAGCAGGTTTCGTGCGCTGGCGTGAAAGACGTATCCAAAGTGCTTACCAAGTGGGAAAATGAGTTTCAACATGAAATTTGAGCCCAATGGGATATTTCCACAAGTTTAGGGATTTTTCCCAGCTCGTTTGGGCTTTTTACGGACAAAAAGTGACATTTTTGGGCTAAAAATGGTCAAAAATAGCCTAAAAAATGCTCAAAATAGCTCAAAATTCCACGTCAACGATGCTAGCGTTGTTTCTCAAGTTGTGTGGGAATTTTTAGAGCCAAGAATGAGCTCATTTTGGGACATGAACAAGGAGATACAGCCATTCCTTTACAGGGTGCTAGTGCAGTCCCGTGCTGCTTTCACTACATGGTTGAGGCTGTGAGGCCTCCAATTAGGGTTTCCCCTCCTCAAATAACTACTTGGGCTTCTCCAATGAAGTAATGAAGCTTCCATGAAATGGTCACGATGAAGAATCGAAGCGTAAATTTAGGGTTTTTAACAGGTCGAATGAGCACTGCATCTGTGCAATTGGGAGCGAGGCTACACCTAATCTTCACACACACAAAAGTTTTGAGTTAGTATTGGTTCTTTTTCAAAATGGAGCTTTCATGGCTGGAGTTTTGTTCTTTTTTAGTGTGTTTTTGGCTTCAAATCCTCTACGCCTTGCTTGATTTTGCTACGAATCCTCACAGTCAGAGGCCCAGCGCTTTCCTAGTCACACTGCGCACTTCTTGACACGTTTTTGGTGAACCCGACGCGAAGTAGGCTAGGGTGAGGATTCAAAATCTTCATTTAAGGTCTCAAAAGAAAGGTTTAAAGCTATGGAGCAACAAGAGCAACAAGAGCAACAAGGGGTTTGGTTTGATCCAGTCACAATGCAAATGTTTCAAGCTTTTGCAGTGTTTATGCAGCAGCAGCAAGCTGCAGAAAGGAGGGAGCTTTCCTCAACCAAAGCGCTTCAATCTGTGGTGAAGAAATTGGACCAATTTAAAGGTAAAGATGTAAAAAAGTATCTTTGTGGGTATGTAAAGGAGATGGAGCTTCATCGAGTGCCCGAAGCAGAGATGGTGCAAAGTTTTGAACTTGCTATGGTTCCCGAGATCAGAGAGCATGTAAGGGGAATTAGAAATGAGCATGGGGCAACTTGGGAAGCATTCAAATTAGCCTTGAAGGAAGAGTATTTCATGGAGGACTCCGAAAGGGTAACAAAGAGGAATTTCTTAGAGTGGGTAGTTTGGTCAAAAGAGGGGCTCTCGCCTACCGAACTGCTAAGGGAATTCGAACGCCATTATGATCAACTTTCAAGAACTGAAAAGGCTACTCTAAACTCGGAGAAGACAGAGCTCTTTTTGCAAGCCGCTGGTAAAGAGATTCAAGAGAAGTTAGAGCTACTACTTGAGGATAAGGATGCGGAACATGGTTTGAAGACTGATTGGAATGAGGTCGAAGATGCCATTTCACTGCTAGCTAAGCGACAACGACGAAGAGACAAGATGATAGTCAACCCTACTCAATCCCCAAGTGTTCCCGAGAGTCCTATAAAGCCTGTGATTGTCGTTCCAAAGAGTGACAAATCCATCCTAGATGATATTGTCAAAGGAATGCAAGAGCTCAAGTTAAAGCTTACAAGGCTAGAAGAAAAGGGGCAACCATCAGGTCAATCTACAGGGCAACGACCGCAAACCAGAGAAGGCTTTGTCAATAGATGCATATGGTGTGATAGTACTGACCATGGAAGGAGGGATTGTGAAAGTTTTAAAGACGCTTTGACAAAGGAGCTCATTTTCTTTAAAGATGTAAAAATTCACTTAAGTGAAACAGGTAAGCTCTTGGGAACAAACTTTGGCAAAGGCGGGATGAAGAAACTAGTTGAGGACATGGCTACTAACCATGACATCTCAATGGTTGAGGTAGCCGCCTATGGGTTCAAGGCGGATCCTATTAAAAGAAAAGGATCAATCAAGGTTGGAGAAGAGGAATCTAATGGTATTGGAGAGCTATGGCCATGTGCTATAGAGTCTGCTATGAAGGGTAAAATGACTACAGAGGTTTTACATGAAGCTGGAGATTGCATTCGGCTTGAAACAGGTTGGAATGACCCTGTGGACTCTTTGTCAGTGCATGCATATATTGCCAAATGTCAAGAAAATGAGGCCATTGTCGAAGAGAAACGTAGGTGTGAGAATGGGGATGAAGGGCCTTCAAAGCGGGCAACGAGGAGTGGAGGTAGAAATGACACAGTGCCTCCTAGATCACCTTCCCCGCAATAGATGCCTGTCCCCGAAGTGCCTATGCAAGAAGCCTCTAAAGACAAGAAGAAGGATGCAACAAAATCCAAAGCAAAGGGTGCGGCCTACAAACTCCAATCCGATATAGAGGCAGCAACGGATCTCAAAGAGGTTTTGGAAGAAAGGATTCTAAACAGTAAGGTGGAATTTACCTTGGGTGAGGTCCTTGGTATAGCAAAGCGAGAATTCCACGAAGAAATAATTGATATCATAAAGAGGAAGCGGCAGTCTCTTACTGAATCTATCCATGTACAGGGTGAAGAAGAGACTTTAAATGCACAGGGTGTACAGGTCTATGGCAAACAAGGTGATGAAACTATTGTTGGATGCTACAAGTCTAGGGGAGGAGTAAAACACGCTCGCTTCTTGGATGATGGAGATGAAGTGGAGAACACTCACAAGAGCTACTACTTGAATAGTCATTGGGCAAGAGCAACTACTGAGACACTGGTAAAAGTGGGAGACTTAGAAGAGCCATACATTGCGTTGATAGATCATGGGTCGGAAATTAACCTCATGTCAAAGAGTCTTTATCAAAAAGGGAAATGACCAATTGATATAAATCATGGATGGATGATTCGTGCAACAAACAACTCATCAGGGGAGCTGTACGGAGCTTGTCCAAATGTAAAGGTGACTATTGGGGATGTGAAAGATGACCAAAATTTCTTTGTATAGGAGATGTCTACATATCCTCTTATCCTTGGGCAGCCATACATCACTGCTACTCGCATGGAAACCAAGGTGATGGATGATGGGTCAGCTTATGCAAGAATAAGGAGCAGGGATGGAAAGCGTGCGGTACAGTTCCTTACTGTTTCTATAGACCATGAAAGGAACCGTGAAAGTCTTAGAGAGCAACCCTTGCCAAAGACAAACAAAGAGTTCAAGGACTGCAGGGATATGAGGGGTTTTGGCCATGTACCATTGTAGAGCGGGATTGCAGTGGTACAAGAAGAGAAAGGTTCTCGCATGATGCATATGCAAAGGAAACATTTTCTACAAGTTTTGTAGGATTATCAGACTATGGATCTATTGCTTTTACAGAGTGTGAGGACTTAAAGCGGGGTGAACGACAACATGTAAATAGTGTACAAAGAGGTTTGAAGATGAATGGTTTGCTAGAAGATAATGAATGCATTGCAGGTGTGTTTGATGAGTGTTCTTTTGTGGATACTATGCAAGATTTGGAGTCTTTAATGGATTGCAATTTTCATATGGGAAGTGAGGTTGTGAAAGTATGCTCAATAGAAATGTACAAGGTCATTGAGGATTTCAAAAATGCTCAAGGTGTTGATGTACGAGTGGAGACTAAGTATAAGTCCGTGGCAAAGAAAGTGAAACCAGTGGCATTACCTCTACCAAAAGATTGCACAAATAAGATGGAGCAAGCTGCTTTGCAACCTAGCCTTCATAACCCAAGCAAGATTGGACACAAGTTCACAAAGGATTCTTTGAAAGAGTTAAAGGTTGGTTGCGAGGCTAGTTTGACAAAAGCTGAAAAGATATGCTTTGAAGACATGCTTGCCAAACACGGAAAAGATTTTGCATTTGAGCCTTATGATATAGGTGTGTTGATCCATCCATTGTTGCTCCTATGGTGATCTTCACTATCCCTCATGTACCTTGGAACTTGAGACCTATTCCTGTTCCAAAGGCTCATTTGCCAAAACTCATTGAGTTGCTTAATGAAAAGATCAAGATGGGTATCTTGGAGCCTTCTTGTGCTCCGTATTCAAATAGGTGGTTCACAGTTCCAAAGAAAAATGGTTCTTTACGCTTTATTCAGGATATGCAACCTGTAAATAAGGTGACAATCAGAAATGTGGGTATAGGGCCAATTGTCGATGAGTTTGTGAGGCATTTGCAGGAAGGGCAATATATTCTATGGGAGATTTGTACTCAGGGTATGATCAGTTCCAACTAGCAATGGAAAGCAGGGACTTGAATACCATGAGGACACCCTTGGGTTTAGTAAGGATGTGCACCTTACCTCAAGGGGCAACGAATTCAGTTGCACACATGATGAATGGTATGAACAAAGTCCTATGTGACTTCATACCGCAAACTACAATGCCTTTCCTTGATGATGTGCCAATCAAAGGATGTGATGTAAGTGATAAAGATGTGGCTCTAGATGTGAAGGGGAGCCGAAAGTATGTGGCAAACCATATCAATGATTGTGATAATATCTTGTCAAGGTTGGAAGAGGTGAACCTTACCTTGTCTGGCCAAAAGTCGGTGTTTGGTGTGAATGAAGTTCTTATTGTGGGACATATGTGTGGGCCATATGGTAGAAGGCCTTGTCCTGCAAAGATTGATGTAATCTAGAGAATGAAAGAGAAATGTATAAATGTCACTGAGGTTCGAAGGTTCTTGGGTGCATGTGCGTTTTATGTTCGAAGGTTCTTGGGTGCATGTGCGTTTTATGTTATTTGGATTCCGCATTATGCACATGTAGCAGAGCCTCTGTATCAGCTTTTGAGAAAGAACAAAAAGTTTCAATGGGAAGAAATGCATACCCATGCCATGAGGAAATTAAAGAAGTTGCTGCTTATGTCTCCAACTTTGAGAAAAGAAAACTATGAATGTGGAAGATATGTAATTGTAACAGTGGATACTAGCCCCATAGGAATTGGATGGGCGATTGGGCAAGATGATGATGATGGCAAGCGATGTGTAGTGAGGTTTGGAGCAAAAGTCCTAAGTGCTCGTCAACGCAACTATCCACAGGTAAAACGAGAGTTATGGGGAGTAGTCACAACTTTGAAATGTGACGAAGAGTATTTGATAAGAGCAAATATAATAGTGGAGACTGATTGTCTACCCCTTCTTGGAATGATCACAAGCTGCTCAACTCCTCACATTGCTATGTTGAGATGGATCGCCTAAATAAAGTCCTTGAACCCAAAATTTAAGCATATTGTAGGGAAAGATAATCCGGTTGCAGATATGCTTTCAAGAGCAAGGTATGAAAAAGAAGAAGACATGGTTGTCGAGGGCGATGATGTAGGCACACAGTTCTATAGTATCTCTCATGCCAAGGGTGATCATGTTTGCCTGTCAAATGCACTTGAGTCGTTTACAGAGGACCTATATCAAGGTGACTGGTTGCTCATTGGACGCTATCTAAGCACTTTGACAAGGCAAGAAGGGGTGGCTGATCAAGAGTTCAAAAGAATACGGAGAAAGGCCTATGGATACTTTTTGATAGATGGGTACTTATGGAAGCGTCCAAAACAAAGAAATGGAATTCCAATGAGAGTCGTGAATGATAAGGACGCTCAAAATGAGCTTATGAAAAAGTTTCATGAGAGTCTTTATGCTGGACATAGAGGTGTATGGGCCACCTTTACTAAAATGAAAGAGAGGTATTGGTGGAAAGGTATGTATAAAGATGTATCTCACTTTGTGGAGTCCTGTGAAACCTGTCAAATGTATTCAAATGTACGTCATCATGATGGGTTGCACCCTACTTACCCATTGGCCATGCATTACAAGTGGGTAGTAGATCTGGTTACAATGCCATTGGGCTTATGGAACATGAGATACATAGTGATTGCATGAGAAGATTTAACCAACCAAGTTGAAGGTCGTGCTCTAAGAACGAAAAGCACAGAAGGGGTATGTAAGTTCCTCTTGGATGATGTAATTAGCCGTTATGGTTGTGTTGGGAAATAACAACGGACAGGGGTGAGTTGGATGCTGACAAAGCAAGGGATTTTTTCTCTAGATTGGGCATTAAACTTGCTCTCACTACTGCATATAATCCTGAGGGAAATGGAAAATCGGAGCGTGGGCATCCTCCTATCATTAAAGCTTTGGCTAAGGCCTGCAAAGGTAAAATGGGAGAGTGGCCTAGGTTATTGCCTTATGCTTTATGGGCTAATCGTACAACTCATAGCTCATTTATTGGTTATCTGCCTTTTGAGTTGATGTATGGTCAGAAACCTATAATGCCGATTAAGGATGTAATTCCCACATGGAATGTATTGCCTTGGGAAGATGGAATGAGTAGGGAAGACCTTCTTGCTTTGCGCATACAACAATTAGAAAGAAGGCCCCAAGATATTGAGATTGCAATAGTACGATTGAAAGATGCAAGGTTAAAGAATAAGGACATATTTGATAAGAGGCATAGGCTCAGACCTAAAGCTATTGATGAAGGTGATTGGGTGTTGGTGTATGACAGTAGTCTTGAAAACCAACATTCAACAATAAGAAAGCTTTCAAAGAGATGGTTTGGTCCTTATGTGGTTCAGCATGTACATGGGAATGCAACTTATACCTTGCATGAATTAGACGGGACAAAAATGAAGATTCCAATTGCAGGGAAAAGATCAAGTTATTCAAAAGAAGAGGTGATACAGATCCCTTTGTTTCACAGGAAGGTCAAAATGAAGGCTCTGATGACAATGGTATGGATGTGGATGAAGAACAAGAGGATGATGCATTAGATTTTGTTGCAAGCGATGATGAAATCAACATGTATGTTGACTTAAATGAAGACTGAACCTGCAAAAGATATCTGTGGCACATGCCGAAGGATGTGCACATTTAGAGGGGGTGGATGTCCCCCCATGGCACGCTCATAATGTGAAATTAAAGTATCTACCTCACTCTTAATGTTTATGATGTGTGGGACCAAATGCTACAATGTACATAGTGTGATATATGCAAAAATGGATGTCACGGTTGCAGCCGTGTAGATACTTTGCCGGGCGGACGAGGCCCTACACGTGGCACCATGGAATGCTTTTTCACATAAATATATGCCTAATTTGCTTTAGGAATGTACAAATGTCAAGTATTTCGAAGTGGCACGCTCGTTTTGCCTATAAAGTTCAATGCGGACAATCTCGACCAAAAATAGCAGGTTTCGTGCGCTGGCGTGAAAGACGTATCCAAAGTGCTTACCAAGTGGGAAAATGAGTTTCAACATGAAATTTGAGCCCAATGGGATATTTCCACAAGTTTAGGGATTTTTCCCAGCTCGTTTGGGCTTTTTACGGACAAAAAGTGACATTTTTGGGCTAAAAATGGTCAAAAATAGCCTAAAAAATGCTCAAAATAGCTCAAAATTCCACGTCAACGATGCTAGCGTTGTTTCTCAAGTTGTGTGGGAATTTTTAGAGCCAAGAATGAGCTCATTTTGGGACATGAACAAGGAGATACAGCCATTCCTTTACAGGGTGCTAGTGCAGTCCCGTGCTGCTTCCACTACATGGTTGAGGCTGTGAGGCCTCCAATTAGGGTTTCCCCTCCTCAAATAACTACTTGGGCTTCTCCAATGAAGTAATGAAGCTTCCATGAAATGGTCACGATGAAGAATCGAAGCGTAAATTTAGGGTTTTTAACAGGTCGAATGAGCACTGCATCTGTGCAATTGGGAGCGAGGCTACACCTAATCTTCACACACACAAAAGTTTTGAGTTAGTATTGGTTCTTTTTCAAAATGGAGCTTTCATGGCTGGAGTTTTGTTCTTTTTTAGTGTGTTTTTGGCTTCAAATAGTCTACGCCTTGCTTGATTTTGCTACGAATCCTCACAGTCAGAGGCCCGACGCTTTCCTATTTGCACTGCGCACTTCTTGACATCGTTCTTGCCATAAGAAGAATACTCGCAATGAGACTCCTAGGGCTTCCACCATCGAAGCTGCAAAAGAGGATGCTCATTACAAACGATCATCACTTTCCTATGCTTGGGGAAAGGTAAGAGAGCATGATGCCTTCATCTTGTTTGACCCTGGCTCTACTCACAACTTCATATCAATGGAGTTGGCCAGCAAGTTGGGAATTCAAGCTGTTGAGATGGGAGATATGGTAATGGCTGACACAACTTTCAAGGGACAGCAAGCCTCCGTTACTCCCTTGATTGGGAAGTTGAGGCTTCATGTCCAAATCCATGTCATCAAAGAAGACTTCTTCATCTCTCCTCTCCAACATGAGGATGCTATCCTAGGGGCGCCATGGTTTGATCGCATGGCTGCCAACATGAAGTTCCCTGAAAGGAGAATCTACTTCACCTACAGGGGAAAGAACATGTATATAGATGCTGGTGAGCGTGGCCGCACTATTCCACTTGTAAATCCTCTTGCTTTTGATAAGTCAATGAAGAGATCAGTTTTTGCATACATGATATTTGTCAAAGAGTCTCTAAAAGATACTAATGTTTCATCAAATGTAAATGGTAGGAATCAAGAAGAGTTAGACTTGTCTAATTTTCTAAAAGGATTCCAAGATGTGTTCATCAATGATATCCCTATGGACTTACCTCCAACATGAGGGGATGATGACCATCGCATTGCGCTATTGCGCTCCTTCCAGGTAGCTCACCGCCTAACAAACCTCCTTATCGAGTCTCACAAGATCAACAAGAGGAGATCATGAGGCAAGTACAGGAATTGGTAGACAAAGGGATGGTGAGGCCTAGTTCCTCTCCCTTTTTTTCTCTAGTCCTTTTAGTGCAAAAGAAAGATGGTACATACCGTATGTGTGTAGACTATCGAGCACTAAACCATATCACTATCAAAAATAGATTTCTCGTGCATCGGGTAGAAGATCTGTTTGATAAGCTACAAGGCTTTACCTTCTTTAGTAGATTGACCTTAAAAGTGGCTATCATCAAATAAGGATAGTGGATGAAGATATCCTAAAGACCGCGTTTCGCACAACATTTGGTCTTTATGAATATCTAGTCATGCCTTTTGGCTTGACTAATGCACCAGCTACGTTCAATCGTCTGATGGAGAAATTTTTTATACCTTATCGCAAATTCACTGGAGTGTTCTTTGATGATATCATCATCTACTCCAAGTCTTTGGAGGAACATAAGCAACATCTCCAAGTGATATTTCAAGCATTGAGGGAGAACAAGCTTTTTCTCAACCAAAAGAAAAGCGAATTCTTCCTTCAAGAGATTCAATACCTAGGTTATATTATCTCTAACAATGGTATGCGTATGGATCCATCAAAGTTAGAGGTAATAAAATCATGGCCTAACCCAAGAAATCTACATGAGCTAAGAAGCTTTATTGGTATGTGCGATACTATAGACGCTTCATAGCAAAATTCTCTCAAGTAGGAGGACCACTACACGACTTAACTAAGAAGAACATTAAGTATGTATGGACTGCTAAGGAGCAAAATGCTTTTGATAAGATCAAAGAAAAGCTTACTTCCCAACCAGTCCTCATGCTTCCAGATCTCTCAAAACCATTTGAGGTCCAATGTGATGCTTGTGGTGATTGCCTTGGAGCAGTTTTGCTTCGAGAAGGACATGCCATAGCATATGAGAGCCGAAGGCTCAATACTGATGAGCGAGTCTTGGGCATTTATGAGAAAGAGATTTTAGCTGTTCTACATGCCTTAGACACATGGAAGCACTACCTATTGGGGACTCCATTTATCCTACGAACCGACCACCAAAGTCTCAAGTATTTCATGACGCAAACCAAGCTTTCCGACAAACAAATGAGGTGGGCAAATTTTCTTTCGCCATATTGCTCACATAGCTGCTAAGCACAATCAAGTGGCTGATGCACTTTCACGACGACCAAAAGTTAATGCGGTCTCTATAGCTACTCACAATGATCTATCCTCTATGATAGATGTGCTACAAACGGGAGCGCGGAGAGCCCTGCAAAATACCATCGAAATAGCACATAGCAAGCCATAAATCGAAAAAACTATATACCTGGCAAACATCAGTGCACATACTCCGAGCTGTACGCAATACGAGAGAGACAAAGAGCGGGATAGGGCAAGAGAGCACGTGCAGGTGCACCTCCTAGAGTGGAGTGCTACGCTAGCACGACGAGAGAGAAGAGAGGAGAGGGGAGAAGAATACACAGACACTGGGTGCAATCTCCCTCCCGTGCAAGAGTGACCATTTCCCTCTTGCACGTATTTCATTTATAGATTTCTTGAATGGTCAAATTGATTACAAACTAGCCGGCCGGTCATAAATGGCCAAAGCTCATAAAAGAGCACTTGAATAATAAAATGTACATGATATACAAATCCATTCGCATAGGCCAAGCTTGGTCTAGTCTTTTCCACCTGTCAGTTGCAATAAATAATAAAATGTCAATTCTATAACATACCTCTCCGTTGGAAAGCAACTGTCCTCAGTTGCGAAGATAAAACTCAGCAAACAATACTTGTCAAAAACGGTGATTAGTATGTTGTATCAAAAACATCACATAATAAAAGAAAAATGTATGAAACTAAACAACATTAGCTTATGCCTGCCTTCATCCACATACTACCTATTCTAGTGTTCCATACCACTAGAATAAGCAGTATATGTCATACCTTGATGAATCAGGATATCATTGGTCACACTCATCATCAATCTCATATTGTCAAGTCTCATCACATGAACACTGCCATAATAATCACCAGATAACAAATCCCAATCCAATTCCAATTCCACAGCATAAGTCCAAATCCAAATCACTTTCATTATGTACCCGGGTAACAAAATCATACCAGTTACAGTGGTGGCCAGCCATTGCAGCATGATTTTGTGATCGGTGTTGCCTAAATCGGTGAATCTACACCAATAAGATGTGCTGCCTAAATCGGCGAATCTGCATTTGGTGTAAGTTTAAAAATCATGAATCTTCAATTTATCAATGTGCTTCCTAAATCGGCGGATCTGCATCAAGATGAGTATCTACACACTGCCTACATTGGCGAATCTGTGTGCATGTGACCAATGGACTAGACCAGGCATAAAAAATATAACAATTTTCACAGGTGTAAGACCAATTTGGAGCATGTTGGAGTAGGAGGGTACTTACAAACTGTTGTTTACTATCCCAGAGCATCTTAGCTCACATGAGTAGCTGCATAACTTATTGACAAATCATCTCAACAAAAATTCCCTTGAATACAATCTTCGCAGTGTTTGAGTAGGGACGCTTAAATACAATGCATAGAAAAGAGGATTGACATATTCGAGGTACATACCAGCAGGATCCGGAGTGGCTACCTGAGTATGCATGTCGAGAAAGTTGTGTTGTTTTTGGGAATGGTATTAGTAAACACAGCCAGGAGTTTGGCAGAGGCTTGTATGACAGAGTTAGTATAGTCAAGCAGGAAATAATAAGGTTTGATAACAGGGTAAGGGGGGGTATCATAAAATTGGATAAAATATGGTTAGGATATGATTACTGTAGCTGAAAAAAAATGAGTTTGCAAAATAAAGTAAAGAGATTAATTATCTAACGTCCTCGTATTATGGTTTGCATAGTTTTTTGTGAATCCTTAAACGAGTTAGAGAAATATAACCAAAACAAATGAGGACCATGAAAAAAATCATCTGATAAAGGTCAATCAAGATAGCTAGAGACTTATATTGCCCAAAAAAAAAAAAGACTGTGCTAAAACTAATAAAGGTAATGGTGTTGACCACTGATATGTAATTAGCAACTAGTAAAGTATAACAATGAGCCATTTGAAGAGGACAAAAAAGAAGAAAATCTTCACTGCAACAAATGTTAAGCCCGGCAGATGAGGGTATGACTTTTTATAACTTCAATTGATGAACTAAATCATTCAACCCCTTGCGTGGAGCCATGGGGGAGGAGGATTATGGGGAATGGACAATTCCCTACCCCTGCATGCCTGATCTACAATGTTGTGGTCACTGTTACTTGTCCTCCTGCCTTGATTTCTTTGTTTCTTTTCTTGATTTCTCTTCATGGATATAGAGATTTTCTTTTGTTTTCATTGTCTGACTGCCTTTTGTTTCTCTTCTTCTTCTTCTTTTGGTGTAGTTGTTTTCTTTCCTGTGCTATCAGCCGTGTTTTCTTTGCTTGTGCCTCTAGGTGTGAGATCCACATGCTTGCCTGTGTGGTGGTATGGGCTTGTCTATATTTCAATGCAAAAGAGGGAAGAGACAGTGGCATTGTGCCTATTGCTTGATCTTTCTATTCAAAAGAGGGAAGAGATGAGTGGGAATACATGTAAGCACCTAGGGTCCTACAACAACATTGACATAGCGCACATCAAATTAGCTTATCCAATGAAGCACCACAAGCGCCAATAGCAAGTCGTAACTGTAACCATTTGTTGTCTTTATTAACACCTGGAAACTGCAGCAAGCTTCATAGAACTAAAATCAACTTGCAATTAAGACTTGATTGTGCTCTAGCTTAGTTGAGACCTTCATGAGTACAAACATAGAAACACACTCTTTCAAAGTCTTCACACCAACTCTCTTTAATGCATATATTGCAGGAGCTCAGTTCATGTTGTGCTATAACCAAAAAACAACAAATACATGTAGCCAAAAATTCACTTAAAATCCTGAATTTGCATTGCCAAAGACGCACCATTGTTAATGTTGTAACTAGCCATAATTTCATTTATTATAGGAAAAAAATATGGTGGTATACAACATTGAGTCGCAGTCAGGACAGTAGTGTATCAGCTTTGTCCACATCTCAAGGACATCACCAATAGTTCACAACTGGTTATCATGAAGGTGTGTGATTGAAGGAGTCAAACCCAGGTGTGTACGTCAACCCCACGTACGGAAACAAAGGTTTGTAAATGAGAAAACACGACTTGAGGCAACCAATGGTGAGGCCCGACGTGTCATGACACCAGTTGGAATGGCATTGGAGTTTGTTATAGGTCTGGGATCTTGAAGGGTTGGAGATGGGGTCCAGTATTTGAAAGCTGTATTCCAGGTGATCTCTTGCCGGTGTTAATGATTACAGTGATCTTGGAGGTTGGGGATACAAGCTCCATAACTTCAAAGTACTCTCCAAAGGGCTCATGTAGCGTGATAAAGTGAGAAAAAAAAGAAGAGAGAGAAAAAAAAACCTCGCAGTGCATGGCAGATGTCGAAGTACAGAGTGAAGGAAAACGGTGTTCAAAGTGAGAGAAAAAGTGTGCGACTGGCCGTCAAAGCCACAGAAGGAGAGTTGGTGGGTGGTGGGAATTCAGAGAGAGAGAGAGAGAGAGAGAGAGAGAGAGAGAGAGAGAGAGAGAGAGAGAGAGAGAGAGAGAGAGAGAGAGAGAGAGAGAGAGAGAGAGAGAGAGAGAGAGAGAGTGATTCCACGCCCGAGAGGGGTTGGCAGGGCATGCATGCATGCAACTGTTTCGAGTGGGAGGGGCGGCTGCTGTTCAAAGTTGGCATGCAAATAATAGCTACATGGCAAATGAGACAGCGTCGCCCAATTTGCATGGCCGAGGGTGGGGTCGATTGTGTCCACAAAATTTGGTGGGCAGGGTTGAGTCGCCACTGGTGGTTGTTGCAGACGCTAGACTATAGTTCTGAGTCTGGGTGCCAAGGTGTTGCATGGGTGGGAGATCAACTCCAGTTTGCATGCGCACGCCAGGCTGCAAGTTAATGCCGTCCCCTGCCTATGCATCCGTCTGCAGCACGTACATCCGACAAAGCCAATATTGGTGCCCAGGGTAGAGGGCAGCAGAGGCAGCAAGGCTTGCATCCCTCTCTCATTTTCATTTGTTCTTGCCAGAACTCTCTCTGTGACTGGTGTGTTGTGTGTACGTTGTTGCATGGTGAAGACCACCATCGTCTTGTTGCTGTCCATTAGCAGCCGATCGTGCTGTGCCTCACATGATGAAGTAGCTTCTCATGTCTTGGAGTTGGGTCGCATGGCGAACGTGAAGATGACGAAAAAGCATACTGATAATAGTAATAATTTTTAAAAAGAATAAAAAAATCGCTTTCTTCCCTGATCTTTTGGGGCTTTGGAACTCTTTCCCCTTCTTCGTAGATTCACGGTCTAGCTCCTTTGGAGATTTTAGATATTCCCTCTCTTATTTTGACAAGCAGAGACATCCTCATGGGGTTTGATCATTTCAACTCCCGATGGTTTACAGGCTAGATCTACAAGATCTCATTGATTTATTTGGATTTCACCCTGCTCATCATTGAGCATTTTCATTAAGTTCAATTATGTTCAATTACTATGTTTAATTATCATAATTTCATTAGTAATTACTATATCATGATCATAAAGAATAAATTCTCTTTAATTTCAAAGATTACTAATTGTATCATACAATCAACACTAATTACATCAAGTTGAAGCAACTAACAACACATACAAGCATGCGAGAACAAAATACTTAGCTGATGCTTGTTGAAATCCTTAATCTTGGAGCGTAGCCTATGCTTTGATACCACTGCTACAAACGGGAGCGCGGAGAGCCCTGCAAAATACGATCGAAATAGCAGATAGCTAGCCATAAATCGACAAAACTATATACCTGGCAAACATCAGTGCACATACTCCGAGCCGTACGCAATACGAGCAGGACAAAGAGCGGGAGAGGGCAAGAGAGCGCATGCAGGCACACCTCCTAGAGTGGAGTGCTACGCCAGCACGACGAGAGAGAAGAGAGGAGAGGGGAGAAGAATACACAGACACTGGGTGCCATCTCCCCCCGTGCAAGAGTGACCATTTTCCTCTTGCACGTATTTCATTTATGGATTTCCTGAATGGTCAAATTGATTACAAACTAGCCGGCCGGTCATAAATGGCCAAAGCTCATAAAAGAGCACTTGAATAATAAAATATACATGATATACAAATCCATTCGCATAGGCCAAGCTTGGTCTAGTCTTTTCCACCTGTCAACTGCAATAAATAATAAAACGTCAATTCTATAACAAGATGAGTATGCTAATGACCCTGACTTTAGAGACATAATGTTGATAGCCGTTTTTTCGGCTCTCTGTAATTGCCATAGTGAATTATCTCACCCTATCAAATCACTCAAACACTGTGGTTACCCTCACCCTTTCACTGTATATAGGTGCGTGTGAGTTAGGGGACTTTTCCCATATCTCCTTACTGAAATAAAAAACCCTCAATTAGCTAGTCATTGGGCTAGTTGAGCCAAAAAATAAAAAATATAAAAAATATAAGTATATTATGGCCCATGCGTATGTAAATATTTATTTGTATATAGGGCCTAAATAAAAGATTTTTTTCATAATTATTTTGGTATTTATTTAAATATTTCTACCTAGGTGTGTGTTATTTATGCTCTGTACATTGCCTCACCATTACCACAATTTTTCTTACCATTTTTCATACTCTTTATTCCATATAGAAATATTTTCATGTAAGCTTCTCTTATATTTGGTGTAACTCCATCCCAACAAAAATCCAAAAAAAACTAGTTTTATTTATGTATATATTTTTTCACTATTGAGATTTTTCCCTTCCTACATCTATTTTGTTTTTTTTCTAAAAAATTAGAACACCAAAAATATTTATCTTTTTATGGTAGCCTCATAATGAGAGAGATTTCTTTTGACCCCTTTATATTTTTTCCACTTATATTATTTATATTTGACATGTACATATTTTTTAGACCCCTCAATATTTGATTTTCTTAGTTGTACTATTCACTTATATCATGATCTCAACAATATCTTCAATTATAGACCTACCAAATAAGGTCAAGGGTAGGTGGCATGTATACATGCACTATGGAGGGCTCACTCTTGGAGGTATTCAAAAGAATCATCCAAAGAAGGACCCCACAAGGACCTTGTGCAGTGGAAAAAAACGGTCGGTTTTGCTGAATTTTTAAAGTTCACTTGCTCTCCGAATTTGAAAAGGTGATACAAACAAAAGTTGTAGCTCGTGGGCTGAACTTTTGTCTCAAATTTTTTAATATTTTTTTGAGCTACGAGCTGTGAGCTATGATTTTATTAGTGGACCCCATTTTTCCCATGCTATGCAGCCACACTCTCTCTTCCACTTTATCATTTTCCTCTTTCACACACACTTCTCCACTCATCATTCCCACCTCTCTCACCACTCCTCTCTGCACCCTACTCACCTTCTCCTCAACCTTGAAGAATAAGAGAAACCATGGTGAACTCATACCTCCCACACACAATTCCATTCCAAAATTGACCACCTAGTCTCATTTTTCCTCCTCCAAATTACCCATATCTATAAAAAAAACCACAAAATTCAGCCTCTTCTCTTAAAAGACAGCATCATGGTGGTTGATTACTCAGCTTCAATTACCTTCTCTCTCAAGGAAGGTCAAGAGTGGAGAAAAAATGTATCGTCAAAGCTAGTGGACCGTCAACAAGCGTCAAAATTGGCCCTACTCAAGACACTTGGAGCATCAACCTTGTAAGAAATCCACCTTTTCTTACCTCTTAAGAGTTTTTCTTCCTTATTTGTATCCTACATGGATACTCCCATTGTAAATATCCAATTCCATTTGTAAATTAATACTAACTCTACTAACACTAACCCACTATGAAAAGTCCTATCACCTCCATTTCTCTCCTCTCTCTTTCCCCACCAACTTCTTGATAATTCCAAGCAAAAGAAATTAGATAAATTGCTGAAAATCTAACCCAACCATGGGTAGAGGAGTAACCCTAGCCTTCAAAATTGCTATAAAAGGAGGGTGTAGCTAGCACAAAAGGGGGGGAGAAGAAAGAGCACTATGCTATAGCTTGAGAAGCCAAGCTCAACCTCTTGAGAAGGAGCTCTTGAGTGGAATCTCATTGGCATTAGTCATATGTATGTGTTGTATTAGGGGTGATTAGCAAGGGAACTCTATGCCATTGTAAGAGAGAGTGATCATTAAATTGAGAGTAGGAAATCTATCATTTCTCCTATTAGATTAAGCCCAACATTTGCTGAATCAAGGAGGGTGAATTTGGACTAAGCATGGATACCTTGTCTCCCTTCCAACGTGAAGTCATGGACAATAATGATATGTAAGTGTCTTGGTGTTTTATGTAAGTTCTTGATAGCTTGTCTCCGGGTATTGTTATCAATTTAGCCATAAATCCCACATGCTGTAAGAGGGCGACAGGGTGGAGAGGACTCCCCTGGCCTTAAGACAGTGATTGGGGTGGCTTTTTTCTTGTGATGTGTTGTGGTGTAATTTACTCAGGCTATGTTGAACAAATACTAATCTCACTTTGATTGGTCATGACAAATTTGTAAGAAGGCATTAGTGCAACAAGCACCCCCTTCCCCCTTCTCTCTCTTTCTTACATATATATATTTATGTTTGCTTGATCATTAACGATACACTTCAAAGCAGCCCGAGCACCATCTCTCTCTCTCTCTCTCTCTCTCTCTCTCTCTCTCTCTCTCTCTCTCTCTCTCTCTCTCTCTCTCTCTCTCTCTCTCTCTCTCTCGTGTTTTAGTGTGTGAGAGTGTTCCATTGGTGTTAGGGTTAGTGTAAATTCCTTGCTTGTTTGTGGGTTGCTCTAACAATTCTCCTCTTTTGCGTCCTAGTTCGCTCTTAAACTAGGTGGTGCCCCTTGTGTAGTTGGGATTTGGCTGGGGGTTTGTTGTTTTGGTTTGTGTTGTGTTGTGCCCCAACCCCATTGAGCAGCACGGGAGCCTTGAAGGGTGTCTAGAGGTTGCTCTTCTTGTTGCCCGCCCCGGACCGCTTCAATGTCAGCCATTGCTTTGGGGAAGAAAGAGGAACCATTCACCTTGCAGGATGGTTATCGTCTCCACGGCAATAGGCTATGTGTTACCCACTCCCTTTGTGAGAAAGTTATGTATGAATCCCATGCTCCTCCATATGCGGGGCATAGAGGTATTCAACCTACTCTCCGAGGAGTAGAGACGTACTTCTATTGGCCTACAATGAAAGTGGACATACAAGTGTATGTTTCAAAATGTGTAGTATGGCAAAAGACCAAGTATGATATAGGGAAGCAACCTGGATTACTCCAGCCATTGCCTATCCCAAATTCACCATGGGAGAGTATATCCATGGATTTCATATTTGGATTACCCAAGTCTATCTATGGGAATTCAGGAATATGGACAATAGTCGACAGGTTTAGCAAGCAAGCACATTTTATTCCTGTCAAAAAGACTATTAAGGCACATCAAATGGCAACTCTCTTCATATCTCAGATTTTCAAGCACCATGGATTACCCACATGCATCGTGTCAGATAGAGATCCTAGAATGACCAGTAATTTTTGGAAAGGCCTCTTTGAAAATCTAGGAACAAGATTGAATTTCTCTTCGGCCTATCACCCACAAATGGATGGCCAAAGTGAGATAGCCAATCTTACGATACTCGATCTACTCAAGACTTATGTTACCGAAGTAGATCAACGCTCACAATGGGAAAAGTACTTACCTCTTGTAGAGTATGCCTACAATAATACTGTACACACTTCTACGAGAAAAGCACCTTTTGAGATCATTGAGGGAAGACCTAAAAGTCCCTTGCTACACAAAGTACATGGGAAGATCTTCGCCGCCGATGAGTATAGCCGTGACCTACAAGAATCTTTTCAAAAGATTAAGGAGGCTATATCCATCTCTCAACAAAGGAAAAAAGCTGCTGCTGATAAGCACAGAAGAGCCTTAATGCTCAAAGAAAATGATTGGGTCTTACTCAAGTTTTCTAAGGCTCGATTAAGGCAAACGACAGGTAAAAATTCTATGGGCCATCAAAAGTATTATGATAAACTAGCAAAAAGATACTATGTTCCTTTCCAAATCTTGAAGCCCATCAATGAGACGGCTTATCAACTCAAGTTGCCCAACCATTGGCTCATACACAATGCCTTTCATGTAAGCCTACTTAAGCCCTACAAAGGAGATCCACCAACTGAACCAATTATTGAAGACCCTCCCAAGTTGAAGACCAAGTAGAGGTGCCACAACCCGAAGCTATCCTTCGGCATGAAGAAAAGATACTACGACATGGTAAGATTATCCGACGGTATCTTATTAAGTTCAAAAATTATCCTTTTGAAGATGCTAGATGGATGCAAGGAATACAGCTTAAGGATAGTATGAACCTTGTCAATTCTTACAATGCTACATTAGAGTAAGGAAATGTACAAATTTCTTTTAAATGACATGGTTTTGTCTTATAAGACTAGTCCTCTTTTTAATTGTGCACAAATTTAACTAGTATGCATGCTTAGAATCATGTTTGTGATGAAGACGTCTCTCAAACACCAAGTAGAATTTGTCACTCTACTTTGGGAGAATGAAATGGACTAAAGAGCAGACATGCTTGTGGCAGCTATGTCTCCCAAGCACCAAATGGATTAGTCATCCATCTTGGAAAGATGTCGTATGGTAAAAAGGGATCCTCTACCCACTAAGTAAAATTGACTAATGACTAAGGCGTTATCTCTTCTACCTCATAGTCAAGGACAACTATGATTTCAAGAGAGAGGTAATGTCATAAAATCTAGTATCTAATATCTAACCAACCTAAATGATTTTCTCATATTAAACTGATCACTTAATGTGGGAGAATAAACGGGAACAAGGGTTAAGATATAGACATGTGCTTATAGATCTATCTCAACATGGGGCCAATGGTAAAGGGGCCCAAATGAGAGATGGTCTATCAAAGAGCAAGACTAACCAATGGAGCATAAGACCTTAGGGTTAGCTTCATTGAATACCTCCAATAATGTGTGTAAAAGTCCTTTGACCTTGAGGCGCGGGAACCCGATCTAGCTCAAGGTGCTTGTCCTGCTTGTCATGCTTGATGACTAAGGTGCTTGATGATCATTAGGCAAAATTTGGACTCACAAAGGGACCCTTTAAGGAGTTTGACTTTACCTCTCTCTACCAAAACGGGCGCATGGATAAATTTTTGCAAACAAACTCCAAAGTTGGCGGAGGCTTGACAGTTAGAATGTCCTCTTCAAGCTCTATCTACTGATATACAACACGCCATGAGATTCTTCATCTTTGTTTTCTTCCACCAAATAGACTTTGGGGCTTGGATTTCTGCTAGTGCTGCCACTGTACTTTTGAAAAAACTTGGAAGGACGATGAAACTTCTTTCTGCAAATGCTACAAGTCTTCGATTCTAGATAGTCCTCGGCTATGTGCCCTTCTTTGCCACACTTGAAACAAGTTTTGTTACTAGAGCTAACTGCAAAAGCTCCTTCCCCTAAAGTAGCATTCCTCCCTTGCTTCTTCTCCTCTGACATTAAAGAGTTGATTCCATCTTGGAAATCTGGTGTTGGAACCTTCTCCTCGATGATGGTCATTAATCTAGGTGGTAAGACTACTAGAAGAATTGCAATTTTGTCCTCCTCTAGTACAACACTGTTTACATAAGCTAGTTGTGTGGTCATGCTTTTAAGGCGATTGACCAAGCTTGCAATGTCTTCATTATGTTCCATTTTTAATTTTTATAGATCTTTTTTTAAGCTCACTTTGCTCTTCTTTTTCCTAGATCCAAAGTTTTTTTCTAGTGCTTCCTATGCAGCTGAGGTTTCACAATCACTAGTAAAGTGTACATAATTTTCATGTAGTGCAATGATTATGATTCCTAATGCCCACTTGTCCCTTGATTTTGTGTGCTCATAGATCGTGTTTGTATGTATGCTCGCTCCATCAATGGTTAGTGATCGTTGGCTTGACTACTCCCCACAAGTGCTTTTTCATTAAGTAGCCTTTCAACTTGGTTTTCCAAGTGGGAAACCCCTCCCCAATAAATTTTCTAAGCCCTTTCTCTTAAATTGCGCTAATAGAGGGGTCTTAGCTTAGGAGACTCTCCTAGACAATGTCTACCTCTTTACACAAGCACAACTATGAAATCATCACCATAATCGTAGATTATGATATACATTGAAAAGGACTTTTGTGCTTGATTGCAAAGTTTTTTTGGAGTTAGTTGAGAGAGAGAGAGAGAGAGAGAGAGAGAGAGAGAGAGAGAGAGAGAGAGAGAGAGAGAGAGAGGGGGGGGGGGGGGGGGGGGACAATTCATTTTGTGAAGCTCCTCTTCACAATAGAAAGCTTGATTTTTGATGACAAAGGCATTTTGAAACTCTTTGAATGCTCGTTGGATGGACGCCTTTGAAGTCCCTTGTTGAAGCCTTTTGAGTGGCCTCGAAGCTTGATTCCTTGGTTTTTCTTTATCCTTCCACTTGGAGCTCTTTGAGATTTTGATCACCTACTGCAAGAATCCCTGCTTAGTAGAGAGTAGCACCAATGACTTTTCTTGTGTGTGAGAACTCCTTTTTAGAGGTGGGAAAGGACCCTTAGGCAAGGGGTGATCAAGGTGGAGTTTGGGCAGGCGGGGCAACGATTCAAGATAGGCTGCCTATGGACCCAAAAGCTCCCCCAATTGTAGCTTATCATCGCTGTTAAGTTCTGGTGAGGGTAAAAAGAAATGGTGTGTCATGGTCAGCTAAAGGACCCGCCAAGGTAATGCGCTCCATTGAGTTCCAAGAATCGGGTCCGCCCACTACGTGCATCCAAAGCAGGCCCCATACATGATTTGAGTTCACGAGGGTGGGTCCAAAGACCCAAGTATGGAAAGCTAACCACGTGGGTGATGGGCCTTGCTTGAGTGAGAGAGCAAAAAACAAGAATTTTATTCTCAATTTCTACAGTGTGCCCACAAAAGTTAAAGCGCGCGCGCGCGCACACACACACACACACACACATGCGCGCGTGCACACCTATAATTACAATGAAGATTACTTGGGCTTATGAGTTCCAAAATCAAAGCCTAGGGGTTCTACAAGAAGCTCTTGACAATGGCTTGTAGCACACACCATTAAGGGGTCAAATCACGAGAAAATTTAGTATTTAGAAGCTCTACAAAAAGGTGTCACAAAGAGCTTGGTACACACATTAATGGCACAAAGTGATAATGATTATGATGATAACTATGTTAACACAAAGTAGGCTCAAATTGAGCACATAATGCACACTAATTGAGGAATTGCACACACAACCAATGCTAAATGCTAGCTCCTCTTCACCTAATCACCAAAGGGTAGTGGATCATGCTTTTGCCCAAGTGATGATTAGGGATTGGTATTATTAAGGTAATGTAAATAGAGTTTAGGGAATGCTAATTACACAAATACTTAACAAGAAACCTAGCTAGCATATCCTAGTAGAGCTTTGATACCACTTGATGAGAATAGGATCGTGCTAGCTAGGGTGCATGAAAGACAAACATGGTGCACACAAGTGAGTGTGTGTATGTTAGATTATCACTCCGGCGAACTAGATTCCAAGGTCAATCAACTTGGACTCATAAACACGATCTTGAGTAGTTGCTAACCCAACACAAGCTCACCATAAACAAGGGAGATGTAATGCAAAATGGAATGGTTTTGTTTATTCATTAAATGAGCTTTAAGTAGCTCTACAACCTTGCACCGATACATGTGGGATAATTCCACTTTCTCTCTCCTTGTCTCATGCTCTAGTAATCTACGATAAAGCTCACACCTTACACCATTATCCTTTCGTATAGATGGTCCAAAACTTTGTCTCTCAAAATCAACTTTTTGATCAAGGGTCCGAGCTTTAATTGCCTAGTAGTTGTAAACTTGGAGATCAAACATTGAAATAGAAAGGGGATGCATCTTTCTTATAAATGACCTTCAACCCATCACATGGACTCCTTTTTGACTAAGGGTCTCCAAATTCCAATTCCCTTCTCTCATAGGTGAGGTTTGAGCTATAAGCACTCTTTAGATAGCCACACCAAGCAGTTGAGCTATGCGGGCATGTCTGTCGTGGCAAAGAGTGGTTGGAAAGAAAAAAGAGAGGCCATTTTCTAGACCCACCATGAGACAGCGGACTTAACCATATCCCCGGACACTCCCACAACCCATGACCTTTTTGCTATCAAATGTGGAGAGGGCTTAAACACGCTATCCCACCCAAAAGAGGACAATAAGGCTAGCCATGAGGCCCAATCGTATTTGATGTGAGATCTTCCTCGATTATAAACTTTGAGCTTGTCCCTGGTGGACAGTGTGAACTAGATAAGAGTACCTGGAAGGTGAAAGGCTGATTGGGCTCATCGACAGAGTGAACCCGCCTTTATTGTGTTGCATGTGCATTGCGGACCTCTTGTTTAACTAATGGTCCAAGACTTGCTACCTTACAATTTCTCCCCCTCTTTCTTCCCCACTTTGGAATTTGTCTTTGTAGAGAGGAGAGCTCTTGAGTTTCCATACCGTCTCCAATTCTAGCTATTAGACTTGCAAAACACTCACACGATAAAGGTTGCCATCTCTCTCTCTCTCTCTCTCTCTCTCTCTCTCTCTCTCTCTCTCTCTCTCTCTCTCTCTCTCTCTCTCTCTCTCTCTCTCTCTCTCTCTCTCGCCATAGGCTCATGGGCAAGAAAAAGGCTATCAAGGAAGCTACAAGGGAAGCAGTGGATGAAGTTCAAAACCGCTAACCATTGATCTATTAAAGAAGCTACAAGGGAAGCACATGATGAAGTTCAAAACCTCTAACGGTTGATCTATTAGTGGCAAGACTAACACCAAATTAGGTGCATTTGATCATAGGGATATGAAGGAAGAGCTACAGAGATGCTCTTTCACTGCTACCTTGCATAAACTTTATATAAGAGGTGAGGAGCATCTCCAATATATGAAGCACCAGTTGTTTTATGGCATGAGAGAGAGAGAGAGAGTGAAGATAGTAAATGTGTAGCAGTCTAGAACTATTTAATTGAGGGGCCAATGCGGATGGAGGTGAGAACTAGCCCTTATATCAATGACTTAGTGAGAGACATATATGCTTATGGTACGAAATGTTACCAAAAGACAGATTCAAAGGGGGAAGTGTTCTTGCTTTATTTCTAACTTTTGCTACACTTTCATCTCCTTTTCTTCTTGTGCTTTGATCCACATTCTCCATGCTCTCTAATTATTGTGCTTTGATCCACATTCTCCATGCTCTCTAATTATTGACCCCACTCTTGCGAGGGCAAGCCGATCTCCATCACTTTGCAATGAGGGATATGTAAAGAATGAGGATGCAAGAGAGCTACACAAGACAAGCACAAAGCACACAGAGATGGAAAGCTTCTTCTTCTTCTTCACAGAAAAGAGAGTACAAAATGACTAAGTGCTAAAGCTGAAAAGTAGCACATATGTACATGCGGTCACTAAGTGTGAACTCGCTAGAAGCGTACTAGGCTGGCACTATAAGTGTAGTCTAGCTGTAGAATCACTGGCAGAGATCCTCCGTGTTGGTCACCTAACGCGCCAGTGAGTAAATGCCGTAAGCGGCCAAGACCCATAGTGGATGCCAACTCAAGGTGTAGAGCTCGATATCTCAACACTCCCCCTCGAGCTCTGCATGTCGCAGAGTCCAAGCATAGTCCGGAAACGTCGAAGCTTCTCAGCTCCGAGGGCCTTGGTAAATATATCCGCTATCTGCTCCTCTGTGCTGACGTAGACCAAGTCGATGTCGCCCGCCAACACTCGCTCTCGAACGTAGTGGTAATGGACCTCTATGTGTTTGGTCCTGGCATGGAACACTCGGTTCCTAGCCAACTACATGCTGCTGAGATTGTCACAATGAATGACAATCTGCTGGTCCACCTGCACTCCCAAGTCCTCAAGTAATGTGCGTAGCCAAGCTACCTCGCACGTCGCAACTGCTGCACCTCTGTACTCGGCCTCTGTGCTCGATAAAGCAACCGTAGGCTGCTTTTTGCTGCTCCAAGTAACAACAGCAATCCCAAAAGAGAACATGAAGCCACTCGTAGATCTACTGTCAACAATGCTACCTGCCCAATCTGCATCTGTATACCCATACAATGCTAATGGTGCATCTGCTGCATAGAACAATGCGTAGTCAAGAGTACCTTGCACATACCTAAGTGTTCGTCGTACTCCATCCAAATGTGGCTTCCTCGGAAGCTGCATGAACTAACTCTCCAATCCTACTGTGTAGCTCAAGTCTGGCCTCATGATAGTCAAGTAGATTAGACTACCCATAATCTTCCTGTACATGTTGACATCCTCAACAACATCACCCTTCTGCGCACTCAGCTTTGCATTCACATCCAAGGGAATAGAAATTGGCTTACAATCAGCCATACCATACTTTGAAAACATGTCCAAAGCATACTGTCTCTGTGATAGCCATACACCCTCTGGAGTCCTGATCACCTCAATGCCAAGAAAGTAGCGCAACTCGCCTAAATCTTTCATTTCAAACTCCTGTTTGAGAAGACCCTTCACATGGTCAATCTCCATAGCATTGTTACCAACAATATTAAGGTCATCTACATATATGGTAATGACCACAATCCCCACATCACTCTCACGTACATAGAGTGAATGATCAGCATGAGCTCTCCTAAAACCAATACTGACAAGATACTTGGCAATCCTGTCATACCATGCTCTAGAGCCCTGCTTCAAACCATACAAAGATTTGAGAAGTCTGCATACATAATCTGGGTAACCTGGATCGACATAACCAGGTGGCTGATCCATATACACTTCCTCTTGCAACTCACCATTCAAGAAGGCATTCTTTACATCCATTTGATGCATAATCCATCCTCTAGATGCAGCCATTGCTATGACAGCTCTCACAGTCGTCATCTTTGCCACTGGAGCAAAGGTCTCCTCATAGTCTATGCCATACGTCTGTGCATAACCCTTTGCGACCAGCCTTGCCTTGTGACGCTCAATGTTACCATCAGCCTTATGCTTGGTTTTATACACCCATTTAGAACCAATAGCTTTCTTGCCACTTGGCAATGGCACCAACTCCCATGTGTCGTTTGCTTCCAATGCAGCCATCTCTTCATTCATTGCATCATCCCAATGCACATTTCCAACTGCATCCTCAAAACATGTGGGCTCCACATCCTGCATCACCTTAGCCATGTAAGCTTGGTGATGCGCTAGATACCCATCATAAGTCAATTTCTGAACTGGATTTCTGACTCTATTAGATCTGCGCGGTCCTGGGTCACTCCTTTGTCCTCTAGCATCTTCTTGTACTTTCCTTACACCAGGTGTCCTGACAGCCGGAATTCCAAATTCCTCATCAAGACTTTGTTCAGAACCATCTGAATCCATGTCTACATGTGAAAAACCTGATGATGCATCAGCCATAAAGGGAGGTTCATCAACCTTTTCCTTTCCTTTTCGTGATACATTCCCTGTACCTGTTGGTGGAGTAACCTGCGTACGTAGTCTACCATTCCATGGTTTCTCAACAAAGCCACGAGAAGAGGACTCTTGTGGTCCACTCAAAACCTGTGACTGTGGCCTCACATTTTGTACAACCACATCATCTTTTACATCAGCCCCAATAGTGCCATGTGCATTACTGTACCAGCTGCTCATCTCATCAAAGACTACATCTTTGCTCACTCGTAATTCTCGTGTAGTAGGATTGTAGCACCTGTACCCCTTTTGTTCAAGGGAATATCCCAAAAGAATACATTTCTCTGCTTTAGGATCCAATTTCCTACGCAACTCATCTAGTACATGCACGTAAGCTATGCATCCAAACACTTTCAAGTGTGCCAAATCAGGCTTTGTACCTGTAAACTTTTCCTCAGGTGTTACATCATGCACCGCAGTTGTAGGTGTCCTGTTCATAATGTACACAACTGTATTTACGGCTTCAGCCCAGAAATGATGAGGCATGTTCTTCTCATTCATCAATGCACGTGCAACCTCTGCAATGTGCCTGTTTTTCCTTTCTGCGACCCCATTCTGTTGTGGAGTATATCTGCATGTAAACTGCCTGCGGATACCATGCATTCGCAGAAAATCTGAAAAATCATTGGAGAAGTACTGTCCCCCTCCATCTGACCTCAATGTCTTGATTTGCATATCTGTCTCCTTCTCAATCATGACTTTGAAGTCTTGAAAGTGACCAAACACTTCACTTTTGTTACGCATAAAGTAGACCCATACTTTCCTTGTATGGTCATCAATGAAAGAGACATAATACCTGCAACCATGTATACTTGCAGTATCGGTTGGACCCCAAACATCTGTGTGCACCACCTCAAGTAGCTTTTTACATACATTGCGCTCATGTGGAAATGAGCCCTTTGACTGTTTTCCAAGCTGGCATGCTGCACACACTTTATGCATACCATCCACCTTGAATTTGGGCAAACCTTTTACAATCTGTTTTGATCGCATGGTGCGCAATCTCTGCTCATTGACATGGCCAATGCGTTTGTGCCAAATTTCAACATCAGCCACAACACCTGTGTCCTGTGCAAATAATGAAACTTTTACCTCAGGCATGTCTACATTCAGCGTAAACATTCTGCCCACACATTTTCCCTCTGTGATCAGCTTACAGCCATTCTGGAAATCTTCTACATAACAGCCATTTGGATTGAAGCGAACCTGCAAACCCTGCTCAACCATTTGTCCAACAGAAACAAGATTCTTTGTAATGTTTGGGACATGAAGTACATCTGCTAAGTACTTTGATTTCCCACTCTTCGTATTTAGAGGTATGTCCCCTACATGAGCAATGGGGTGAGCTGTGTCATCTCCTGTCTGCACATAGCCTGACACATCTGGTTTGTGCATATCTCTAAACCACTCTCCATGAGACGTCATGTGATTAGAGGCACCTGAATCCACATACCAAACATCATCTTGGGTGGAATTCTCTGCAGTCATTGTATTCATTACATTCTGCATAACAAACATGCGCTCGTTTTTGCTGTCATCTGCATCTCTGCTAGTAGATTCATAGTTGCCCTGTTCTCTCTTTCCACTTGCTTTTCCCTTTGGACAGTCACGTGACATGTAACCTCTTTCACCACAAGTCCAACATTCTCTGCTATCTGGAGTATGTTGCTGCCTGCTTGATCCTGCACCACGACCTCTTTGACTCCCCCTGCCTTGAGACTGGTTTCCCCTGCCACCTGTATTGTTTTGATTTGATTGACCTTCCAGAAATTGGCCCCTGCAACCCCTTGGGCCTCGACCACGACATCTACCTCTACCTCTGTTGGAGTTAGAATAGAAGGCCTGTTCAGAATTATTTCTGCCATGAGAAGAAGATGTGTCAAGGTTCTTCTCCTCAAGAATAAGCATAGAAATCAAATCTTGGAACACGGGGATGTCGTCTCTTGTATTCATGGAAGACCTAAAATGTACATACTCATCTCCTAGACCATCCAAGCATGCACGGACAATGTCATCGTCTTCCACTGAGACTTTAATAGATCCAAGAGCCTCAATGATACTCTTGATCTTCAAGGCATAATCATTGATTGAGAGGTTGTTCCTCTTAACCTGATTTAGCTCCGACTTTAGTTGAAGCTTCCTGGCCTTGGTGTTCACCTCGAACACTCTGCCTAAGTTTCTCCATGCAATGGCGGGGGTTTCAGCATCCTGTAGATAGCCCATCATGCCATCTGTGATGCTCATAGAAAGCCAATACATCACTTTGCTCTGGCCTTGTTGCCAGTCCCTCAAAGCTTTCCTTTGTTCTGCTGTAGCATTTGCCTCGGGAATCTCTGGTTCCTTTTCATTGTCTCCTTCTACATAGTCCCAATAACCTTTTCCTTTTAGGAAATTTGTTATTCTAAAATTCCATGCAGGGTAGTTATTTTTCTCAAGCTTCTCAGTAACAATCTGACTGAAACCGTCAGACATCTTGAAGCACTAAGACAAAATAGCTACAATCTGCTAAACCTGCTATCGTGGTACCTGTAACGCTTTCTACACTCAACGAGTGTCCACAATCAAGCGTACATACAACCACTGTACTTGTATAGTAAATCTCTGTATACTGCACTTTGGAGATTTGTTCAGAAAATTGTACGAAAAACCTCTGGTCGTGGATTGCGAACGAAGGGATTGTGATGCTCTTGCTCTCTTAGCCTCACTTGCTTGCACCAGGCTCTGATACCATGTAAAGAATGAGGATGCAAGAGAGCTACACAAGACAAGCACAAAGCACACAGAGATGGAAAGCTTCTTCTTCTTCTTCACAGAAAAGAGAGTACAAAATGACTAAGTGCTAAAGCTGAAAAGTAGCACATATGTACATGCGGTCACTAAGTGTGAACTCGCTAGAAGCGTACTAGGCTGGCACTATAAGTGTAGTCCAGCTGTAGAATCACTGGTAGAGATCCTCCGTGTCGGTCACCTAATGCACCAGTGAGTAAATGCCGTAAGCGGCCAAGACCCATAGTGGATGCCAACTCAAGGTGTAGAGCTCGACATCTCAACAGGATAGTTGCCCTTTTTTGAGTAACACAGGGTCAAATCTGGGCGTGTTTTTCTTCCTACTACTAAAGCTCCTCCTCCTTGCTACTTGCACATGGTCAATAGAGATTAGAGACACACAAAAAGATAGAGAGGGGCCACACTGTGAAGGGTATACAAAATGAGCGAGGAATACTTTGAAAATGAGCATGTGACAATGTATTGCATGCAGGGGTAGCAGTAGGTAGGCCACTTTTGGCATGTTTTATTTTCAATTTTTCAAGGATGGAACTGATGGAAATCTATGGGGATAGAATGCAAGAAGAAGAAAATGTCATTACTTATAGCTAGCTTCTTGGAATGTCTCCCCCCATTATCTTATTACTAGTGTGGCCGGCGGCCTTCGATCGCCTCTCTCTCTCTCTCTCTCTCTCTCTCTCTCTCTCTCTCTCTCTCTCTCTCTCTCATATACACCGGAACTCATCGGATGCAACAAACTTTGACACGTGGCACTGAAAAAATAATCTCTTTAATATATAGTATAGATATAGATGATCCAAAACTTTGTGTCTCAAAATCAACATTTTGACCAAGGGTAGGTGACTTTAATTGCCTAGTAGTTGAAACTTGGAATTCAAACTTTGAAATAGCACGGGCATGCATGTTTGTCATAAATGACCTAGGCCATGCATCTTTCTCATAAATACCTTCACCCATTTTGTTTAGGCACATGTACTCCTTTTTTTCGGAATTTGATTGCTTTCTCTCACATGGGACTTATTGTGTTGCATGTGCATTGTGAACCTCTTGTTTAACTAAGGGTCCAAGCCTTGCCACCTTCCAATTTCCCCCCCTTTAAGCTCTTTCTTTCCTACCTTCCTAGTGCCAATACTTAAAATTTGACTTGAGGAAAGCAAAGTGCTAATATGGGCACTTGGGCGCAAGCAGCACTCGGAGGATTGGTCTAAGACTACTTGTGTCTTGTTGTCAGCAGATGGAATGCTTAGGATGGGGGCAAATTTTGGCCATCGATAAATAAAAGATATCAGAATGAGGCGGGGTGGTAGGGGTGGCTGTCCTCATAACCATTGTAATTATGATCCCTGGATGTTGTCATGGCTTAACATGAGCATGACAAAACCTTGTAATTTTTTGGGTTGCTAAATATAATCCACTCACAATTGTGAGTTTTGCTAAAAAAATAAAATAAAAATAAAAAAATTTGACTTGAGGACATGATGTCATGGCTCAACACGAGCATGACAAGACATTGTAATTTTTTTGGTAGAAACCGTTGTGTGTTTGAACGGGGTTCTGAGGTGGCAAGCTTCGCAGAAATGACTCAAGAAAGCAAAGTGCTAATATGAACGTCGGGCGCAAGCAACACTCGGAGGATTGGTCTAGGACTACTTGTGCCTTGTTGTCACTAGATGGAATGCCTAGGACGGGGGAAAATCTTGGACATCGGTAAATAAAAGATCTCAAAAGGATTACTTTATGGACCCTTTGTATCAAGGAAGAGGCGGCGGGTCGGTGGGGCTATCCTGATGTAAGTATAGTGATGGCTCAACAAGAGCATGACTAGACCTTGTAATTTCTTGGGCTGTTCAATATAATTCACTCACAACTATGAGTTTTGTAATATATATATATATATATATATAATTCATTCACAATTGTAAATTTTAGAAAGAAAAGAAAAAAATTTGACTTGAGGATAAAAGGCTCTGAAAATTATACAAACTAATAAACTGGCGTTGCCTTCGACGACGGCATGGCCCCTCTTACATTCAAACTTCTTGCTCCGTCGTAAATTTTCATAAATAAAATCAAGAAAAGTATTCTCTCTCTCTCTTATATATATATATATATATATATATACACTATATATATATACACTATATATAATGCAGCTTAAAATTTTCTAGGAAGGGGAGGGTATCTACATGTCACACTCTCGTTCATTTCAAAGAAAGCCTTTCAAAAACTTTTGGTTTGAAATGCAAAAGTGAAGGGTAGGTGATACGATGGTAGAAAAGGAAAATGATTTTTTTTAGTTTTGAGTTCTTGAGTTTTGTCAAAAAGTCAAAAAGCATAGTACTTCATTTATATCTATATTATTTATATCAAAAAGCTTAGTACTTCCTCTATGACAATCTATGACAAGGCCATGGAGTTTGACTCCTATTAGTGTTGTTGGGAAAAGTCAATTTCACAAACATACAAAATTTTCTATTGGGTAGATTCAAAGAGGAATTTTTTTAAAATAATCATTATTTTTTAACAATGTACCTTTATTTTTTTAAATTATTCAAGTGAATTTTTTTCTTTTTTCTCTCCCTTCAACAAAGTTTTTTGAGTTTTAAGCTCGCTCAAGGCGATTCTAAGACACACTTTTCTCGAACATCGACTCCAACTTTCAAATTTGAAAGGTGACTACTTCTATTTTTGTAAAGAGTTGCTCTACTTTGCATTTTGAAGGCCATAAAGAACACAAAGCACTACATGGCATGTGCATGTTCACAATGGGATCAAGGGTGGAGGTGACGGATCATGACATGCATGCATTGTAGACCATGCGATCGACACACGAAATTCCAAATCAGTCCGCACTTACGATGTAATGAATTGGAGTACCATGATCTTCAGTAAAAGCATGCAGACGTGTAGTGCTTAGAGTGCGTGCCTTGAACGAGACAAGTCGTGGGTTTGACGTGCAAGGTGCGAGACAATCTTGACTCACTCGAATTAACTTGCTCGTCCAAATTTACTTTTTTACACTAAATTTACTTAACCATTTGAATTTGATGATCCGAATGATCCCCACCATTTATCCCATTTGATTGTTCTCGTGCTAGATAGTGTAGAGGATAAATAACTCCCTTTTCCTTACTATACAAATGCACGCCTAGCCTTGAAATTTATACATGAGCTTCAAAAAATGTAGAACTTTCGAAGATTTCACGCATTGTATACGTTGAAGTAAAATCTCACACTTGGCACCTCCATATATGCACATTGCACATTGTAGCTTTGTGCAAAGGGACATAGTCAAATGGTCTCGGAGTTGAATAGGCGCGCGGCGTGTGTGTATGTGTGAGTGTGTGTATGTGTGAGTGTGTGTGTGTGTGTGTGTGTGTGTGTGAGAGAGAGAGAGAGAGAGAGAGAGAGAGAGAGAGAGAGAGGTCTTGATTAGGACCTACCAAAAAATAAATTTTTAATCAAGAAAATATTATATAAAAATTTGCACGATAAAAATATTTGAATTTTAAGTTGAAATTTAAAGAATTGAGGATATCTACACTAAAACTTACAAAATTTTTCTTGAAATCTAGCCAGAAATTTGCAATTTTAGTGGTAAAAATACATTAAACCTTGGCTTATTGCAAACATTGGAAATCTCAAATAGTCCCAAAATGGAAAGAGTATAATAGACATGGAAAAGTTGAACGCGCAGTATATCAACGATCACTCTCTCACCACCTCCAGGACATGCTATGCCAATAAACGATGGGTACACCTATTAAAAATCTGTTACAACCTCCCATGGGGCACTGTGTGTGTGTGTGTGTGTAAGAGAGAGAGAGAGAGAGAGAGAGAGAGAGAGAGAGAGGGAGAGAGAGAGATGTTTTAATGCCAAAGGAACACATCAAGAGACCTCAAATCTCTTGAACTTTAAACATGGTACTTAAGAGGGAATTGTGTGTCTGTATGTGTGTGTGTGTGTGTGTGTGTGTGTGTGTACACGTGTGTGAACGTGCATACATGTATGTGTGTTAGAGAGAGAGAGAGAGCACAATAGAAAGCACAAAGAGATAGAGAGAGAGGGAAGGAGGGTGTCATAAGAATAATCCGAATAGATATAAAAGATCTACACAACGAGTCTTGATCTCAAGGTAGAGAGAGAGAGAGAGAGAGAGAGAGAGAGAGAGAGAGAGAGAGAGAGAGAGAGAATTTTTGATGTCATAGAAACACATGAAGAGATCTCAAAGCTCTATTTGACAAGTCTTGAACTTAAGACCGGGTATTTAAGAGAGAATTGCGATAACCAATCTGCGACACTCAAAGGTGAAGGGGATCGGGGAGCACCACAGATGGAGAGTGAGAGAGAGAGAAGGAGACACACACACGATGTGGGTGGGGAGACTGTGAAGTGGCAGCTCCCCCTATACAGTATACTCACTATAAGTATAGGGTAACAGTGGGCGCCCATGACCTGGGCGACCGGTCAAGGCACATAGGCCTTAACCCCAACAACCTCCCACTTAAAGGCCAATGTGCCTTTAAGCAAGATCTACTAGTGTACAACCAATAGAAGGTGAGATATTTTCTCAACCTATGCCCACTGACTCTCGATGAGCTAGTGCATCCGGCTCTACTGATAGACAAACATCCCGCTGCTGAAGCCACACAGAGCTAGCTCCAAGCTCTGCAAATAGTCTACAAGAGCTCATGCACTCCTGTAAGTATCGGTCCAATACCTGCAAACCTCCCCTATGCTCTATGCCGAGATCGGTCATCGAACAACTAATCAACCCTGCTACAAATGCTCCCACTGCAGCTGCTATGTTGGGCCTCGAGATCAGCATCTCATACATGAGGACACCGAACGTTGATGCAACCCTGGCAATCTCTACCACCTCCAACTCAGAACTCAACTCATGGCAATCCTGTCCCCTATCATAGAGACCATGGCACTCTGACTCCGAGCTCTGGAGTGACTCCTCGTGCCCACCACATATCACATGTGTACCAAGAGTATCCATCTGTCCTAAATCTGCATCAAGCTCTCGCATAAGCATATTAAGAAATGACTCCACAATAGCCGACATCTCAGCATCCCATGTGAGTCATCTCTGTCATCACCTCTGATGACTCATCCTGCTGTGACTCACTAGAGCTATCCCGCTCTACCTGTGCATCCGTAGACGCAACCTGCACAACAAGGTCACTGCTCTGCACTCCATGCAAAGCATCCTGCAACCCACAAGCAAAAGAGACTCGCCTGCTCTCTCGCTCTCTACCTGGCTGCATGATCACAGAGACAACACCGTCTCTCGCGTGATCCACATGCAATGGGTAACCTGTACCACTCCTGGCACCTCTCGCAATCACTAGCGAACCCAAATGCATCACAAAATCTCGCTCTCGTAGCGAAATCTGACATCCACAATCTCTAAGCTGACCAATCGAGATCAAATTCACTGTCAAATCTGGTACATAGCGCACATGTCGTAACAAGTAAGATGCACCACTCGGTAATGACAATCTCACATCTCCTGCACCTGCTATCGCATGCACCGATCCATCGGTCAAACGTACACTGCCAAGCATCCCGCTAGAATAGCTACAAAACCATGCACGATGCGGCGTGACATGAAACATAGCATCTGTGTCTAGCAACCACTGCGAAGGGAGTGCACTATCCACATGTATAGCATCTCGTGCATAGCTCGAGGTAAAAGTGACATCCCCGTCACTAGTATACTCCGACACTACATCTCCCTCAACTGTCAAAGCAACTAAGTCCATGGCATCACGTCACCTGTCGGCGTACTCGTGAATGTACATGTCTCACACGAGTCCTTGATGACTCAGATCTATCATACATATCATGTAATCTACGCCAAAGTGCTCTCGAAGTAGTCTCATACATAACAAGAGCATATACAGATTTTGCAAGGTGCAAAGAGAGTGTAGATAGTGCCATCTCCTCTAGCTCCTGCCACTGATCGTCAGACATGTTTGAAGGTCTACCTGCATCACCACTCAATGGTCGATGCAACCCTCGCTGTGTCAATGCATCAAGCATACACTCTCTCCATGCTGCAAAGTCTGACCCATCAAACATGCACATTTCGGAGAGATCATAATATGAGCGATCACGTGTCTCTGCCATGAGCAGAATGTAGCAAACTAGAAAGCAAAACCACCTCACCAACAACACCTGGAAACTGTCTACAAATATGGCCAGAAACACAATGTACAACCTGTGAGACACACTCCAAAATAGAGCTCCTGCAATGTCAATACAAGCCTGGCCTGCTCTAGTATCACACTGCAATCTGTGAGCTAATCACCAAGCCCACACTGTGCGGTATCGATGCATACACACACACAAATCTCTCACCTATAGAGAACACCACACGCAAATGCTGAGTGCAACCCGCAATCTCTACCTAGATCGCATAAATGATACGCATAAAACTCCTGGGAAAATTTCGCCAGAGTTTCGTCAGTAAAACGGCCACAAAACTAGTAACCAAACTGACTGCACACTCAAAACCATGAGCAACCAAAGCGCATCAAACCGCACTCCAAATGCATGCACCAATCTCCACACTTTGCATACATCATTGCAAACACCTGCAAATCTAGTACACAGATATTTGCTCTGCCTGTGACTGCCAAAAAACATGCTCGAGGCATACGTTGCCGAGCTCAAAATGCAATCACATTAGTCTCCCTGAGCATCAAACCACATAAGGCATACATCGTATCCTCCCACCTGTGAGGAAACTTGCAACAAATATCACTCTCACATTTGAGAGCAAGCCATGTGTGGAATCCTCGACACACAATAAACAACTGCTGCTGCAGAAAATTCAGCGTTCAGAATTTTAAAATTCTGATATGACTAGCGCGTCCGGAGCGTGCCAAAACCCCAAGGTAGACTCCTGGATCACATGTATCTGAGTCCGGGTGTGAAAGCTATGCCAAAAACCTCCGTTTCAAACCAAAAACGCAGCATAAACTGCCAAAAGAGGGTTGAAAAATGCAGCTCCTCAACCGTAGCTCGAATGAAGTTTTTGATGGCTCGAATGGCTTCAAAAGGGGGGTAAAACATCAGAACGCCTGGTGGAAACGCTCTCGAAAAGCTGAATTTGCCGATGCCGAAGTCGAAACCCTGTTTGCACTCTTGAAAGTGCGCACGCGCACGGACGCGATTTCGGGAATGAAACTGGCTCTCCGCTATCGTCGTGACTGTGCACACACGCGCTCCCTCCGCACCTACGCTCTGATACCAATTGAAGGGGATCGGGGAGCACCACAGACGGAGAGTGAGAGAGAGAGAAGGAGACACACACACGATGTGGGTGGGGAGACTGTGAAGTGGCAGCTCCCCCTATACAGTATACTCACTAGAAGTATAGGGTAACAGTGGGCGGGCGCCCATGACCTGGGCGACGGGTCAAGGCACATAGGCCTTAACCCCAATAAAAGGTACTATAGTTTCATTTTCTTATTCACTGAGAGAGATCCCAAAAATCTACCCGACAACTATTAAACTCAAAACTTTGTCTCTGTGTGTGTGTGTGTGTGTGTGTGTGTGTGTGTGTGTGTGTGTGTGTGTGAGAGAGAGAGAGAGAGAGAGAGAGAGAGAGAGAGAGGTGGGGGGGGCAATGAGGGAGAGAGAAGAAGAGATTTTTTATTGTCATAAGAGCAATCCAAACATATATCAAAGGTCTACTCGACGAATCTTGATCTCAAGATCTAATAAGAAAGAGAGAGGGAATTGCAATTATTTTGAAGTGATTACAAGGACTAAAGTACACCCTCTTTACTTGTGTGCACGTATGCACACACCCTACAAATATGTGTATGTGTGTGACCCAACGGCCATGCTTTCTTAACCGCAGCAACGCACGGGTCAGACACTAGTATATATATATATATATATACTTTAGATCATAATTGCCTTTTGGAGGCATGGATATAACATTTTACTTCATTCTGTTTCATCTCTCTCTCTCTCTCTCTCTCCCCCCCTAATGCCCTAATGCGGGCCTTGTGGGATAGATCTTTAAGGTCTCTTGGATAGTTTCCTATGGCGTTATTTTTTTCTTCTTCTTTTCTCTCTCTCTCTCCCTCCAATGTGGGATTGGTGGTAAACTCTCGATTCTGTGCGATGCCAATGTGGGCCTCATCATCTTCTCGAGCTCCGACGGGCTCTCTGTCTCGCTTGCTCTCTGCAGCGGCCACACCTTCAGCGCGATTATCCCGCCCCCTACGCCTAATTCTCCATCACACACAACACACACACACAACAGAAGGTCACCTCACAGTCGTCGGCAGTGTTCGGAAAATGTCATTTTAATAAACATACAAAATTCCTTTCCTTGAATTTGCCAAGAGGAAATTTTCAAAAATTAGTTTATTTTGCATATTTTTCTCTACTTTGGAGCGGAATTTCTCCTTTTCTCCTTGCTCTCAAACAGCATTTTTGATATTGAAAATGACACGGTATTAAGCCGAGACACATTTTTCTCGAACATTGGTCGCCAGTGAAAAGGCCCTCTCTCTCTCTCTCTCTCTCTCTCTCTCTCTCTCTCTCTCTCTCTCTCTCTCTCTCTCTCTCTCTCTCTCCATCGGCAGATGACCTTCTGCAAGCGGCCCTAGGGTTTGAGTATACCATAAACATGTAAAGGCCCGTAATATATCATTTCATTTCTCTCCAATTTGAAGCACTAACAGAATCTCTCACTTCCTCTCTGGGGCGGCCACACCTTCCACATGATTAATTGTCCCGTCCCTTATGCCTAACCATCTTTATCACACACACACACCTTTTGTGCTTGGACAGTCGCTGACACTGTTCGGAAAAAATCATCTTCTAAAACATAAAAAATTCCTTTCCTTGAATTTGCCAAGAGGAAATTTCAAAAATGAGGTTTTTTATTTGGGATTTTGCATTATTTTTCTCTATTTTGGAGCGGAATTTCTCCTTTTTTCCTTGCTCTCAAACGGCATTTTTGATATTGAAAATGACACGATATTAAAATGAGACACATTTTTCCCAAACAGTGGTCGCCGGTCAAAAGTCTCTCTCTCTCTCTCTATCTCTATCTCTCTCTCTCTCTCTCTCTCTCTCTCTCTCTCTCTCTCTCTCTCTCTCTCTCTCTCTCTCTCTCGGCAGGAAACCTTCTGCAAGCGGCACATGGGGTTTGAGTACACTATAAACGTGCGAAATGCCTCAAATATATCATTTCATTTCTCTCCAATTTGAAGCATTAACAGAATCGCTCGCTCTCTATCTCGCTTCCTGTTTGCGGCGGCCACACCTTCGGCGCGATTGTCCCGCCCCCTACGCCTAACCATCTCCATCACACACACACCATTTGTGATGGACAGTTTCCAGCAGTGTTCGAAAAAAATCATTTTTTTAAAACATACAAAATTCCTTTCCTTGAATTTGCCAAGAGGAAATTTTCAAAAATTAGGTTATTTTTTTGGGATTTTGCTCTTAGCCATTGGGCAGTTTCTCCATGAGTAGCCACCATTGCATTGTGTACATAGGGAGATATAGAGAGCATTATTTTACTCTATTTTGGAGGGGAAATTCTCCTTTTCTCCTTGCTTATAAGCGGCATTTTTTATATTTAAAATGACATGATATTAAGCCGAGACACATTTTTCCTGAACACTGGTCACCGACGAAAATTAAGGCTCTCTCTCCTTGAATTTTCCAAGAGGAAATTTTCAAAAAGTAGGTTATTTTTTTGGGATTTTGCAATTAGCCATTTGGCAGTTGCTCCATGAGTAGCCACCATTGCAGGTGTACATAGGGAGAGTTAGAGACCATAATTTTTCTCTATTTTGGAGGGGAATTTCTCCTTTTCTCCTTGCTTATAAACAACATTTTTTATATTGAAAATTACGACACGACATAACCTGAGACACATTTTTCCCGAACACTGGCCACCGGTGAAAATTAAGGCTCTCTCTCCTTGAATTTGCCACGAGGAGATTTTCAAAAATTAGGTTTTTTTTTTTGGGATTTTGCAATTAGCCATTTGGCATTTGCCCCATGAGTAGCCACCATTGCAGGTGTACATAGGGGAGATATAGAGAACATTATTTTTCTCTATTTTGGAGGGGAATTTCTCCTGCGATCACTCATCGCCGGCAAAAATTAAGGCTCTCTCTCTCTCTCTCTCTCTCTCTCTCTCTCTCTGTGTGTCTCTTCGTCGGGGCAGGTGACCTTTTGCAAGCGGCGCATGGGGCTGGTGAAAAAGGCATGTGAACTTCTGGCGATGCCAATGTTGGCCTTATCGTCTTCTCCAGCTCCGACAGGCTCTTTCAGCACTCAGAAGGCCAGTATGCAGACATTAGCCAAAGGTTATACTACTGTATGCTGGCCAGGAGCATGTCGAAAATCATTCCATTGAGCTCGACCCACTTGTGTTGAAGCCGAGGATTCCACCCACTTTCTCTCTCTCTCTCTCAACGTTCTCTCACACACACAATGTTCACATGCACTGGCTATTTGCTGCCGGCACAGATAGAGGAGTCTCGCTCCCTCTCTCTCTCTCTCTCTCTCAACGTTCTCTCACACACACAATGTTCACAGGCACTCGCTATTTGCTGTCGTCACAGATAGAGGAGTCTCGCTCCCTCTCTCTCTCTCCCTCTCTCGGGCCTTGCTAGGTTGCTGCCTTAGCTCAGCTCTACCTGCTATGATGTGCGTGTACTGAGGCCTCTAACTCAGCTGGGTCTGACTCCTGAGCTCTCGGTTGTACCTGCTCTATATGCGTGACACCCGGCTCTCGGGAGAGTCAATCTCTCTCTCTCTCTCTCTCTCTCTCTCTCTCTCTCTCACACACACACACACACATAGACACACAAAGTTCGCACGGTGTGTCTCTGTGTAGCCAGAGCTGCAGTGCACACAGGCCGGATCAAAGAGAACGCGCCAAGTGTAAAAGGGGGGGGACCGGGAAACATTATAGATACATGACAAATTGCTCGTCCCTTAGTAGTCCAACTTAAAACTAGGAGCACGACATGCGAGATCGTACAAAATTGTAATAGATATTCAAAGACATTGGAATGGGGAGAGGTGACAAGGTACTTCTGCAACTCCATCTCTCATTGGTTGGAAGCCTACATCTTAACCATTTCTGGAGAGAGATAGCTAGAAAGATCAACAATAAAGGGCATAGTCATTCTTTGGGACAACATGAATAGGAGCTTGAAAGGTTCTAGTCTTTTGGATGCCCAATTTCTCCTAAATGAGACCAAAACAACTAATGGTCTACAGAGTTTTGGATGGGGTAGACAATTACTATGCCAATGTGCGAGTCTGCGCTTGAGTGGAAGACCTGGCGGTGGCCCATGGATATACATTTCTTCAAACCTAAGACCAAAAACATCTACCATAGGCTCTTGGCTTCGCTAGATTGGTTCCTTCCCCTTAACAGGCTCTGGGGAAAGCAGTGGCTAGAAGCAAGGTGAAGGGTGGTAACCAATAACATTTGGAAAACATAGTGGCCTCTAACGATGAAGATCTTTCTTTGGAAATTTCTTTTGGGGGGCCATGCCTACAGGAGTGAAGATCTCTGTTAGAGGGATTGGATCGAATAGATATTCAAGATACAAAGTGGCTAGAGAGGACCTTGCGCATCCGTTCAAGGAGTGCTAGCTATAAGTGGGTTGGCAAGAAAGATGTGCAAAAGGGTTCAAAAGATCTGGAAGGTTGGGTTCTAGAAGAACGACCTAATCTTTGTAGGGATGGGATGAAAATCCAAGAGTTACTAGTTTGCAGGGAGATTGTTAGATTATGCTTCTTCAAGCATAAATGGAAGGCCATGAACTGCCGGGTCTTTGAGAAGTGCCTATGTTGTGCCTGTTTCTCGGACATCGTGCAAGAAAGCAAAGAACTCATTGTCTCATTTGCTAAAAGAAAGAACCCCGACAAATGGTATTAGGCCATCAATGTTGTTCTGTTGAGTTAGAGTTAACCTGAATTGTATCTACCAGATCCTGTGCGCCCCTTGCTTGGATTGTGATTAGGACTAGTCTTGGAATTTTTGATATGTTTAAGATAACATCACTCACTTTTGTGAGTTTTGCAAAAAAAAAAAAAAGGACTTGAAGACCCATATGCAATTTTATGACTGTACAATGCATTGGAGCAACCATTAGGGATTCAGGTTTCTTCTAATGGAGCAAACGAAAAATTAGAGTACAAAGGCTAGGGGGGAGGGGGGTTCACTATGTATTAATTATGTAGATCGCATGAGTTCAATGGCTATTTTAAAAATTCATTGTGTTAATTTTTTACAAATATTTTTTATTTAATTTATAATTTTTTCTCCAATTCCATTTTGCAATACCCTTCTGTATGTGAAAATGTGAAAACAAGTGATGAAATCACGAGGCCTGCCCTTTTGAGATAGCAAGGATGAGAGAGTGACACACCACAATTGTGAATTCAAAATCCATGCAGAATTCCCAAGTGGTTTTAATTTGGCGACACAGCGCTCTCCCCCTCGCTTGCGGCCTACACACATGGCTGTTAGCCTCCCTCCCTCTCTCTCTCTCTCTCTCTCTAGAAAATTACCAAAATACCCCTCTAATTTGTGGAAATTCACAAAATAACCCTCGAATTTCAAAACTCCCCTCCCCCCCAACATACAGAAAGCCATTGCCCGGTTTATAAATGGGTACATTGACAATGGTAAAAGTAAACCCCTCATCTATACAAACAACAAAACCTCATTGACATGTGTAGCCGCCTCTATGAATCTATGAAGATCCAAACTTCAAAGCTCAAGGCCTACAAATCCCTTCTCTTAAACAAGCTCAAAGCTCAATAAGTTGCTCCGGAAGTGATTTTCTATGTAGGGGTAATGTCTAGCGACATTTAGGAGGTATAGATTTCTTAAATCCCGCCTTGTAAGTGGATGGATAAGTCGTCCATGCATCTAAAATATCCTTCTTCATCTCATCATCTCCATCACAGTTGAGGGTTGAGGAGCATGCACCATCTTGTGGATGTCCCACGCTCAAGCATGCACCATGCTTCAGAAACCACCTTAGAAAATGGCATTTCTCCTTCGACCTTGATCATGAGCTGTGTTGATCACATCGTTGCGCACATACAACACAGGCAATAGATTCAGCCACTCTAGGGTGAAAGCATAGAATGGTGTTTAAATACTTGGTGTCCATGGACAGCAAGTATGATGCTATGGATGGCACCATAGCTGGGCTTTTAAGTCAATAATTTTTAAAAGAATATAGGTAAGATAACTGCCTTCATGAGTCCACTACTTGGATTGAAAGACATGGAGCGGTTAGCACGCGTGGACCTCTCCCTCTCTCTCCCTTTCTCTCTCTCTCTCTCTCTCTCTCTCTCTCTCTCTCTCTCTCTCTCTCTCTTAGATGGCCTCCAATGCCCATCTCCATCTCTCTCTCTCTCCTACTCTCCTGTTCAGAATATGGATGATGGAGACTCCCTTCCTCTTGCTTTGGTTCCAGCTCATACCTCCTCACAAGCAGCAATGGAGCTTCTTGAACTCAACAATGCAGCACAACTGGATTTCATTTCACTATTACAATCAGGAAGTTTTGTACGACTTCATTCATTTCAAACTACTGCAGACTGTTCCAGGATGGTGGACGACGGATTTTATGATGAGGCACATGGAATAGACACCATTCATACGCAGGTGCACTCCAAGAGAAAGGCTTGTCTAGTGAGGATGAAATTATTGCAGTGAGGAAGTATGAAGCACAGGCTAAACGTGCGTACAGAAAGCGATGTCGTGCAAGAAAGCAAGTACAGACAAGCGTCAACATTGAAGCGGAAGATTGTCATAGGGAAGATTGTCATAGGGAGGACGTCGATGTACACACAAAGGAAGACAAGAAGCAACATAGTATTCAGAATATTGTTCAGCACATTGTGAGACAGTTGCATAGTTATGGGAAAGAAGATAAGAATGCAATTCTTCAAGGTGTTTTCAATGATGATAGAATCTTGCCATTCTGTGAAGATTTGTATCTTCCTGCAAATGGCCTTATGTTTGCACTCAAGGTCTCCTTACAGGAATTAAAGATTCCAAAATTAGCTGACGAGATGTTTTTAAAATGAAGCACATTCAGCATGCTGGTGAATGGATTACTGCATGATAATGGGAGCCAAGGTAGAGGTGTTACTCTACATAAAGTGGCAAAGCTATTAAATGTTCATCCAAGGAATTTATATTCAGCTTTGGGTAGACTTGACAGTGATCCTATGTCAAGTACGCTGAGATTCGACTTATGCAAAAGGAAGTCTGGAAATGCTGGGTCCTTATCGGAGGAATTGAAGCAGACAATTATTACATTTTGGATAGAGCACAGTAGGGTGTCTCCAAACAAGAAAGATATTTGTCGGAAAATATTGGGCAGAAAACATTATCAAGAGCATCCCATACACTTACTTGATGAATCTCAAGTAAACATGTCTCATTCTTACAATGAATAACTCTCAAGTGAAACATCTCACTCTTATGAATAGCTACCCATTGCGTGTAATGGAGTTGTGTACATCCTACTATATGTGATATGTAGCCAAGTAATGTGTCAAGATAGTCCATTGTCTCTACCTATGCTATTATGTGTGCTATATTGCACAAGTGTAGCCCAATGTCCCTGTCTATGCTATCAGTGTGTCATGTAAAAGGACTCTATTGTAGTAAGATAGCAACATGTGTGCTATACAGTAAAAGTGTGTGTAAGAATAGCACAATGTTCTTGTCTATGATATGATGTGTGGTATGTGAAAGAGCTATATTACATATTGAGAGCACGATGTGTGCCATATAGCGTTAGTGTGTGTAATAAGAGGCCAATGTCCCTATCTATGCTATTATGTCATAGTATTTCTTACAGTATGAGTGCTATATAGCATAGCTATGTGTAATAATAGCCCGATGGTCCTGTTTATGCTATTATGTGTGCCATGTAGCAGGACTCTATCAGAGTATGACAACATCGTGTCTGCTATATAGCAATAGCACAATATACCTATTATGTGTGCTATCAGATTTTATAATATTATGAGAGCACTATGTGTGCTACATAGCAGATGTTAGTGTAATAGTAGCACGGTATCCATGTATATACTATTATGTGTGCTATGCAGAGTGTGATATGTGTAATAATAGCACAATATCCATGTCTATGCTCTTTTGTGTGTTATGTAGTCACCTTGTTCGGGCAATCAAGTTTGACATGCCTTTGGTAGATGCTACCTCAAAGACATATTATTTATCTCCGAAACTACATGAAACCATTTACAATGCCATGCCCTATGAAGCAGCATGATACCTATTTAACAGGCTTATATTATGTTCTATATAGCCTTCACCATTCAGTACCTCCTTACACATGTCCATTGTGCTATGTATCACATAGCACACAACCACACAGAGCACATAGCATAGAATCACACACATTTTAGATAATGAGGTTACTATTGTGAACATGTTGCACCTTGAAAAAATTTAGCCAAGATATTTGTCGGAAGCATCCCATTCACTTTCTTGATGAATCTCAGGTAAACACGTCTCATTCTTACAATCATCTCACTCTTATGAATAGCTACCCATTGGGTGTTATGGAGTTGTGTACATGCTACTATATGTGATATGTAGCCAAGTAATGTGTCAAGATAGTCCATTGTCTCTACCTAGGCTATTATGTGTGCTATATTGTACAAGTGTGTGTAATAATAGCCCAATGTCCCTTTCTATGCTATAAAAGGACTCTATTATAGTAAGATAGCAACATGTGTGCTATACAGTAAAAGTGTGTGTATCACATAGCACAATGTTCCTGTCTATGATATGATGTGTGGTATGTGAAAGAGCTATATTGAGAGCACTATGTGTGCCATATAGCGTAAGTGTGTGTAATAAGAGGCCAATCTCCCAATCTATGCTATTATGTCATAGTATTGCTTGCAGTATGAGTGCTATATAGCATAACTATGTGTAATAATAGCCCGATGGTCCTGTCTATGCTATTATGTGTGCCATGTAGCAGGACTCTATCAGAGTATGACAACATCATATCACCAAAATAAAATTACATCATTCAATCATTAAGTTTAGAGAACTTTGAACAGGTCAGTTTTTTGTATAGTAATTGCAAGTACATTCAGTGCACAAAATGTTGTATACATGATTCCATAACCACAATCAACCTTCCTTACATACTTGTCATTGAATTCTATAGTGGCTGATGACACGAGCATACACACTGTCCGAAGGATTTTCAAACTGGTTCATCTTTGCATAAGCATTAGGGCTCGGTGAGACTGTCCACTTGACTAACCAAGGGAACAATGTGCTAACCAGGTAAATTGGGGACTGACAAATATATGCTGGTTCAAATGAAGTAGGACAGACACAAGTCTTGGGAGGGTTGAGCAGACACTTGTAGAGTGTGTCATCCACCACCAGTGTATTATCAGAGTTGAACTTAGGATGGTGCTTCCAAAAGTCTTTCAAACACTTGAAAAATATGGGCTTTGCGTTATCTCTACATGGAGGGATCCCAGGAACTTCATTTAGATTGAAGCTCGCCTCTCTACACCCCTCTTGACCGATAATATCGAGGAAATGCTGTTTGTTCAGCCTAGGAAAGCATGCACTCAAAGCAAGTGCTAGATTGTCCTGGGTCATGTAGCTCCATAGTGCAACTTGTGCTCTTTGCAGCAGTGCATGCAAAAAGATTGATGCATTGGGCCTGACCACATATTCAAATTGCATCTTTCCTGTAGCATTTGGCACAGTGACTACCTGATACCTTGATCTTGCCCAATCAGGAATACTGCTTCTCGCTATTCCTTTGTAGAAGGAGACCTTATACCTCCTTATGAGAAGCCCATTCACATCCAGTATGATGCATAAATTGTCCCTTCTCTTCTTGTCCTCAAAAGACGTAGGAGGCAGTGCAACAATCTATACTGGCATTACCACAAGACACGGCCTCTCTTGCCTCTCAAATTCATGTCCATTTTTGGCCTCTTTATCAGCATTCTTTGTACCTGCCTCATCTATATCTATAGCAGCCGCTCGACCCATAGGGACCTCTGGACTTTCACCTTTGGTATTCCCAACAGTGGGATTTGTACAAGACTCAGTTGTATCATGTGCAACTGCCTCTTTTGTGTCCACAGCAGCCATGAAATGTTCTCCCATTGCCTCTCCCGATTGAGCCTCTCTGTCAGTGGGCACCTCTGCGCCTTTCCTTGCCTCATTGTTTTGCTCTATACATGCCTCAATTGTATTATGTGTATTTGCCTCTTTCATGTCCGTAGTAGCCACGAGAACTTCTCCCATTGCCTCTCCCGATTGAACTGCTCTGTCATGCCGCAGCTGTGTTGGCAGAAGCCACGACATCACCGTTACCCACTGCTGAGCCTATTCCAGGTACTCTCTTAGTGAGGTCCTCCTCACCCAAGCCTCCCATATCTTCAATAGCAGCATCTGTACCCTTTGCCTCCTCTGCATCAACAATGTCATCAGCTGCATCACTTGGACAGACCACCTGGGCTTGAGCTGTGACATAACTTGCACCCACTGCCTCACGTGTTCCAGCTTCTCTCTCAATGAGGACCTCCTCACCCATGCCTCTGGTATCCTCAACAGTGGCATCTGTACCCGTAGGCACAACTGCATCAAGAAGGGCATCCATGACAGCATGAACAATACTTTCTGTTCCACCATCATTTACATTGCCATCAGCAGCAGCATCTGTGCTAGCATCAACTTCCATAGCATCCACAATGTCATTTGTGCAGGCATCAACTACCGTAGCATCAGCAATGGCATATGTGCAGGCATCAATTGTGGTAGCATCATCAATGGCATCTGTGCCAGATTCAACAGTGGCATCTGTACCCATAGCCACAACTGCATCAAGAAGGGCATCTATGATAGCATGAACAATACTTTCTTTTCCACCATCATTAACATTGCCATCAGCAGCAGCATCTATGCGAGCATCAACTTCCATAGCATCCACAATGTCATTTGTGCCAGCATCAACTACCGTAGCATCAACAATGGCATCTGTGCAGGCATCAACTGTGGTAGCATCATCAATGGCATCTGTGCCAGATTCAACAGTGGCATATGTACCCATAGCCACAACTGCATCAAGAAGGGCATCTATGACATCATAAACAACACTTTCTATTCCACCATCATTAACATTGCCATCAGCAGTAGAATCTGTGCGAGCATCAACTTCCATAGCATCCACAATGTTATTTGTGCAGGCCTCAACTAGAGTAGCATCAGCAATGGCATCTGTGCAGGCATCAATAACCATAGCATCATCAATTGCATCTATGCCAGATTCAACTGTGGTGGGGGTGGGTAATGTACCCTTTTCAAGTTTAGCACGGTCAACATCTGTATGCACATCATCATGCACAACCTGCACATCAACTGCATTAGGCACATTTGGAACAAATTCAGCAGCACTAGTAGGTGTGCAGGGATCAACTGTATCAAAAGACTCTTTTTTTTTTCCTGTAACCCCCCTGGAAGCTGTAGCACCCCCTCTTGGATTCTTCACAGGATAAGACTGAGCCAGTGAACCTACAGACCCCTCAACTGTATCAAAAGACACTCTTTTTTTGCCTGTAACCGCCCTGGAAGCTGTAGCACCCCTTCTTGGATTCTTCACAGGATAAGACTGAGCCAGTGAACCTATAGACCCCTCATCTAGAAACCCTGAAGAGCGAGTGCGTCTCATGCAAGTTCCTCTTTTTTCAGCTTCTTGATTATCTACGACAAGAGAAAGTAGAAACATATTACTAAACATGTACAGAAAATAAATCAAATAGTTTGCAACTACTCGATGCAAAGAATTAAGAGACATGTCACTAACAAATTCCAACACTTGATTCATCAATGAGCATGGATACAATAGGGGTGCAATGGATTGCACATGCCTTCTAAAGACATCTTCTAATTGCATGAAGTTACAAAAAAAACACACTCATTGCTTTGCATTTGGTTTCTTTCTCTTCCTAAATGAATCAAGAGGTATATCCATTGTGGGACTTCCACCTAAGTTCTTGGGAGTCGATTTCTTGCGCTTTGGTGTTGGCTTCTTTCCCGCTGGAGGGGGTGTTGCTTTCACCGCATCTGCAACTGCCTCATCTGATGCATCATCTCTAGTGTCCACACTTGGTGATGCTTTGGCACTCAACGGAGAACGCAATAGCCTTCTTGGAGTTAGTTGTTGCCTAGGTGATTTGACTTCAAAAGACTTTGCCATCAAGATGTCTTCAACTACTCCACGTACTGCATCCCCTACGGCAGACTCCGCTTCAAGGGCTGGCTGCAATCCCGCGGGTAGACTCTGCTTCAAGGCCTGGCTGCATCCCTGGGGTAATCAGGCCATTCTTCCTTGTGGAATGCATCGTCTTGTTGGAGCAAGCATGTGATGATTGTTCTACAAAGCAATCTATTTACAAAGTCTCACTTGGAGTATCCCAAAATACACACATAAATATTGATTTTGGTACCTACCAGTGGCCTGCGTAGAGACTCTCTCTGTTTTTGTCCTCAATGATTCTTGTATACAGGTCTCTGCTGCAATGTCTGTACCTGCAAATGATTTTTATTAAATGCAAGAGTTTAAACTACCAATGGAAAGTGGGCCTGCAATAGTAGTAGTAAATAATTGACACAGTGACTACCTGCACTTGATTCTTTCATCTCACTCTTCACCTTCAGACCAATCATATGCTTGGCTCTAGGGGGAACAGACATTTGCAATCTAGTGCAACACAATAGCCATAGTCCCTACATACATGCGTGAAGCATAGCATATGGTACACATGGGTGCAAGGCAGGGAGAATACATCCAAGCTTCTGGCATCGAACGGGAATCCACATCCTACACAATGGTAGAACCCATTAAGTGCCACCTCGCTAATGCTCTGCTTAAAATCCACATGAGGAAAAGGCTTCATCAAAATGGCTCCCACGTTATATGAATTCCTCTCCATGGTAACAAAAAATTTAAAGTGCTCTGATTCCTGTGCTATGTTGGTCTCTACTTCTGCAAGTAGTGCCTGTGAAACAAAGAAGACAACACATCTAATTTAAGTCTCAATAACCCAACAAAAGCAGATTGCTGAAAAGAATATGCAGTGTGAATCTTATCCCTTATTTGCAATACCACATATAAGACAAGCACTTACTCTGTATGCTATAAACACAAGCTTGATGTGGTATATGATATGCACTGTGCTATATAGCACATAGCACAGTCCAAGTATAATGTGCTATAAGTGCTACATAGAGTATGCACTATAGATCATAGCAGAGAGACTTTTTAAAATACCAGATATAGCCCAAACATTTTCTCTATATGCTATATAGCACAAGCTTGTTGGGTATATGATATGCAGTGGGCTATATGAGACATAGCACATAGCATATAGCACAAATATTGTGCTATGTAGGACATATCACAACTAGAGATGTGCTATGTAGCACATAACAAAAATAGAGATTGTGCTATATAGCACAATTCATTATTCCACACACTCCAGGGCTATATTGTGAACATATAACACACAAAATGTGCTATTTAGCACATATCACATAAAAAGATTGTGCTATGTAGCACATATCAATATTTAACACACACTTCAGGGCTATACTGTGAGCATATAGCATACAGGTATGCTATATAGCACATATTACACATGTCCATTGTGCTATGTATCACATAGCACATACCCCACAAAGCACATAGCATAGAATCACACACATTCCAAATAGATGAGGGTACTATTGTGAACATGCTGAACCTAGATTGAACTATAAAGCACATAGCACATAACCACACATAGCATATAACCACCCACTCCATGAAGATAATGGCTATGTTGTGACCATATAGCACATAGCACATAGCATATAACCACCCACTCCATGAAGATGATGGCTATGTTGTGGCCATATAGCACATATTTTGTGCTATATAGCACATAGCAGAAATAGAATATGCTCATACAGTACATAACCATACAATCCATAACACTCTAACCACATAACCACATGGAAGTGAACCACATACTCCAAAACAAAGTGAAGCACATGTAGGAGGGTATGCACCTTTGCTTTAGCCACATTGGCTTCTAATTCAGCAAAGTTCTCTCTAGTAGTACTCGAGAATTGTCCAATCAAATCAATCAGGCGTTGTCGAGCTACAGGGTCTTGCACGCAATCAATCTCCGTTTGCAACTTTATGGCCAAAGTGTTTGAGCTTTGAGCACCCTCAGCCCTATGCAATTCTCTGACTTGATCCTCTACCTGCTTCTTTGCACCCTCCAGTCTTGACTTATAGTCTTGCAATCTGCCCTCTGCAATATTCTTCATTTCTGCAAGTGCCCTGCTATCCTCCTCTGCCAATTGTACCATGCATCCTCCTGTAGGCATGCTTGACAATGGTACAGACGTACCTTTTGTTTTCAATGATGATCTGGTAGAGGCAGCAGTGGTTTTGGAACCTCTCCCTCTACTACTCATCTGCTCTTCCCACCTCTTGATCTTGTTTTGCAAGTTGTGTCTTTCTTCTGAGGCTCTCATTGCCCTCTCTGCAAAGATAGCCCAAGAAATTTGATGTTTTCCAGATTCACTGCATTTTTCCAATGCAAAGGCCTTTGCAAATCGAGTCCCTACATCATACATGAAGGGACCCTCCTGGTAGACATCCCAGTGTCTCCACACAAGCTTTTGTAAGAACTCCGACCGATCATGGTATGCCTTCACTTTCTTCTGGCTACCCGGAACAGGATTTGGGCATATAAAGACAACTTCCCAGTCCTCCTCAAAGATGTCATTGTTTCCTGTCAAGCTACGCGGATCAACTCCCTCCAATGGCAATCCACGCTCCATATGAAATTCCTCGGCAAGACGACAAACCTTCGTATGTAGAGGTGGTTCAATGTTCCTAACTAGACTGCTGCTTGCTTGAATCAGATGCTTTGAGGAAGGTGCCATAATGTAGTCTCAAGTGATATACCTGCACATCATCCAATGAACTCATGAGACGTGGTGTGCCCTCGCTTATCATCCCTCCTAAAAAGAAACAAGAACTTCATGGGCCTGCTCTTGTAAGCAGGGCATTCAAGGTGATGTGCTATGGGATTTGCCCCAAGATTGCATGCAGCTTGTGGACTAGCAAATGAGCAAGGTGTGGCACTCATGCAGCTCCAAATGCAGCTTAATGTAGCTAAATGATCCCAGGTGGGGCGCGCGTTGTCATAATAATCAATATCTAATTATCTTAAATGATTTTCTCATATTAAACTGATCATTTAATGTGGGGAAATGCCTGGGGAGAAAAAGCTAGAATATTGGTTAAGCTAGCAGACCGGCCACAGTAGGGATCCAAAGGAAGGAAAATAGGGATCCAAAGGGGGGGCCATCTGCAAAAGAACCATGTGCAACAATGGGCTAAAAAGAACCTAAGGTTCAGCCCATTAAGACTTCCAAAATGCTAAGGTTTCAAAATTCAAAGGTTGTTTCCAAAGGTCAACCCTAGGGAAATTGGATGCTTTGTGTGTGACCAAAAAGTCTTTGCATATCCCTACATGGGAGGGGGCGAGCCTTGGGAGTAGGGGATGAGAGAAAAAGTCACACACACACACACACACACAGGCTCCCTTTACACAAAGGGAATTAGGGACACATGTCAGCTCCCTAGCCCAGATGCCCGCAAGGTGTGCCCAATTCCTATTGGATGGCCTTGGAGGTGGACCAATGAGAATTAGGCTAGAGTAAATCTAGTTTATTAATTTAAAAACACTTAATAAAAGAACCAATGAGAATTAAGTCTCCTAGAAGACTATTGGACAGTCTCCCAAGGGGTCCAATGAGCATTCAGGAGCCCAATGGCTTGCCTGATTCCTATTGGCCAGGAGGCAAAGGGGTCCAATGAGAGTTTAGCTTAATTATTAAATTACCTAAAGCTCTCACAAAAGGGGAAAGGGGGACACATGTCAGAAGGCTATCACTTATGCTGCTTAATAACCATTGGCTTGACTTGGGGAGGTCCAATAGGGAGCCTGCAAGAGCAATTAGCAAGAGGGCTCGCCCAAGAGAGAGAGGGGGCTGATTTTTGCAAGGCATTATCACACACACAAACACAATCTCATGTGTGAAGAAAGAGAAGACTATCTCTTCCCAAGCTTTAATGGAGAGCTCATCACCGACTCCAAGCTTGTGAGATAGAAGCCTACATCAACACACTCTTGGCATGTGGATGCAAATCCAACCAAGAGCCAAGCTTTAATGCATGCTCATCTCCTCTACCAAGCTAATTACTAAGATAAAGCTATGCTAATATGAGTGATTATGTGAGGAGATGTACATCTTTCTCGTAAGATACTCCTTCTTCCTCTCAATCTACTCTCATACCCTGCTAGCTCTCACCATCTTCGAAGGTGTGTGAGGTCTTGGGTCTGAGAACGGGGATAATTAAAGTTGTGTTTGCTAAGTGCATGAAGCTTTCATCTTCATTGCACTAGCTAGTCTTGAAGGAACACAAAGAATTGTATTGTGCAATGTCTCTCTTGATGGGAGAAACCATAATACAAAGCCTTTTGGAGGGGGGACCGGCTCCATGCAAATCCGGTCCTTAACTGTAGTCAATAGCTTAATTTCTCTCTCTTTTGAAGTATTGTTGATGCTATCTAACTAGGAGTTATGATTTTGTTGCTCTCTCCACCCAAGCACTCTTGTAATTCTCATTAGGAATCTATTCTAATGAAATGCCCACTATGTTCATGCTAATTTCCTCTACACACAAGTTTTTAGGGCATTAAATGTTACATGGGTATCAGAGCACAAGGTTTCTCTTTTCTTGCTCAAGAAGGGAGGTCCTCAAGCTAGCTATAAATGGTTGGTATTATTAATTGCCTGTGAGTAAGTAGAATAGGGATTTTTCAGCCTTGCAGTGCGCCTGCCTTTGTGCAGTTGCATCACTGTTGAGAGCTATGGTCTTAATAGTGGAGTCATAGAGGGCTTGCCTACGGCTTAACCACTATTGAGCTATTAGAAGCTTGACAGGAGCCGGTGCTGTTTTGGTGTCGAAAGACCCTCTCTTCTATTCCTTGCAATTAATGGTATTCGAGCCGCGGGTACAGTAGCTTGAGTGCTTTTTCTAAAGGGGTAAAGAGGAGTAGCAACTAGGGCTTGAAGTGCCAAAGTACACCTAAAAGTTGTTAGAATGGCTGACAATAGTAAAGAGAGTGAAATTAATGTTGATACCTTTGATTTTGCTCATGAGCAAGCTACTAATGATGCTTCAATGCTTTTTAACTATCTTGTTTCTAGGCTTCAACAAGCCATGGGCAATCCATCTCTCCAAAGCGAAGTGCAACGGCAGCTCCGTGCTCACGGGATTCTCCAAGCTCATCACCATGACGAGAGAACACCTAGGAAGCCTCCTTGTGAGACTACCAAAAGAGGTCTCTCTCCGATTCGGGAAGAAGAAGAGAATCCCTACGAAGGGCTCAAGAATTTACTTCTTGATGATGCATCTCCTTCCCAAAGGAGAAAACAAGAGCCTCCACCGAAGGAACGAGAAAGAAGTGAGTCTCCTGCCACCTCGGCAGAGATGGCTCCACGAAGACGGCGGGCTAAACGCTCTCCATCACCACCAAAGCGGAGAAGACCATCACACTCTTCTCCACATCATAATTCAAAGAGGGATGAAAAAAAGCAAGAGAAGAAAAAGGCAACAAAGAGGACACCCTCTTCCTCTTATGAAAGTGATGGTGAAGACGACGAAGATCAAGACAAGAAAAAGGCGAGAAAGAGGTCACCCTCTTCTCCACCTTCTTCAAATTCTTCACCTTCTGAAGAAAGTGATGGTGCAACCTTTGAACCATCAAAAAGAAGAGGCCATAGGAAATCCTATGCCGCATGGAAGAGGTCGTCCAAGTTGAAGAAATTCAAAGAGGGAGGGAAGAGCATCTCTTTCCTTACCTATGATGGTACCTTTGGTGCTACGAACAAAGTCTTGGCCTTTATCCAGCAATTCGATGCGGCGTTTGGAGATGAGGGCTTCACGGAGTCCTCTAAGCTACGCCATGTAGCTATGCACTTTCAAAAGTCTGCCAGGCAATGGTGTTCTAGCCTATGAGCCAACGGTGAAGCTCCACGAACATGGAAAGCTTTAAGAGCTTCCATTATGAAGCAGTTTTTGGCCACCGATGCCAAAGACAAAGTACTCACCGAATGGCGAAGCTTAAAGCTCTCGATCTCTCAATGAATCCATCCACAATATGTAGACAAGTTTTGGGACCTACAACTCAAAGCCACTGTCTTTAAAAAATTGGATTTTGGAGAACAAAAGCAACAATTTTGTGCAGGCTTAACCGAAGAAATGGCGGAGTATGTCAACTCCCAAAGGCCACGTACCATATCGGCGGTAATACACCATACTATGGTGGCCTCTCGAATCAATTTCCAAACAGGGGCTAAAAGAAATAATAAGCCCCCGGAAAACAAAGGTTCGAATGAGCTTAAGGGGAAGGAAAATGTCCAAAAGTCTCCTAAAGGAAACTCCAACAAAGCTAAAGAGAAGGGAGTTTACAAAGGTAAGAACAAACTCTCTCCTGAAGAGCTTGAGCGTTATCGGAAGGATAACCGGTGTTTCAAGTGCGGCGAAAAAGGGCATGCGTACCGCGCTTGTCCCCAAAAGAACAACATCCAAGATCCTCCTAGAGCTTCCTTGGTTGAAATCCAAGAGGAGGAGACTCACCAAACTCATCACAAAGGATCTCCTCTATGCCATGCTTGGGGAGAGGTAAGAGAACATGATGCTTTTATTCTCTTTGACCCTGGTTCTACTCACAATTTTATATCTATAGAGTTGGCCACCAAGCTAGGCATACAATCCTACGAGATGGGAGATGTCCTACCCGCAGACAGTGCCTTCAAGGGGCAAGAAGCTTCAGTCACACCCTTAATCGGGAAATTGAGGCGTCATGTCCAAGGCTATGTGGACAAAGAGGACTTCTTTATATCTATAGAGTTGGCCACAAAGCTAGGCATACAATCCTACGAGATGGGAGATGTCCTACCCGCAGACAGTGCCTTCAAGGGGCAAGAAGCTTCAGTCACACCCTTAATCGGGAAATTGAGGCGTCATGTCCAAGGCTATGTGGACAAAGAGGACTTCTTTATCTCTCCTCTCAAGCATGAGGATGTAATCCTAGGGGCACCATGGTTTGACCGCCTGGCTGCCGATGTTAAATTTCCTAAAAGGAGAATCTCCTTTAAGTTCAGGGAAAAAGACATGTATATAGATGCTAAGGAAATGGGTAACACTATTCCCATTGTACATACACCAGCTTTCAACCAGTCAATAAAGAGCTCTATTTCAGTGTACATGATTTTTGTTAAATATTTTCAAAATGAACCTAATGCTTTAGCAAAAGAAAATAAAAGCAACCAAAAGGAATTAGAGTTATCCAATTTTCTCAAGGGGTTTCAAGATGTTTTTATTGACGACATCCCTTGTGAGCTACCTCCTAAACGAGGTAATGATGACCATGCAATTGAACTTCTTCCAGGAAGTTCACCACCTAACAAACCTCCTTATAGAGTTTCTCAAGCTCAACAAGAGGAGATTATGCGGCAAGTGCATGAGTTAGTTGAGAAGGGCATGGTTAGGCCTAGCTCATCTCCATTTTGCTCACCTGTGCTATTAGTGCAAAAGAAAGACGGCACATATCGCATGTGTGTTGACTATAGAGCACTAAATAGGATCACTATCAAAAATAGGTTCCCCGTTCCACGGGTAGAAGACCTATTTGATAAGCTACAAGGATCGACCTACTTCAGTAGGATTGACCTAAAAAGTGGCTATCATCAAATAAGGATAGTTGATCAATACATTGTAAAGACCGCATTTCGCACCAGATTTGGTCTTTACGAATACATTGTCATGCCTTTTGGCTTGACCAATGGACTAGCCACATTCAACCGCTTGATGGAGAAGCTGTTCAGGCCTCATCGAACCTTCAATCGAGTGTTCTTTGATGATATTATCATCTACTCTGATTCATTAGACGAACACAAGCAACACCTCCAGGTAATATTTCAAGTTTTGAGAGAGAATAAACTTTATGTTAATCAAAAGAAAAGTGAATTTTTCTTGCAAGAGATTCAGTATTTAGGTCACATTATCTCTCAAGCTAGCATCCAAATGGATCCATCAAAGTTAGAGGTAATAAAAGGAAGGCCTAAACCAAGGAATCTTCATGAACTAAGAAGCTTTATAGGTATGTGCGCATACTATAGACGCTTCATAGAAAAGTTCTCACAAATTACGGGACCATTACATGACCTAACAAAGAAAAGCTTTAGGTACACATGGTCTGCTAAGGACAACAATGCTTTCGAAAAGCTTAAAAGAAAGCTTATCTCTCAACCTGTGCTTACACTACCGGATCTCTCAAAACCATTTGAGGTCCAATGTGATGCTTGTGGTGATTTCCTTGGAGCTATTTTCCTCCAAGAAGGGCATGCCATAGGCTATGAGAGTCGAAGGCTCGACCCTGTTGAGCAAGCTCTAGGCATATACGAAAAGGAACTCCTTGCAGTTCTACATGCCTTAGACTCATGGAAGCACTATTTATTGGGGACTCCTTTCATTCTGCGAACGGATCACCAAAGTCTTAAGTACTTCATGACGCAGACCAAGCTCTCCGACAAACAAATGAGGTGGGTAAATTTCCTTTCGCAATTTCATTTTCATATTGCTCACATTGCTGGCAAGCATAATCAAGTAGCTGATGCACTCTCAAGACGACCAAGAGTGAATGCGGTTTCCATAGCAACTCACAATGATCTATCTTCAATGATAGATGAGTACGCTATTGATCCCGATTTTAGAGATGTGATTTCAGCCCTTGCATTAGGGAAGAAAGAGGAACCATTTACTTTACAAGATGGTTATCTTCTCTATGGCAATAGACTATGTGTTACTAACTCACTACGTGAGAAAGTAATGTATGAATCTCATGCTCCACCTTATGTGGGGCATAGGGGGATTCAGTCTACCTTAAAGGGAATTGAAACATATTTCTATTGGCCTACCATGAAAGTGAACATACAAGAGTATGTTTCTAAATGTGTGGTATGCCAAAAGACAAAATTTGATAGAGGGAAGCAACTTGGATTGCTTCAACCCTTGCCAATCCCTAATTCACCATGGGAGAGCATATCCATGGATTTTATCTTTGGATTGCCTAAGTCTATCCATGGGAATACGGGAATATGGACGCTAGTAGACAGGTTTAGTAAACAAGCTCATTTTATACCTGTCAAAAAGACTATCAAAGCCCATCAAATGGCAACCCTCTTCATTTCACAAATTTTCAAGTACCATGGCTTGCCAATGTCCATATTGTCGGATAGAGATCCTAGAATGACCAGTAATTTCTGGAGGGTCTCTTTGAGAATTTAAGGACAAGACTAAACTTCTCTTCGGCCTATCATCCACAAACGGATGGCCAAAGTGAAATAGCTAACCTAACCATTCTCGATTTACTAAAAGCCTATGTAACGGAAGTAGATCAAAGATCCCAATGGGAGAAGTACTTACCCTTAGTGGAGTATGCTTACAATAACACTGTATATACTTACACGGGAAAATCACCTTTCGAGGTAATTGAGGGAAGATCAAAAAGTCCCTTGCTACTTAAGGTACATGGGAAGATCTTCACTGCAAATGAGTATAGCCGAGACCTACAAGAATATTTTCAAAAGATTAAGGATGCTATCTCTATCTCACAGCAAAGGCAAAAGGCTGCTGCTGACAAGCACAGAAGAGCCCAAGCCTTTAAAGAAAACGATTGGGTCTTGTTAAATTTTCCCAAGGCTTGATTAAGGCACACGACGGGCAAGAATCCTACGGGCCACCAAAAGTACTATGCTAAACTAGCAAAAAGGTACTATGGTCCCTTCCAGATTCTTAGGCCAATCAATGAGATGGACTATCAACTCAAGTTGCCCAATCATTGGCTCATACACAATGCTTTCCATGTGAGCCTATTAAAGCCTTACAAAGGAGATCCACCTCAAGAACCAACTATTGAAGACCCACCGGAGATCGAGGACCAAGAGGAGGTGCTACAGCCCGAGTCCATTCTCCGACATGAAGACAAGGTACTAAGAGGCGGTAAGACTATCCGACGAAATCTTATTAAGTTTAAGAATTATCCGTTTGAAGATGCTAGATGGATGCAAGGCATACAATTAAAGGATAACCTAAACCTTGTCAATGCTTACAATGCTTCCCAAGAGTAAGCAAATGTACAAAATGTTAAAAATGAACAAAGTTTTTTTTGTCTTATAAAACTCTCTTTTTCTTTATTGTGCACAAAAATGAAGTAGTATGCATACTTAGATCAAGTTTGCGGAGAAGACGTCTCCCAAACACCAAGTAGAGCTTGTCACTCTACTATGGAAGATTGATAGGACTAATGTGCAGACATGCTTGCGGTAGCCTCAGGCTCTCAAGCGCCAAATGGACTAGTCATCCATTGTGGAATGATTTCGTAGGGTAACATAGGGATCCTCTACTCGCTAAGAAAAGGACTCATGAATATGCTTTATCTTCTCTACACCATAGTCGAGGACGACTATCATTTCAAGAGAGAGGTAATGTCATAATAATCAATATCTAATTCTCTTAAATGATTTTCTCATATTAAACTGATCATTTAATGTGGGAAAGTGCCAGGGAAGAAAAAGCTAGAATATTGGTTAAGCTAGCAGACCGGCCACACTAGGGATCCAAAGGAGGGAAAATAGGGATCCAAAGGGGGGGCCATCTTCAAAAGAACCATGTGCATCAATGGGCTAAAAAGACCCTAAGGTTCAGCCCATTAAGACTTCCAAAATGCTAAGGTTCCAAAATTCAAAGGTTGTGTCCAAAGGTCAACCCTAGGGAAATTGGATGCTTTGTGTGTGACCAAAAAGTATTTGCATATCCCTACATGGGAGGGGGCGAGCCTTGGGAGTAGGGGATGAGAGAGAAAGTCACACACACACACACACACACACACACACACACACACACAGGCTCCCTTTACACAAAGGGAATTAGGGACACATGTCAGCTCCCTAGCCCAGATGCCCACAAGGTGTGCCCAATTCCTATTGGATGGCCTTGGAGGTGGACCAATGAGAATTAGGCTAGAGTAAATCTAGTTTATTAATTTAAAAACACTTGATAAAAGAACCAATGAGAATTAAGTCTCCTAGAAGACTATTGGACAGTCTCCCAAGGGGTCCAATGAGCATTCAGGAGCCCAATGGCTTGCCTGATTCCTATTGGCCAGGAGGCAAAGGGGTCCAATGAGAGTTTAGCTTAATTATTAAATTACCTAAAGCTCTCACAAAAGGGGAAAGGGGGACACATGTCAGAAGGCTATCACTTATGCTGCTTAATAACCATTGGCTTGACTTGGGGAGGTCCAATAGGGAGCCTGCAAGAGCAATTAGCAAGAGGGCTCGCCCAAGAGAGAGAGAGGGGGCTGATTTTTGCAAGGCATTATCACACACACAAACACAATCTCATGTGTGAAGAAAGAGAAGACTATCTCTTCCCAAGCTTTAATGGAGAGCTCATCACCTACTCCAAGCTTGTGAGATAGAAGCCTACATCAACACACTCTTGGCATGTGGATGCAAACACTACAAGAGGCTCTTCATATTAGCGACGCTCACACAGCGACGCTCAAAAAAAAATTTCCCGGCGTCGCTATGAGCGTCGCAAATTTATTTGTAAATTTGCGACGCTCATAGCGACACTTATAGCGACGCTCATAGCGACGCCAGCTGGGGTAAAAAAAATAACCGAGCGCGCCCAAAAACTCAGATCTCAGATCTGAGTTTTTCGACGCCCTCAAGCAAAGAGCAGGTAACGCTCTCCCTCACTCTCTCTCTCTCTCTCTCTTTTCTTCTCCACACACACACACACACACACACACACAAGAGGAGAGGAAGGAGACCCAGGTATTCTCCTTCCCTCTCCTCATTCTCATGTTCCCTTCCCCTCTTTCTCTCTCCCTCTCTCTCTCTCTCACACACACACATACACACACACACATAGTGTTTTTGAGAGAGAGAGAGAGAGAGAGAGAGAGAGAGAGAGAGAGTACAAACAAAAACAAAAACGCACACACATACATAAACAAAGAATGCACACACACATTGAGAGAGAAAAAGAGAGAGAGAGAGCATGCATAAACAAAAAACGCACGCATTGAGAGAGGAAAAGAGAGAGAGAACATGCATAAACAAAAAACGCACACATTGAGAGAGGAAAAGAGAAAGAAAACATGCATACGATCCAAAAAAACGCACACACATTGAGAGAGAGAGAAAGAGAAACTAAGGGAGCGTCGTAGGAAACTAATTAAAATTAAAAGACCTAAAGATCTAGCCGACGAGGAGTTGAACTGAAGACCTATTATTCAAGAGGGAAATGGCATAATCAATCTATCATACTTGGCATGGGTGATAGAAAGGTTATACCATTTATCTCTTTTTATTGGCACACACATCCACACACGCGCACACACACAGGAAGAAGAGAGTTATAACGTCGTAGGAAACTATCTTAAAAGACGTTAAAGATTAGGTTATATGTAGACTTACATTAAATTAGATTTAGGTTTATTTTTAACTAGATTTATGTTTATTTAAGCTAGATTTAGATTTACGTTATATTAGATTAGATGCGGGTCTCCATAGACTGCGATGCCTGCATGAAGCGGGTGAAGAAAGCCCTCAATGGAATATAGGGTATTGCTGCCTTCACTCATGGTGGGCTCCGTCGATCCAAAAGTACTGGTGAAATGTCTTCAGAAGATAGGGAAGAAGGTGGATCTTCAGGGCGGCAAGAGTCACTACATCCCCGACACAATGACCATCTAAACAACCTCTAGTCATTAGACTTACGTTAAATTAGATTTAGCTTTATTTTTAGTTAGATTTACGTTTATTTAGATTTACGCTTATTTACGTTAGATCGAGTCCATGCAAGAATTACTTACGGTTTTGGGTTTAGAGTTAGACGAACAGTGAAAAGATCTACTGTGAAAAGATGTTAAGATGAAGTGAAGTGCTACAGCTAGAGAAGAGGCAAAGGGATTTTGTCCACTACATGCAGTATCATGTAGACGTGGGTGTGTAGATTTCTTGTACCCACAAATATAGGTATTGACCAATAAAGACGAGATTATAACCCGGTGGTTCTGATCTCCGTGCACCTCTAGACCGAGGTGTGCGGGGATTGGACATGACTAGAGAATGTGAGGTAAAGAGAGAGAGAGAGAGAGAGAGAGAGAGAGAGAGAGAGAGATAAGACGAAGAATGCCAATAGAATATTAAATTTGTTGTCCAGGTTATAAGTTTTTTATCCTCATTATGAGTAGCGACGAGGATGTGGGACCGTCCAACCGAAACACCTATCTCTCAACGAGGGTCTTATGTCCTTGTAATCAATGCAAGCATGCTGTGCGACGGACAAGCCGTGTTTCTTTGCAGCACGTTCGCGAATTTGGCGAGTTCGATCCATCTATTATAGATCGAGTTGTTGCCAATTATAACTCGTCGGACTCTGACGCTGGCCAACAAGCAGCAATCTTGCAACCCAATAGACGTATTCGCAGGCGCTTTGGTCAAGCAGCATATGTGAGGCCACAAGATGTACCCTCTGACATCTCGGGGGATGATCATGCAGAGCACATTCCCAACGAGGCAATGTTTGAGCCCGAGATTGATGAAATGATCGAGACGATCATGGATTCAGAAAGGCTTATCTATGATGATATGAAAAGTGAAGCCGATACGTCATTGTATAATGGAGCACGTATGTCTAGATTGAAAGCACTCCTGGTTCTTCTCAACATGCAGGCAAAGTTTGGATGGAGTGACACTAGCGTCACAGCGCTTTTCAGGTGATCTATTACAATTAGTTTACTTTAATAGAACTCTAAATGTATAATGATCTGATAGATTTTTACACGACTGTATCATATTTTTATGTTGTGTAGATTGCTGAAAGAGCACATTCTACCAGCTGACAATGTGATGCCAGATTCCCGAGATGAAGCAAGAAAGATTTTGCGAAACTTGGGGATGGATTACAATTCTATCCACGCTTGTCCTAATGACTGCATTCTTTTCAGAGGGGAATACACAGACATGGAGAAGTGTCCGAAATGTGATTCCGAAAGATATCGAGTAGATCTCCACGGGACAAAAATTCCACAAAAGGTTTTGCGACATTTTCCTTTGCTTCCTCGCATCAAGCATTTCTTCGAATGTAAGTCCATGGCCGCCCTAGCATCATGGCATGAGGAGAATAAATCTTCGGATGGTGTGCTACGAATTCCTGCAGATTGAGCAGCTTGGAAACATATAGATGGAACATGGTCGGATTTTGCCAGGGAAGCTCGAAATTTGCGCTTAGGCCTGGCTATGGATGGCGTAAATCCATTTGGTCAAAGATCAACATCTTACAGTGTATGGCCCGTTGTCATCGTCAACTACAACATTCCCCCGTGGTTGACTACGAAGAAGGGGCACCTATGGCTAAGCTTGATTGTGCCAGGGCGATATAAAGTGGGGAATATGGATGTGTATCTTCGTCCACTATTGGAAGAGCTACAACAATTGTGGATTGGCATAGAGGTGGTGGATATGAGCCGACACACAGGACGACGGAATGCTTTGATCAGAGGTATTCTAATGTGGACACTGCATGACTATCCCGGGCTAACAGAATGCTCAGGTGATCTATTGACACTCCTCACTCAGACACTGTAAATCTTGTTTTTCCCCATAGTTGATCTATTATCATGTGTATACATGCAGGGCTTCAAACAAGCGGATATAGAGCATGTGTCACATGTGGACCTAGACTGAATGCACGTAGGGCACCCTCACTGAAGAAGCAAATCTACGAAGGTCATCAAGCGTATCTTCCGGAGAATCATGTGTTACGCGACGGCTTTTTGGGAAGAGAGCCACCAAGGATGTCTGCACAAGCATGGTTAGAGCAGAAGGAGATGTGCGATGACGGATTGCCTCCAGGGATGAAGAGATTATCTCTATGGTACGAGTTACCATACTGGCCCCGACTCGTGATCAATCACTTGCTCGATCCAATGCACATATTCAAGAATGTGGGTAATCTACTATGGGACCATTTGACCGGCAAGAAAGATACTTTGGGAGCCAGAGTTGACCTTAGAAATGTGGATCGTATGGAGCAATATTGGCCGCAAACAGCGTCTGATGGATCGATAAAACTTCCTAAAGCACCATGGATTTTCACAGGAGCCCAAGAACGCAAAGTAAAAGAGGCCATTCGATCTTTGCGGACCCCCACTGGCGTAATGCACTCGCTCCGAACGTGTTTTACTAAAGAAGGAAAGCTTACCGGTTTGAAGTCACACGATTGGCATAAAATGTGTCAGGTACGTTCATAGTGGACTTTAATATCATTGCATAAAATGTGGACTTTAATATCATTGCTGCACATACTTTATAGTTTATTTTACCGGATGCCATTGAGGGATGTTTGTCTCTCGACATCCGTAACACAATCTACAAACTTGCAAAGCTGGTGCAATGGATCTCACAAAAGGAGATCGACGTAGACTCCATACCATTCGCCAAACTAAATGCTGCGGAGCTTGTGTGCATGTTTGAGAAACATTTTCCTACTACAATACTAACCATTCAGGTGCATCTTCTTGTTCACATAGTTGATGAGGTGGAAATAGCTGGCACAGTTCATTCCAGATGGATGTTCTTCTTAGAGCGTTTCATGAAAACGCTTAAGGGATATGTGCGTCAAAAGGCACGTCCGGAGGGTAGCATGGCAGAAGGTTGGTTGGTATCAGAGTCCCTAGTGTACATTGGAGAGTGGCTAGACGGATTTGATAAATCCCGGGACACGCTATGGCGAACCATAGATGATGAGCGCATATCTGGGATTGTCATGTGCAATCTCGGTGTTGAGAAGAAGATGACGGAAGATCTAGAGGCTAAAATCAACCGATTTTGCATGCTTCACAATCCAGTGATGCAAAAGTGGATTTCACAATATGAGGATGCAAAGCAAGAGCGACAAAGGGCACGAATCGAGTGGAGATGGGGAAGACGACCACCGATGCACTATCCAGCGGTTCTGGAGAGCCTACCAACCTTCATGAGCTTAAGATGGTTGCACAACCAATTGAAAAGCGCACAACAATGCGGTGACGAAGTGACTGAAGAAGAGTGGGAGTACTCTCGGGGTTGCGCGACCAAGGTAAGTTTGCAATGTACGACTAGCAAGTGACTTTATTTATAAACGTTTGAACGGCCACTCATAATCTTTGTTCGTTGTAGTATAAGTCATACACAGCAGCATGGTGTAAAGGTCGACATTTTAGGGTGGAACGAATCGACAAAAAGCGTTTTACTCAAGATTGTGGAATCATGGCAAAATTTGAACAGTCTACTCGACGACGTTCCTCTGATGCAGATCCCGTGGTGGCGGAACTCACTTACTTTGGCACGCTGCAAGAGATTTTGAGGATCGATTACAGAGGATTTTTTGTCGACTTGTTCGACGTGCAATGGTTCAAGATAATCATGGAGGGTCGAAACGCTACTGTGCGTAGAGGAGAGTCTGGTTTTCTTGAGGTGGATTCTACTAAGAAATGGACTGACCTAAGAGACACTTTCGTACTACCCGAGCATTGTGAACAAGTAAGTATATAAATAGTTAACATCCCCCTTTTACAAGTTATGTGCTTGAAAGCTCTCATGTAAGTTATGTGGCTCTGGCAGGTAGTATTTCATCCTACAAAGTCTACATTAAACTGGTGGTACGTCATAGAGGTAGCCCCTCGTAGTGCAAGGACGTATGAAGGCTACCATGTACCAATCACAACGACATCAATGGAGGAGATCAGAGAAGATGCTCAATCAGAAGCCGCTGCGGTGGTGCCAGACGAGCATCAAGATGCTACTACTCTATATGGGGTGCATGCAGAGGAGCTACAAAATGAAACAGAGGATATGTGTTTAAACGGAGAGCTCTATATAGATATAGGAAGTTATGCTGAGTTATGCGAGAATGAGAGAGAGATCTCTTAAAGCCACAAATATTGTATTTGAACAATTTTGCTCCGTGCTGTAAAAGCTCTGGCTCTCTAAGTAGCTTCCATGGTGTATAACGCTCTTTTCTACTCGCGCTCACATCTTTTGATTGAAAATTCTAAGTTTTCGACTTGCCTCTTTTATCACTCGATTCATTGCGTCATTGTATTTATATGCGTCATTACGTCATTGTATTTAATGGTCTTTGCGTCATTGTCTACTCTATTCATTCAATATTAAGTTTAAATATTCGTGTGTTTAATGCAGGTATGGATGATGAGGAGTTTCTTTCTTCTTTGTCACCGCAGCAGAGAGAGTGGTACGTGGAGCGTCATTGCTCTGGCGCATCATCGCGCGTTCCTACACCATCCGCATCTCCCTCTCTTTCGGAGCATTCGGCGCGCTCTGAAGCTTCGGCGTCGATGAGACGAGCGTCACACTCGTCTAGACACCGGCGCTCTAGTGGTGGCGGTGGCGGTTGTTGTGGGGATTCCGCCACCGATGCCTCCACACCGCCTCGTGTTCGACGAGGCTCTTTACCCTCCCCTTCTTTGCCCGCCCCCACACCAGCCACAGCATCGCCATCTACGCCAGGTTTTGCACGGCTGACTGTTCCTAGAAGCTACACACCTCTACCTACTCCGCCAGGAGCCACCCCACTCGACACTCCTCGCTTCGGCGCCCAGACGCCGGTGGAGACACCTGACGTCCGTACCCCCATCGACACGCCGCTAGAGACCCCTGCCGGGACACCCAGGTTTACGCGTCACCGGCCAGAGGGCTTGCCTTACTCCGTCGACATCAGCGGCGGCATCATCATGGATGATGACGGCAAGAAGGTGATCTCGCGCATGCGTGGTCTTTGCTCTCAGCTGTTTAGACACTATATACTAAACAAATGGAGTGAAGTACCAAGTGATTTAAAAAACAGAGTCATCAGCATACTTCATGATGAGTTTCCCGTTCCAACACGGGATCAGCGCTTCAATGAAGACCTGATGAAGATTCGAATGCGCGAATACTGCAAACACAAGCGTTCCGAAGTGCAAAAAGCAATCAAGAATGGGTGGAATAGGCCAGATTGGCTGGCCAAAGAAGATTGGAAGAATGCGAAGAAAGTAGCGCGCGAGAATCCCGACAAGTGGAAGCAACAAAAGGATGCAGCCAAAGCGCGAGTAGAGGCAGGGAGCTCGCACCACTTGGGGAGCGGTGGATGGGCATCATTTGAGGCCGATTTTGTAAGTCTTTTCACATTGCTCTTTATGCATGTTCGATAGTTTAGGGTTTATGAGTTTTTTAGTTCTAACATAATGAAATCTTTGTATGTTTTGACAGTGGTCGATGACAGGACGTGATCCCACACCGTACGAGCGCGAGTACGCAGGCAGGAAGGGCTTAAACGCCCTGATGGACATTCTCAGTTCTCGCGGCGGCATGGTTAGTATTAGGGTTTACTCTTTTTTATTTTTTGTATTGTTTTATAAATGTCGTTATATGTTTATATTTACTGAAAACTGTCTTATTGTCTTTTTTTGCAGAATCCGACAGATACGCAGCTTGGACGCGATGAGACGTCTGATCAGACGACGTCAGTTTAGCCGTAGCTAGATAGCATTAGTTTAGGGTTTCTCGTAGCTTATGTATCATGAGACGGATTTTATACGTCTTTTTGAATCATGTATATTATTACATTTGTCACCGCAATTCCCTTTGCCAATCAATTCTTTATGCCTATGATGTTGTACAATTGTCATTATTACATTTGCCAATCAATTCAGTTTGCCTATGATGTATACAATTGTCAATTTTGCAAACAATGCGTCTTGTGGGTGACTATTTTGGGTATATTATCTACCTTTGCACTTTTTTAAAAAACTGAATCAAGTACAATATGGTTGATGGGTGGCAGGGCATTCAATGCCCTGCCACCAAAAAAATATTCTCTCAGGCGTCGCTATAAGCGTCGCTATTTATGGCTCTGTAGCGTCGCTATATGCGTCGCTATACTCTTCTGTGAGAGCGTCGCTATAGGCGTCGCTATGAGCGTCGCTATATAGCGACGCTCTCGTAGCGACGCTGTTAGCGACGGTTTTAGCGACGCCGGGGGTTATAAAAACCCAGTGTATCTCCGTCGCTAACAGCGTCACAAGAGCACACAACCTCTTGTAGTTAAATCCAACCAAGAGCCAAGCTTCAATGCATGCTCATCTCCTCTACCAAGCTAATTACTAAGCTAAAGCTATGCTAATATGAGTGATTATGTGAGGAGATGTACATCTTTCTCGTAAGATACTCCTTCTTCCTCTCAATCTACTCTCATACCCTGCTAGCTCTCACCATCTTCGAAGGTGTGTGAGATCTTGGGTCTGAGAATGGGGATAATTAAAGTTGTGTTTGCTAAGTGTTTTGCTAAGTGCATGAAGCTTTCATCTTCATTGCACTAGCTAGTCTTGAAGGAACACAAAGAATTGTATTGTGCAATGTCTCTCTTGATGGGAGAAACCATAATACAAAGCCTTTTGGAGGGGGGATCGGCTCCATGCAAATCCGGTCCTTAACTGTAGTCAATAGCTTAATTTCTCTCTCTTTTGAAGTATTGTTGATGCTATCTAACTAGGTGTTATGCTTTTGTTGCTCTCTCCACCCAATCTCCATATAGAGAAGATGGTTCTCTGTAACTCTTCTTGCACACACACTCTCTCGTCAAAAGACAGAGATACATAGTTTAAAAATATCCCCGCACACATACACATATTCCCACACATCGTCTTCCTCTCTTCCACATACATAACCACAGTGAAATCTGTTATCTTGTTGTCTCTCTCTTGAAAATACATGCACATATTCCCACACATCGTCTTCCTCACTTCCACATACATAACCACAGTGAAATATGTTATCTTGTTGTCGCACTCTTGTAATTCTCATTAGGAATCTATTCTAATTAAATGCCCACTATGTTCATGCTAATTTCCGCTACACACAAGTTATTAGGCCATTAAATGTTACACGCGTGCTCAAGCAGTAGAGAGTGTACATGTTCAATGGGAGAGACATACCTCGAAGAGAAGAGGGCGGTTACTGCAATCGTCCTTGAAGCAGCCAAGCTTGCACAGTAGAAGCTCTAAGCATAGTAGACCTTGAGCACGCACGCGCGCGAGAGAGAGAGAGAGAGAGAGAGAGAGAGAGAGAGAGAGAGAGGCGGGGGGGTCGGGGGGCACAGTGTTTGAAACTGCCAACTACTCATGAAACAAAGTGAGTGTGTAAAGGCTGAATTTTTTAGTATAACATTTTTTAGAATATAAATTTGGACGTCTGAAATATGGCACCAGTGACCACACCCCCAATGTCATGCTATGATATTTAATTATATCACCTATATAGCTTTCCACCTATTCATGCTTTCACCCTCCATTTCAGGCAGTAGAAAATAGAGGATGTCGTTGATGCACGTGCCGTGGTTAGCTATGGCATTGTTTAACTCCCTCATCTCCAGGTTTAGAAGTGTCTCCTCCTCCAGCTATATGCCCATACCATACAACTGTACATGCCCATATCCTACTTCACCATGGCTGTCATCTGCAAAAAGCTGGAAGATTTCCACCTTGTCTTTGAGTGCCACCTCGTTCAACTGAAATTTTAAGCCTGCCATTAATTGGGAAGGGGAGGTGCAGCTTTGCTGCATGCTCTCCAACCATTCCAGCCCCATTGCGATGAGGAGCAACAGCGTCTCATATTGGCCGGGCTCCAGCAGCAAGAGGCCATACTAAAAGATGGTGTGGGTGAAAGATGAGTTGGTCCCGATGGGATGAGCTAGCATGCCATCATGGGGATCCTTGAAGGCGTAAACAAGAAGATAAAAGAGATTGAGAAAGTTGAGAGGGTGATGACGCGCTCGTTGTCTGCACCATGGGGCAGAATTAGAGATCATGCAATATCGGAGGAGGTCTACATCTTGTGGATGTCCGCCGCCCAAGGGCCTCGCCTCTGAAAGAGGAGAGCCAAGCAGCGTATCTTGGATGGCTCCCTAAAGCAGAGAAGAAAGGCTCCGCTCTTCTACCGCCTCTGCTAAAAATAAAAATAACTAAAATAAAAATAACTAGAGAAAGGCTTCAGTAAATGCCAATCCGGCTGCATGCTGTAGCAAGTAACGCTCTTGTAAGCATTTGGTGTGATCTGCAAATCCCTCGTTTCTCAAGCGCATACCGTCAGTAGGGCCTTCTTGCTCAATTTCTTTTAGCAATGCAGCTACCTGCAAAAAGATGACGCGCGAAGAACTTTCACAGGCTTTCATCCCTGATGGAAAATTAAAAAGCATGGCATTCGGTTTACACTCTGAAGAAAAAGGGAAGAAGAGGGGGGTAAACCATGTGGAGACACCTATCTCTCTTTCCCTTTACATCTCTCTCTCTCTCTCTCAGAGGCTCGCGTGACCCGTCTCTCTCTGCCTCAGCCCTTGTCGTCCCTCCTTTCAGAGTTCCTCCTCTCCCGCACCAGCCTCGGACCATCAATCTGTAGTAGGAGGGCAACTCCTGTAGCTTGCACAACTGGACTGCATGAGTGAGATAAGAGGCTTGCAATAGCAGACGGACTGAGACGGTGAGAGAGAGAGAGAGAGAGAGAGAGAGAGAGAGCTCTATTTCTGTGTCTGTCTCCGTTACGCGACTGGCCTACGCCTCATCCTTGCACAACTGGGCCAAAGAGAAGCATCGTTCTACCAATGAATTTATTTCAAAGTTCCCAGTACGTCAATATGCACCCTGAATTAAAGCATCCAGCTTTACTCGCATTCATGATAACCCACACTCACAATGATTATTCACTACTTCACCTACCCTGCCCCAGTGCCCACTACTTGCACTCAAGAACAATATAGTGTTATTAAAAATATTTAAAAATAAAATGTTATATTTTTTTAAAAATAATCTTCTCTTTTTCATTAGCAAAAAAGGAAACCATCACTAAGGTCTCCCTCTTTTGGGAGAGGCCAAAAAATTTATAACCCCTTCTGATACACTCACATGATAGTGACATAATTATTAATTGACCAGACGTATCAACATGACAAACTAAGAGAAACAAACTTTGTGTGTGTGTGTGTGTGTGTGTGTGTGAGTGTGTGAGAGAGAGAGAGAGAGAGTTTCCCCCTCTTTCGTCCCCATCGTCGTGGTCCTCATGCTTAAATGTTGACTTGAGGACCTATATGCAATCTTGTGAATGTACATTAATCTACTCGAGCAACCATTAGGTAATGGACTCTTCTTCTCATGGTCTCACTCAACTAAACCCATGCAGGTGAGGAGTCAATACTTTAACAATATGGTTTTGACCAAGAAAAACCAAGGGAAGAAGGGGACAATCCATGATGCAAACAACGACATCTTGTGATCTTGTGGACAACCTATGACGCAAACAACGACATCTTGTGGCCACCATGCTCTTCCTATTGGTTCAAGTTTCCTCTAATGGAGGAAAGTCTTGATGATGAGGAGTTTGATATGCCTCCTTTTGTGGAAGACTTCGGGTGCAAGAAGGATCGTGCAAACAAGAAATTAGAGTAAAGGAGACGTATCAATAGCAAACATAAAATTAGAGTAATGGAGACATATCAACATGACAAACTAAGAGAAACACACACACACACACACACACACACACACACGGAGAGAGAGAGAGAGAGAGAGAGAGAGAGAGAGAGAGCTAATTTACATTACTCGCAATTCGACGAACATCCCAAACATCTTTGACGATCATGACTTATGTATGACTCGGGAGCGAGGGTGCCCCACCCCACTTATTACATGGGTAAGAATGATGTTGATCATGTGGTTGGAGGGTTGGCTTCATCACATTGAACATTTTAGCTTGCGGGCTGCTCCTTGGGTAAATGTAACCGGGTGCAACCTCAGCTCGCCAGATCCGGATGAGATATTAGCACAGTGTCCCCCAGCAGTATATATTACAGAATGGTGTTGTGCTGCAATCCCAAATCCGCGAGCAAATATTGAAGCTAGAATTGCTCGCCGCTGAAGGTTTGGCCGAAGCGCCAATCTGCGGGCGCCACGTCGTAGGAGGTGAGGGTGCGGCCGTCGCTGGTGGTTACCTGGAAGGAGAGGCTCTGGCCATCCAGCCGCGCATTGCTCTGCCAATTCTGGCCCCAGTTTCTGGTCATGGCTTGCCATCCGGTCCGTGAGCCCTTGACGGAGACAGAGTGCACATCACCCACTCCCCCCACATTCATAATGAGCACCAGGTTGAAGTAGGCGTGGCCATTCATGGTGAAGTGGATGCCGCCCTTCTTCGCACAGGGCACCCGGAGGTACTCACAGGCACGATGCCGCCCCTGTACACGCCAATCTTCTCGCTGGCTGCGCCATGTCGAAGTGCTGGAGAGGTGGGTTGCACCAGCCACCAACATTGTTTAGCAGGGCATTGTTGGGAGGGCACAGATTGGTGGCTGTCACGATCACCGACGTACCAGCAATGCACCATTGCGCGTTGGACTCAACATCGCATCGGATCTCGAAGCAGGCCCCGCAGCTGAGCCCAGCATTAAAGAGGGCGGTGCTCAGGGCTGCAGTGTTGGTGCCATAGCCCGAGGAGTAGAGATCTCCATAACCGCACGCACCCCTGCATCAATGAAATTATATCAGCCAACTCATGTCATATGTGCTGGCTATCTATATTTAGACTAGCTCAAAGGCGCATGAATGTGCGTACACGAATCAATTCGATATTGATCAGAGGCAGGCAGATCAAGAGACCTCATCACTTACCCATGGTGCCCGAGGCATCACTTCCACCGTAGAAAGTGGCATGCGCGCTGGTCCACCCACTTTGCTGGGAGCTGCCGCTGCCATAATAGGACGCCGAGGCCGACTTCAGGTGGATGAAGCAGGGCAGAAATAGGAGCAGAAGGGAGTACAAATTAGCAGGTGCCATCCCTTGCAGCGCTCGGCAGATGAAACCACCCTGACCTAGCTGCTGCACGTGCACTAGCTTGTAACTGGTTAATTTAGCTAGCTTGGGCAAACAAAAGGCTGAGGATTGCGCAGCTGCTGCTTGCAGGGATAATAGGATAGCGCCTCTTAATTTATACATCTTGAGCAGGTGGCTGCTCTCTCCTGGCAAGATAAGGGGAGTTCTATTGCCAATTTGCCGGTATGATGGGCCATGGCTGCCTGGACGTCGAGGGCAGCTGGACAATCGACAATGGACATGTGATCGCGAGTGTGAGTGACATGCAGCAGACAGGCAGCGCCTAATCGTGGTCCCGCAGGTCTCGCCTCGCCCTGCACTACCCAATATATTGCACATGCACCTCAATCAATGAAGAAAGGGGCCCAGCTTGAGCTTTGAGTTTTCGCTCTCCAGCGGCATCCGGTATTGATCTTGCATTGGCCACAACGAGCCGAGCTGCCATCCAATCCGTAAGTTGTCGGCTCATTGCTCTCGCGGATGACATTTGGAGGAGTCACGAGTGGCTCATATTCGTGCATTGTCGTCTCAGGGCAGACACTAGCGAGTCCCTGCTTTGACACGTGGACCCATGGATTTTGTCATCTAACCCTTTGCATTTGTAAGCCCGGGTTCACAAAAGCTTGGTGCCGCCTCGTCTGAACGACTTAGGCCCCTGTCACACTGGGCTGGTCGACCACGGGGATTGTGCAGGAAAGGGCAACCATTTCTTGACGCGGGCTGCTTCTATCAGTGAACCGCCGTTGACCAAGAGGTAGTGCATCCGGTTTTCTCGATGCAGAGCAAAGATCAAATCCAATCTTGCATCTTCCCGCGTTCACTTTTTCAGTTGGCCACGACTTTGGGAAGAAGGGCGGGCAAGCAAGAAAATCCCTCTAACGCCACACGCCTACCTTTTCTTTTTAGTTGCAGCCAACACTGGCACGCCACCTCATCTTGGTTTGCTTTTGCCTGCCTTTGTGTGACACGGGCCTTAATTGGACGAGGAAGAGCAAAAGAGAGAGCTCCAAGTAGTTGAGAGAGGCTAGTATCTCTTCTAGGGGGACGGGGGTCGAAAGAACTATGGTGGGTTCGAAAGAAGTCAAATCGAGCTGCAATGGTGAACAACTCTTGGTGCGCAGCTTTGACACCCTTGTGCACAGGATTTCCACTGCCTTGTCTCAACCCAATCTAAGCTACAATAGAACTTGGTACCTGGCATGCACTTCCTACAATCATCCAGTGGCAAAAACGAGCAATCCACCACATGTTATATCCAAGCGAGTCATCACCTCTTTCTTGATGCCCTCTTATTTCAACACACTGAACACCTTGATGTGCTCTTACCCTCACATTCCTTATTGTTTTGCTCCATCTTAAAGGCCATAAAATCCTACTCTAATGTTTCTTTCTTAAATTGTTGGTTTTTTATTTTCTTCTGCAACAAAATTTAGTTGCACCACACAAACTTGGATCTCCTCCCTTTTCTATCTAGGTTTCAAAAGGGAAGTGAAGGCTTAGTGGTTGTTGCCATATTACATGGAAAGTACAAGCGTGCTCTACACTTGTAATGCCTCCATTCAATAGTAGATATACCCTTGTTACACACTTCCCATTGCATGGGCCTACAATCCAATGGTGATCACTAGCATTCTGACCACATGTTGCAGTATCTACAACAAGGGGCTCCAACCCAGTCATCATCTGATGTTACCCACTCTCATGACCTTGTCATTGCTCGAGAAAACCTTTGCTGAACTCTTTCCTAATGCCCTCTTATTTTCAAATTCCCAACACATGGGGCAATCTTGATGTGCTCTTATCCAAGTTACATTCCTCATTGTTTTACTCTATCTTAAAGGCCATAAAATCCTCCTCCAAGGGTTTCTTCCTTAAGCTGTTGGTTGGTTATTTCTTTTTGCAACAAATTTTCGTTGCAAACAACCATGGATCCCCTTCCCTTTCTACCTAGGTTTCGAAAGGGAAGTGAAGGCTTAGTGGTTCCCATCTAACATGAAAAGAATAAGCGTGACATGCACTTGTAATGCCTTCATTCAATAGTGGCTATACCCTTGTTACACACTTCTCATTGCATGAACCTACAATCATCCAATGGTGAGGACCAACACTTCGACCCATGTTGCACATGTCTATGCGGCAAGGGATTCCAACCTTGCCATCAACCTCACCACCTTCTTGTGCTCTTACCCATTCTCATGACCTTGTCTTGCTTGAGAAAACCTCCGTTGAACTCTTTCTCGATGCCCTCTTATTTTTGAATTTTCAACACATGGGGCACCTTGATGCGCTCTTACCCTCACATTCCTCATTGCTTTATTCTATCTCAAAGGACATAAACTCCTTCTCCAACGTTTCTTCCTTAAGCTATCGGTTTGTTATTCTCTTTTGTAACAAATTTTCGTTGCACATAACCTTGGATCGTCTCCCTTTTCTAGCTAGGTTTCAAAAGGGAATTGAAGGCTCAAAAGGGAGTTGAAGGCTAAGTGGTATCCATATAACACGGAAATCATAAGCATATTTTATTGAACGTGCACTTGTAATGCCTCCATTCACACTACAAGAGGTTGTGTGCACTTGTGACGCTGTTAGAGACGAAAATACATTGGGTTTTTATATTCCTCAACGTCGCTAAGATCGTAGCTAAGAGTGTCGATACGAGAACGTCGCTATGAACGTCGCTATAGGCTTTGCTATATGATGGAAATACATTGGGTTTTTATACTTCTTAGCGTCGTTAAGACAGTCGCTAAGAGCGTCTATACGGGAACGTCGCTATGAGCATCGCTATAACTATTGCTATGATTGTCGCTATAGACGTCACTATATAGCGACGCCTATAGCGACGATCATAGCGACGTTTACATGCCACCTATAGCAACGTTTATAGCGATGCTGCAGAGCCTTATATAGCGACAATCATAGCGACGCCTGCGAGATTTTTTTTTTTGGTGGCAGGACATTCACCCATCAACCATATTGAATGTTTCATTAATTGATTCACCTTTGAAAGAAAGTGCAAGCTTAGATATAAACCCAAAGTAGTCACCCACAAGACAATATAACCATTAACTCCATCATCGATAGTATTGTTTACAAAATAAAGATACAAAACTGACAAAAGTAAATTGATGAAAGTAAATCAATGACAATTGTACACATCATAGGCAAAATCAATTGATTGTTAAACTTTGCAAATGTAATAGTTGCAACACCATTGTCATTATTGAAAAAATATACATGATTTTCAAAAAGACGTTTAAACGTCATCTCATGATACATATGTTATGACAAAAGGAAACTAATACTATCTAGCTACGACTAGACTGACGTCGTCTAATCAAACGTCTCATCGCGTCCAAGCGACGTATCTGTCAGATTCTATAAAAAATAATAATAAAACAGCTTTCTGTAAGTATAAACATATAGCGACGTTTATAAAACAATACAACAAATAGAAAAGAGTAAACCCTAATACTAACCATGCCACCGCGAGAACTCAGAATGTCCATCAAGGCGTTTAAGCTCTTCCTGCCCGCGTACTTGTACTCGTACAATGTGGAGTCACGTCCTGTCATCGACCACTGTCAAAACATACGAAGAATCCATTATGTTAGAATTTAAAAATCCCTAAATCCTAAACTATCAAATCTAAAGAGCAATGTGAAAATACTTACAAGATCGGCCTCAAATGATGCCCACCCGCCGCTCCCCAAGTGGTGTGAGCTCCTTGCCTCTACTCGCGCTCTGGCTGCCTCCTTTTGTTGCTTTCACTAGTCGGGATTCTCGCGCGCTGCTTTCTTTGCATTCTTCCAATCTTCTTTGGCTAGCTGTTCCACCCATGCTTAATTGCTTTTTGCACTTCGGAACGCTTGTACTTGCAGTATTCGTGCATTCGAACCTTCATCAGGTCTTCATTGAAGTGGTCATCCCGTGTTGGAACGAGAAACTCGTCATGAGGCATGCTGATGACTCTGTCTTTTAAATCACTTGGTACTTCGCTCTAGGTGTTTAGTATGTAGTGTCTAAACACGTGAGCGAAAAGACCGCATATGCGCAAGATCACCTTCTTGCCTTCATAATCTAAGATGATGCCACTGGTGAAGTCGATGGAGTAAGGCAAGCCCTCTCACCGGTGACACAGGGGTCTCTAGCGGCGTGACGATGGGGGTATGGAAATCAGGTGTCTCCACTGGAGTCTAGGCCCCGAAGCGAGGAGTGTCGACTGGAGTGACTCCTGGAGCAGTAGCTAGTGGTGTGTAGCCGCTAGGAACGGCTGTCAACTGTGCAAAACCTGGTGTAGATGGTGATGTTGTGGCTGGTGCGGGGGCGGACAAAGAAGGGGAGGGTAAAGAGCCTCATCAAACATGAGGCGATGTCGAGGCATCGGCGGCGGCATCCCCACAACAATCGCCGCCGCCACCACTAGAGCGTCGGTGCCTAGATGAGTGTGAAGATCGTCTCATCGACACCAAAGCTTCGGAGCACGCTGAATGCTCCGAAACAGAGGAAGACGCTAAAGGAGTAGGAACGCGTGATGGTGCATCCTCGGTGCGCTAGAGCGATGACGCTCCACATACCATTGTCTCTGCTCGAATGACAAAGAAGAAAGAAACTGCTCATTATCCATACCTGCATTAAACACACGAACATTTAAACTTAATATTGAATGAATGGAGAAGAAAACATGGACAAGTAGAGAGAGAGAGAGAGAGAGAGAGAGAGAGAGAGAGAGAGAGAGAGAGGACTCATAAAGGGGGAGGGATTCCTGTGTAGAGAGATGTTGTTGAATTTTGTGTGAATTTGTAAAAGCACTGCGCTCCGAGTGCGATGGAGACTGAAGTTGCATCGCAAAGGTTTGCTTATAGAAGTTGCTTGCCCCACCACTAAATATAATTGATCGGGTGAAAGAGACGCTGAGAAGCAATAGTAGTGCTTCTTAGTGTCTCTTTCACCCGATCAACTAGATCTAGTGGTGGGACGAGCAGCATCTATATTGAGCAAACCAGCTTCGCTATTGCAGCTTCAATCTCCATCCCACTCGGAGTGCAGTGCTCATGGTCCCTGCTTGTGAGAACATACCTAGAGCATATGTACCTGGAGTGGACGCAAAGACCATTAAATACAATGACGCCATGACCATTAAATACAATGACGCAATGACGCATATGAACAGAAATGGACAAAAAGCCACATGAATACAATCACCATTATAAAACGGAGCTAGATTGTTCAAATACATTATCTATGGCTTTAAGAGGTCTTTCTCTCATCCTCGCAAAGCTCAGCATAACTTCCTATATCTATATAGATCTCTCTCTTTAAACAGATGTCCTCTATTTCATTTTGTAGATCCTCTGCATGCACCCCATAGAGAGTAGCAGCTTGATGCTCTCGTCTGGGACCAGCTCAGCGGCTTCTGACTGAGCATCTTCTCCGATCTCCTCCATTGATGCCGCTGTGATTGGCACATTGTAGCCTTCATACGTCCGTGCACTACGAGAGGCTACCTCTATGACGTACCACCAGTTTGATGCAAACTTTGTAGGATGAAATATCACTTGCCAAAGCCACATAACTTACATGAGAGCTTCCAAGCACATAACTTTCAAAATTGGATGTTAACTATTTACATACTTACTTGTTCACAATGCTTGGGTAGTACGAAAGTGTCTCTTAGGTCAGTCCATTTCTTAGTTGAATCCACCTCAAGAAAACCAGACTCTCCTCTACGCACAGTAGCGTTGTGACCCTCCATGATTATCTTGAACCATTGCATGTCGAACAAGTAGACAAAAATTCCTCTATAATTGATCCTCAAAATCTCTTGTAGCGTGACGAAGTAAGTGAGTTCCGCCACCACAGGATTTGCATCAGAGGACCGTCGTCGACTAAACTGTTTAAATTTTGCCATGATTCCACAATCTTGAGTAAAACGCTTTTTGTGGATCCATTCCACCCTAAAATATCGACCTTTACACCATGCTGCTGTGTATGACTTATACTATAACCAACAAAGATTATGAGTGGCCGTTCAAACATCTAGAAATTCATTAGTCGTACATGGCAAACTAACCTTGGTCGCGTAAATCCGAGATTACTCCCACTCCTTTTCAGTCACTTCTTCACCGCACTGTTGTGCGCTTTTCAATTGGTTGTGCAACCATCTTAAGCTCATGAATGTTGGTAGGCTCTCCAGACCCATCGGATAGTGCATCGGTGGTCGTCTTCCCCATCTCCACTCGATTCGTGCCCTTTGTCGCTCTTGCTTTGCATCCCTTATGAAATCCACTTTTGCATCATTGGATTGTGAAGCATGCAAAATCGGTTGATTTTAGCCTCTAGATCTTCCATCATCTTCTTCTCAACACCGAGATTGCACATGACAATCCGAAATATGCTCTCATCATCTATGGTTCGTAATAGCGTGTCCTGGGCTTTATCAAATCCGTCTAGCCACTCTCCAATGTACACTAGGGACTCTGACACCGGCCAACCTTCTGCCATGCTACCCTCCGGACGTCCCTTCTGACACACATATCCCTTGAGCGTTTTCATGAAACGTCATCCATCTGGAATGTACAGTGTCAGCTATTTCCACCTCATCAACTATGTGAACAAGAAGATGCACTTGAATGGTTAGCATGGTAGTAGGAAAGTGTTTCTCAAACATGCACATAACCTCCGCAGCATTTAGTTTGGCGAATGGTATGGAGTCTACGTTGGTCTCCTTTTGTGAGATCCATTGCACCAACTTCGCAAGTTTGTAGATTGTGTTACGGATGTCAAGAGACAAACATCCCTCAATGGCCACTGGTAAAATAAACTGCAAAACACGTGTAGCAATGATATTAAAGTCCACACTCGAATTTGTTACACAATTCCCACCTGATATATTTCACTATGAACATACCTCACACATTTTATGTCAATCGTGTGACTTCAAACTGGTAAGCTTTTCTTCTTTAGTAAAACACGTTCGGAGCGAGTGCATTACGACAGTGGGGGTCCGCAAAGATCGAATGGTCTCTTTTACTTTGCGTTCTTGGGCTCCTGTGAAGATCCATGGCACTTTAGGGAGTTTTATCAATCCATCGGATGATGTCTGCGGCCAATATTGCTCCATACAATCCACATTTCTAACGTCAACCCTGGCTCCCAAAGTATCTTTCTTGCTGGTCAGATGGTCCCATAGTAGATTACCCACATTCTTGAATATGTGCATTGGATCGAGCAAGTGATTGATCATGAGTCAGGGCCAATATGGTAACTCGTACCATAGAGAGAGTCTCTTCACCCCTGGGGACAAACCGTCATCACACATCTCCTTCTGCTCTAACCATGCTTGTGCAGATATCCTCGATGGCTCTCTTCCGAAAAAGCCGTCGCCTAACACATGATCTCTGGAAGATACGCTTGATGACCTTTGTAGATTTGCTTCTTCAATGTGCATTCAGCCTAGGTCCACATGTGACACATGCTCTGTATCCGCTTGTTTGAAGCCCTGCATGTATACACATGATAATAGATAAGCTTGAGAAAAACGAAGATTTACAGTGTTTGAGTTTAAGTGTAAATCACCTGAGCATTCTGTTAGTCCGGGATAGTCATGCATGGTCCACATTAGAATGCCTCTGATCAAAGCATTCCATCGACCTGTGTGTCGGCTCATATCCACCACTTCTATGTCAATCCACAATTGTTGTAGCTCTTCCAATAGTGGACGAACATACATATCCATGTTCTTCACTTTATACCGCCCCGACACAATCAAGCTTAGCCATAGGTGCCCCTTCTTCGTAGTCAACCACGGGGGAATGTTGTAGTTGACGATGACAACGGGCCATACACTGTAAGATGTTGATCTTTGACCAAATGGATTTACGCCATCCATAGCCAGGCCTAGGTGCAAATTTCGAGCTTCCCTGGAAAAATCCGACCATGTTTCCAAGCTGCGCAATCTGCAGGAATTCGTAGCACACCATCCGAAGATTTATTCTCCTCATGCCATGATGCGAGGGCGACCATGGACTTACATTCAAAGAAATGGTTGATGCAAGGAAGCAGAGAAAAATGTCGCAAAACCTTTTGTGGAATTTCTGTTCCATGGAGATCTACTCGATATCTCTCGGAATCACATTTCAGACACTTCTCCATGTCTATGAATTCCCCTCTGGAAAGAATACAGTCGTTAGGACAAGCGTGGATCGAATTGTAATCCATCCCCAAGTTTCACAAAATCTTTCTTGCTTCCTCTCTGGAATCTGCCATCACATTATCAACTGGCAGTATGTGCTCTTTGAGCAATCTACACAATGAAAAAAATACGGTACAATTGTGTAAAAATCTATCAGATCATTATATATCTAGAGTTTTTTATTAAAGTAAACACATTGTAATAGATCACTTGAAAAGTGTTGTGACGCTAGTGTCACTCCATCCAAACTTTGTCTGCATGTTGAGAAGAACCAGGAGCGCCTTCAATCTAGACACACGTGCTCCATCATACAATGGCGTATCGGCTTCACTTTTCATATCATCATAGATAAGCCTTTCTGAATCCATGATCGTCTCGATCATTTCATCGATCTCGGGTGCAAACATTGCCTTGTTGGGAATGTGGTCTGCATGATCATCCCCTGAGCTGTCAGAGGCTACATCTTGTGGCCTCACATATGTGAGGCTACATCTTGTGGCCTCACATATGTTGCTTGATCAAAGCGCCTGTGACACGTCTATTGGGTTGCAAGATTGCTGCCTGTTGGTCAGCGTCAGAGTCCGACGAGTTATAATTGGCAACAACTCGATCTATAATAGATGGATCGAACTCGTCAAATTCGCGAACGTGCTGCAAAGAAACGCGTCTTGTCCATCGCACAACATGCTTGCATTGATTACAAGGACATAAGATCCTCGTTGAGAGATAGGTGTTTTGGTTGGACGGCCCCACATCCTCATCACTACTCATAATGAGGGTAAAAACCTTATAACCTGGACAACAAATTTAATCTTCTATTGACATTCTTCGTCTTTTATATATCTCTCTCTCTCTCTCTCTCTCTCTCTCTCTCTCTTGTTCACACTGTAAACTACCTCACATTCTCTAGTCATGTCCAATCACCGCACACCTCGGGCTAGAGGTGCACGGAGATTAGAGCCACAGGGTTATAATCTCGTCTTTTTGGTCAATGCCTATATTTGTGGATACAAGAAATCTACACACCCACATCTACATGATAGTGCATGTAGTGGACAAAACCCCTTTGCCTCTTCTCTAGCTGTAGCATTTCACAACATCTTAACTCTTTTCACAATAGATCTTTTCACCGTTCATCTAACTCTAATTTTTTTACCGTAACCTCGAAGGTAGACTCTAATATAAAAACTCAATCCAAAATCTAATCTTAAATCTAACCTAATTGAACATGTGGTGTTTCGCTCCATTGAAGGGTAAAAGACATATCAATGGGGCTACTAGTTGCGTAGATGTGAATGGGCTTCACATATACAAATACTTCAATGCAAGAGTTTAATAATCTCACCTCTCCACCCCGTCGATCCATGACCCAGGTGATAGGACAAAATCCTTCTCGAAGCTGGCCTAGCTGCCACTTCCGAGGTGATGGGATAATCCCGTCTTGATGCGAACTTTTGCTGCGTCCCTTTGCTGCCACCACCTGTCTAGATTGGTCGTCCTCTCCTCCCTGATACCCCTCCACTCCTCTCTTTCAAGCCAGACAGGTCTTGCATTTGTGTATCTGACCTCCGATGCTTCATGTTGTCGCGCATGCGTCTCCTCATCCAAGCATCGTCAAATGTATTCTCCAGAGAGGGACCTGGAAACTCCTGATGCAACGTAGCAATAAGATACTACTCAGCATCTCCGACGCAGTGGCCGGGACACCACTCTCAAACGTGTAGGCAGTATAATCCTTCGGTGTAGTCTGAGCAATCTCACAAGGAGAGACACTCCTCGGTGTGTCCTACGGACTCTGCAACACATGAGCTCCAGAAACGACGTGCTCCTCGCCACAACAACCACCACCGCTAGCCTGTCGTGGAGTTGCTGGTCCCCATGGTCCATCGAACATAAATCTAGATCTAATTAAATCTTAAACTCACAATATACCTAAATTTAATCTAATCTAACATAAATCTAAATCTAACGCTCGTAAAGAAAGCTAAACTAATCTAACGTAAATCTAATTCAAAATAAACCTAAATCTAATCTAATCTAACCTAAATAAATCTAAATCTAATCTAACGTAAATCTAAATCTAACCTAATCTTAAACGATAAAAAGAGGAAATTGGTATATCCTTTCTATCACCGAAGTGTGGTAGATTGGTTATGCCATTTCCCTCTTGAATAACAGGTCTTGCGTTCAACTCCTCGTCGGCTAGATCTTTAAGGTCTCTTGGGATAGTTTCCTACGACGTTAAAACTTTCTTCTTCTCAGGTGTGTGTGTGTGTGGGTGTATGTGTGTGCCAATAAAAAGAGGAGAATGGTATAACCTTTCTATCACACAAGTGTGGTAGATTGGTTATGCCATTTCCCTCTTGAATAACAGGTCTTGAGTTCAACTCCTCGTCGGCTAGATTTTTAAGGTCTCTTGGGATAGTTTCCTACGACGTTAAAACTCTCTTCTTCTCGGGTGTGTGTGTGGGGGTTTGTGTGTGCGCCAATAAAAAGAGGAAAATGGTATAACCTTTCTATCACCCAAGTGTGGTAGATTGGTTATTCCATTTCTCACTTGAATAACAAGTCTTGAGTTCAACTCCTCGTCGACTAGATCTTTAAGGTCTCTTGGGATAGTTTCCTACGACGTTAAAACTCTCTTCTTCTTCTTCTTCTTCTTCTTCTCTCTCTCTCTCTCTCTCTCTCTCTCTCTCTTCCTCTCTCAATGTGTGTGTGTATGCATTCTTTGTTTATGCATGTATGTGTGTGTTTTTTGTTTATGCATGTGCTCTCTCTCTCTCAGAGAGAGAGAGAGAGAGGGAGAGAGAAAGAGGGGAAGGGAACATGAGAGAGAGAAGAGGGAAGGAGCATACCTAGCTCTCCTTTCTCTCCTCGTGTGTGTGTGTGTGTGTGTGTGTGTGTGTGTGTGTGGAGAAGAAAGAGAGAGAGGGAGAGCGTCGGTTACCTTTGCTTGCTTGATAGCCGAAAACTCAGATCTCAGAAAACTCAGATCTAAGATCTGAGTTTTCGGACGCTCTCGGTTATTTTTTCATCCCTATTGGCGTCGCTGTAGGCGTTGCTATGGGCATCGCTAAGTCACAAGTAGACCAGCGACGACCATAGTGACACCGTGGGTTTTCACTTTTGAGCATCGCACTACGAGCTTCGCTAATGTGAAGTACCTCTTGTAGTGTCAATAATAGTAGCACATAGTGCTCTCCACCTTGGAATTGTAGAGTGCTCTCCATGTGCTAGCCTTCAAAGTATTTGTGCATGCATTATAGATATTCTCCAAAGCAGCATAATGATTGTCTATAGACATAAAATGCATTGAGAGTCACACGGGCCTCAGTTATCCCTAATGGGTACCTAAGGCCTATTGTGCATCTACAATGATTTTGCAAAAAACTATACATTTACATTTGTCAAATCATGCTAGTAAAAGTTGGAGATATAGACATGACCAACACATGAATTTTCTGGCTTGGAGATATGGATAGGGCCAATTACATGGGCTCATGAGACATCCCAAGGGTTTAGATCACTTCACATCATTTCTAACTTTTATCGTAAATATTCTATTTAGTGAAGACAAAAACTTTGTCATGTTTTTTTTGTGATTGTATTTGAGGCCATTGGAGAATTTGTTTAAACAAGTCATATCTATACAAATGAAAGTAGATCTATTTGAATGCTAAATCAGATGTGGCATGTTGGTCGAAACATAAAGAGAGAAGTGAAATATGCTATCAACCTCATGACTTGACAACATTTTATGTGAAAACGTAGCTTAGACTAATATGGACAGGCTACCAAGCCTCACCATATATATAGTAGCAAGCGAGAAACACATACAAAAAATATGTCAATCCATGGAACATAATTGACTTGACTAGTGAATCGGAGCTACAAGAGGTAGCCAACCTCTCAGAAGACCCATTCTACCTTGCTAGTCCATGGTGCTAATCTCAAGTGTGCATCAAATACCAAAACCTACTATACTTTCCTATAATCTTAAAGTGATGGTTTGTGATCTAGCTAGAGAGCCTCAAATACACTCAAACTTAATACATGAATATGCCACATCATAACAGACATCCGATAAATCTCCATTTAGACACCTTGGCAAAATCACACTTGTTTTCTATAGCCTATTTCGAATAGGTTGCTTCAGACACTTGAAGCACTCTATAACATCCTCTTACTAAGCTCTATCTACTTCTATACGAAAAACTTGATTTTGATGTGTGAATTGTGCAATACAAGGAAGAAAGAATGAAGATGGCCATACTCATAGATACACAATATCATGAAAAAATTACGTCAGATTAAAGAGCTTTTATACATGGTGAACATGTAACTATGCTCGGAATCACAATTCTACATTGTACAAGAGAGATATGAATGTAAGAAGCAAGAGGGAAGACATAGTGATAGCAACGAACATATGCTCACTTTCATGTATCCAAAACTTAGGTCTTTTTTTTTTGTTTGTTTGCAGAACCCACAATATGTGGGTGAGAACTCAAATTAGCAGAAACAAAAAAGTTACATAGTATAGCCATGCTTAGAGCGAGCTATGGCATCCCACATACAACAACCAAATATCCAGAGAGCCAATCCAACCTCCTTACATCGGCTGATTAGGGTGCCACCCTCGATATAGAAATACCTTAAGGACGTACAAGGGGCGGGGCCCAAAGCCCTCATCACTCGTGGATAACAGGAGGAGCCACCATAGACGTAGGAGGAGCCACCATAGACGTGTTGTTACCACCAACGACCTCCATGCCTCATGAGGACCGACACCAAAAAAAGGGAAGAGCTCTAGCAACATGCCACCATGCTATTAAGAGTGAGCCAAACACCCGTCCTTGTCGGATCTGGGCGACCATGACTCCCACAAGAAGGGGGGACTCTGCCACCATCACCCCTCCCCTTCATGGGCACAAATCCGCAACACGTGAATCCGGAACATGAACCGGCTCCCAACAGCGGGCAAGTATAGAGCCCACCACTGTGCGAGCATGCAAAAAATATATCAACCTACGCTACACTTGATCAGAAACTAGAGCGAACAGTCCCAGCTCCGCAACTTGCACAAACTAGCTCCCTCCGAGAACACACAACCCCAACATATGCACCTCATAAAACCAAGACTTCGATGCGCATCAGGCTGGCATAGAAGCCCTTCGACTAGGTATGGCAGGCCCTGCATCCTGTCCAGCATGCCGCACCGGGAACAAAGAGGGAAAGCGAGAGTAGAAGCCCTTGAACTTCGTAGTCTTTTCCCTGCACTCCACAACCCACATCCCCCTTCGAGGCGAACTCCGTCCAGAGCTCTGAATCTCTTTCCAAGCAGGAGAAGAGCACGAGTTCCCTGCACATGGCAGGAGGCCCCCGAGGCGTCGTGTCTGCAAAAATTGAGGGTACGAGTTTGACGCCCAAAGGCTAAGGAGCCAGCCAAGGCTCCCCCTCCCGGGAGCACCCCTGTAGCAGAGGCCTCTCCCCGCCTCACTCCCATCCCTTGCACGACAGAGCCTCGCCAAACCGTAAACTTAGTCACGTTTACAAAGGCTGGCTTTTTTACCTTAGCTAAGGTTTAAGAATAAAGTTTTTTACTCAAACTCATGGTAATGAAGGGTAAGGATCACATCCAAGTAGTACACACTTACAATTTGATCCAATCCATAAGTTGTTGGCTCATCGCCCATGAGTTTCTCATATTAAATGTGCATTGTTGTCTCACGGTAGACATTAGTGAGTCCCTCCGCTTTGACATGTGGACCCATGGATTTGACATCTAACCTCAAAGTTCCTTTGCATTTGTAAGCCTAGTTTCACACGAGCTTCGAGGAAGAAAAGCTTGGTTCAAGTCTCCTGCCACCTTGTCGGAATGACATAATTGGAAGAGCAAAAAACAGAGAGCGATTTTAAAAAGGCCAACAACTCTTCTGGGGGATGGGGAGCGAAAGAGCTATGGCGGGCCCAAAAGAAGTCAAATCGAGCTACAACAAACCAGTTCTTGTTGCACAACTTTGAATCCCGCGTGCACATGATTTCCGCCGCATCATCTGAACCCAATCTAAGCTACAATGAAGTTTGGCACCTAAGCAGTCGAGGCAAGCCTATTCTTTACAAACACCTCTCTGAATTTTGGGATAAAGAAAATCAATACATTACTCAAAACACTTTAATTGTTGATGATTATGCATATTAGTGCTTTTATTATTGCTGCCATTGCTGTTTGATTATGTCAAGGCTTACAAATGTGCAAAAGCCTCACTTTGATGGGTTGTCATGTACATACTTATCTGGGGAGTCATGGCCTTGGATGTGGCACCTTTGCATGCTTTTCTAATTAGATGCCTAATTTGGTTTTTTTATGTACAGATTTCAAGTGTTTCATGGTGGCACACTCATCTCGCCTATAAAGATTGATGCGGACAAAAACGACCGAAAATAGCAGCTAATAAGCTCGTCGTCACTCGTGAAATTGCATAGAAAGTGACCCAAAATGGAATATTGATGGAAACTGATGCACGTTTATGTTTTTTATGCTTATGCGAGTGATCGCATAATTTTACGGATTTTCTTGACTCTATTTGGGATTTCTCACATAAAAAATGGTCTTTTTTGGGTTAAAGAATGAGTTGAAAATGGCCTAGTTTTGGTATAAAGTGGAGAAATGGCCTAAAAATTGACACATCAGCTGAGCATGCCATGGGGAAGAGAGTGAGGGCTGCTTGTTAGTGGAAAAATCTGCAATTTATCACTACTGTACAATAGCTTCCAATCTATCTGTGTTGCAGTCCCGCCTCTTCGGAAGCTTGTTTTGAGCTTGTGACGGAGTGAACTAGGGTTTCCCCTTACTGAAATGGTGTGTCGGCTTTAATTTAGAATCTCTTAAATCTTTGAAAAATCAAAAAATGGTCGCCATGAAGGTGGAAGCTCGTGTATTCCTTTCAACTATTTGATGTTACGACTATGTACTTGGGGGTGAGGCTACATGATACCATGAAAGAGGTTTGGGTTTTGATTGGGATTTGTGCTTGTATGAGCATTGAGGTTTCATGGCTGAAATTCTAGTGTTATTAATTGCTCTTTTTAAGAAATTGAATGTGAATTGATAAACCTTTCATCACAAACCCGTCTATGGAAACAAGCAAATCCCAAGCACAATAGGGGAGAGGGTTTGTGACTGTCTTGTCACAAACTCTCTTAGATTTTCATTCATGTTTAGAAAGAGAGTTGGTGATTTTCCACAAACGATTTTCTTAAAGCGTTTGTGACTCTCATCTCACGAACTCTCACAGTCAAAGGTTTTGCAGCTTCCTAGATAGACCGCACACATCCCGACATTTCTGGTGAACCCGACATGAAACTGTTGGGGTGGGAGTTTGTGGATTGATCTACACACTTAGTTAGCCATGGATGAAAATCCACAGACACATGGGATGCACTTTGATCCTGCAATCATGCAGATGTTTCAAGCATTTTCCATGTATATGTAGCAACAATAGGCATGGAAAGAAGCCATATTTCAACCAACAAAGCACTGCAATCTATTGTGAAGAGAATTGACCAGTTTAATGGCAAAGACATCAAGTATTTAGAAGATTATATGAAGGAAATGGAGTTGAATCGAGTGTGCAAGAAAGACATGGTCCGAAGTTTTGAGTTAGTTTGTGTCCCAGAGATCAGAGACCATATTAGGGCAATCCAAAATTCTCATGGAAGAAATTGGGAGGAATTCAAGATGTTCTAAAAGAACACTAGTTTATGGAGGACTCTGAGAGGGTTTCTAAAAGAAATTTCTTAAATTGGGTTGCAAGGCCTAAAGAAGGGATTTCTGTTACAGAGCTTCTCAGAGAGTTTGAGCGACACTATGCTCAACGATCACAAATTGAACGAGCTTCCTTGGATAGGGAGAGGGTAGAACTTTTTCTACAAACATCGGACAAAGAAATTGAGGATCTTCTGTAGGAGAGAAAATGGGGATGAAGGCCTCTCAAAGAGGGCTACTAGAGGTGGAGGAAGAAAGGATCCGGGTCCGTCTCAAGAGGCCATGGCAAGGGAACCTCCATCACAAGAATTACCAATGAGAGATGATGCACCAAAGGAAAATCAAGATAAAGAAAAGAGCCCATCATACAAGCTACAATCAGATATTGAAGCTCCAATAGATTTAAAGAAAGGTTTAGAGAAAAGGATCTTAAATATTAGCAAGGTGGAGTTTACATTGGGAGAAGTCCTTGGCATTGCAAAGAGAGAGTTCCATGAGGAAATCATTGATATCATCAGAAGAAAGTGACAGGTTTTAACGGAATCTATCCAATCAGAGGCTGAAGAGAGTGCTTGAAAAACACATGTGATACAAGTACGACAAAGGGATGAAGATGAGAATGTTGTAAGCTGCTACTAGTCTTCGAGCGATAGAAATAGGCATGTTAAATTTGAAGATGAATATGAAGAGGAAGCCACTCTTAAGAGTCACTATTCTAGGAACTCTTGGGCAAGGGCTACAATAGAAACCCTGGTTAAAGTGGGAGATCTTGAGCCTTATGTGGACTTAATAGACCATGGCTCGGAGATTAACCTCACGTCCAAGAGTCTCTATATGAAGGGAAAGTGGCCGATTGATATTGACCACGAGTGGATGATTAGGGAAGCAAAAACTCATCTAGGGATCCCTATGGTGCTTGTTCAAATGTTAATGTAACCATAGGGGATGTGAAATGTGAGCAAAATTTCTATGTTCAAGAGCTATCCTAATCCTTGGAAAACCATACATCACCGCAGTGTGAATGGAGACAAAAGTGCTGGATGATGAAATCTGCTTATGCTTGGGTCAAAATCAAAGATGGAAACAAGATGTTTAATCCTTGACAGTTTGCATTGACCATGAGAGAAATTGTGACAGCTTAAGGGATAACCAAGCAAGGAGTTTCAAGATCAAAGGGAGATGAAGGGTTTTGGCCGAGTACCATTGTAAAGCAAGAGTGTAGTGGGATGTGCGCAAGATCAAGTGTACCCAGGTTTGGAAGTAAGGTGGAAAGTGTGACACTCAAGGTGTTCTCAACACATTTGTATACACCTCATATGTTGGCATGGCCAATTAGGACTAAGATGCTATAATATACCCTTGGAGAATGAAAAAATGCCATTTCTTACCTTTGATAAAATTTTTGACCCTAAGATGTACACTAAGAATAATCCAAAAGTTGCACATAAGTAAAATGGATAAAATTACACTACAAGAGGCTCTTCATATTAGCGACGCTCACACAGCGACGCTCATAGCGACGCCGGCTGGGGTAAAAAAATAACCGAGCGCGCCCAAAAACTCAGATCTCAGATCTGAGTTTTTCGGCGCCCTCAAGCAAGGAGCAGGTAACGCTCTCCCTCACTCTCTCTCTCTCTCTCTCTCTCTCTCTCTCTCTCTTTTTCTTCTCCACACACACACACACACACACACACGAGGAGAGGAAGGAGAGCCAGGTATGCTCCTTCCCTCTCCTCATTCTCATGTTCCCTTCCCCTCTTTCTCTCTCCCTCTCTCTCTCTCTCACACACACACATACACACACACACACATAGTGTTTTTGAGAGAGAGAGAGAGAGAGAGAGAGAGAGAGAGAGAGAGAGAGAGAGAGAGTACAAACAAAAACAAAAACGCACACACACATACATAAACAAAGAATGCACACACACATTGAGAGAGAAAAAGAGAGAGAGAGCATGCATAAACAAAAAACGCACGCATTGAGAGAGGAAAAGAGAGAGAACATGCATAAACAAAAAACGCACACATTGAGAGAGGAAAAGAGAGAGAAAACATGCATACGATCCAAAAAAACGCACACACATTGAGAGAGAAAGAGAGAGAAACTAATTTAACGTCATAGGAAACTAATTAAAATTAAAAGACCTAAAGATCTAGCCGACGAGGAGTTGAACTCAAGACCTATTATTCAAGAGGGAAATGGCATAATCAATCTATCATACTTGGCATGGGTGATAGAAAGGTTATACCATTTATCTCTTTTTATTGGCACACACATCCACACACGCGCACACACACAAGAAGAAGAGAGTTATAACGTCGTAGGAAACTATCTTAAAAGACGTTAAAGATTAGGTTATATGTAGACTTACATTAAATTAGATTTAGGTTTATTTTTAACTAGATTTACGTTTATTTAAGCTAGATTTAGATTTACGTTATATTAGATTAGATTTAGGTCTCCATAGACTGCGATGCCTGCATGAAGCGGGTGAAGAAAGCCCTCAATGGAATATAGGGTATTGCTGCCTTCACTCATGGTGGGCTCCGTCGATCCAAAAGTACTGGTGAAATGTCTTCAGAAGATAGGGAAGAAGGTGGATCTTCAGGGCGGCAAGAGTCACTACATCCCCGACACAATGACCATCTAGACAACCTCTAGTCATTAGACTTACGTTAAATTAGATTTAGCTTTATTTTTAGTTAGATTTACGTTTATTTAGATTTACGCTTATTTACGTTAGATCGAGTCCACGCAAGAATTACTTACGGTTTAGGGTTTAGAGTTAGACGAACAGTGAAAAGATCTACTGTGAAAAGATGTTAAGATGAAGTGAAGTGCTACAGCTAGAGAATGCTCAGGTGATCTATTGACACTCCTCACTCAGACACTGTAAATCTTGTTTTTTCCCATAGTTGATCTATTATCATGTGTATACATGCAGGGCTTCAAACAAGCGGATACAGAGCATATGTCACATGTGGACCTAGACTGAATGCACGTAGGGCACCCTCACTGAAGAAGAAAATCTACGAAGGTCATCAAGCGTATCTTCCAGAGAATCATGTGTTACGCGACGGCTTTTTGGGAAGAGAGCCACCAAGGATGTCTGCACAAGCATGGTTAGAGCAGAAGGAGATGTACGATGACGGATTGCCTCGAGAGATGAAGAGACTATCTCTATGGTACGAGTTACCATACTGGCCCCGACTCATGATCAATCACTTGCTCGATCCAATGCACATATTCAAGAATGTGGGTAATCTACTATGGGACCATTTGACCGACAAGAAAGATACTTTGGGAGCCCGAGTTGACCTTAGAAATGTGGATCGTATGGAGCAATATTGGCCGCAAACAGCGTCTGATGGATCGATAAAACTCCCTAAAGCACCATGGATTTTCACAGGAGCCCAAGAACGCAAAGTAAAAGAGACCATTCGATCTTTGCGGACCCCCACTAGCGTAATGCACTCGCTCCGAACGTGTTTTACTAAAGAAGGAAAGCTTACCGATTTGAAGTCACACGATTGGCAAAAATGTGTCAGGTACGTTCATAGTGGACTTTAATATCATTGCATAAAATGTGGACTTTAATATCATTGCTGCACATACTTTACAGTTTATTTTACCGGTTGCGCGACCAAGGTAAGTTTGCAATGTACGACTAGCAAGTGACTTTATTTATAAACGTTTGAACGGCCACTCATAATCTTTGTTCGTTGTAGTATAAGTCATACACAGCAGCATGGTGTAAAGGTCAACATTTTAGGGTGGAACGAATCGACAAAAAGCGTTTTACTCAAGATTGTGGAATCATGGCAAAATTTGAACAGTCTAGTCGACGACGTTCGTCTGATGCAGATCCTGTGGTGGCGGAACTCACTTACTTCGGCACGCTGCAAGAGATTTTGAGGATCGATTACAGAGGATTTTTTGTCGACTTGTTCGACGTGCAATGGTTCAAGATAAGCATGGAGGGTCGCAACGCTACTGTGCGTAGAGGAGAGTCTGGTTTTCTTGAGGTGGATTCTACTAAGAAATGGACTGACCTAAGAGACACTTTCGTACTACCCGAGCATTGTGAACAAGTAAGTATGTAAATAGTTAACATCCCCCTTTTACAAGTTATGTGCTTGAAAGCTCTCATGTAAGTTATGTGGCTCTGGCAGGTAATATTTCATCCTACAAAGTCTACATCAAACTGGTGGTACGTCATAGAGGTAGCCCCTCGTAGTGCAAGGACGTATGAAGGCTACCATGTGCCAATCACAACGATATCAATGGAGGAGATCAGAGAAGATGCTCAATCAGAAGCCGCTGCGGTGGTGCCAGACGAGCATCAAGATGCTACTACTCTATATGGGGTGCATGCAGAGGAGCTACAAAATGAAACAGAGGATATGTGTTTAAACGGAGAGCTCTATATAGATATAGGAAGTTATGCTGAGTTATGCGAGGATGAGAGAGAGATCTCTTAAAGCCACAAATATTGTATTTGAACAATTTTGCTCCGTGTTGTAAAAGCTTTGGCTCTCTAAGTACCTTCCATGGTGTATAACGCTCTTTTCTACTCGTGCTCAAATCTTTTGATTGAAAATTCTGAGTTTTCGACTTGCCTCTTCTATCACTCAATTCATTGCGTCATTGTATTTATATGCGTCATTACGTCATTGTATTTAATGGTCTTTGCGTCATTGTCTACTCTATTCATTCAATATTAAGTTTAAATATTCGTGTGTTTAATGCAGGTATGGATGATGAGGAGTTTCTTTCTTCTTTGTCACCGCAGCAGAGACAGTGGTACGTGGAGCGTCATCGCTCTGGCGCATCATCGTGCGTTCCTACTCCATCCGCATCTCCCTCTCTTTCGGAGCATTCGGCGCGCTCCGAAGCTTCGGCGTCGACGAGACGAGCTTCACACTCGTCTAGACACCGGCGCTCTAGTGGTGGCGGTGGCGGTTGTTGTGGGGATTCCGCCACCGATGCCTCCACACCGCCTCGTGTTGGACGAGGCTCTTTACCCTCCCCTTCTTTGCCCGCCCCCACACCAGCCACAGCATCGCCATCTATGCCAGGTTTTGCACGGCTGACTGTTCCTAGAAGCTACACACCTCTACCTACTCCGCCAGGAGCCACCCCACTCGACACTCCTCGCTTCGGGGCCCAGACGCTGGTGGAGACACCTGACGTCCGTACCCCCATCGACACGCCGCTAGAGACCCCTGCCGGGACACCCAGGTTCACGCGTCACCGGCCAGAGGGCTTGCCTTACTCCGTCGACATCAGCGGCGGCATCATCATGGATGATGACGGCAAGAAGGTGATCTCGCGCATGCGTGGTCTTTGCTCTCAGCTGTTTAGACACTACATACTAAACAAATGGAGTGAAGTACCAAGTGATTTAAAAAACAGAGTCATCAGCATACTTCATGATGAGTTTCCCGTTCCAACACGGGATCAGCGCTTCAATGAAGACCTGATGAAGATTCGAATGCGCGAATACTGCAAACACAAGCGTTCCGAAGTGCAAAACGCAATCAAGAATGGGTGGAACAGGCCAGATTGGCTGGCCAAAGAAGATTGGAAGAATGCGAAGAAAGCAGCGCGCGAGAATCCCGACAAGTGGAAGCAACAAAAGGATGCAGCCAGAGCGCGAGTAGAGGCAGGGAGCTCGCACCACTTGGGGAGCGGTGGATGGGCATCATTTGAGGCCGATTTTGTAAGTGTTTTCACATTGCTCTTTATGTTCGATAGTTTAGGGTTTATGAGTTTTTTAGTTCTAACATAATGAAATCTTTGTATGTTTTGACAGTGGTCGATGACAGGACGTGATCCCACACCGTACGAGCGCGAGTACGCAGGCAGGAAGGGCTTAAACGCCCTGATGGACATTCTCATTTCTCACGGCGGCATGGTTAGTATTAGGGTTTACTCTTTTTTATTTTTTGTATTGTTTTATAAATGTCGTTATATGTTTATACTTACTGAAAGCTGTCTTATTGTCTTTTTTTGCAGAATCCGACAGATACGCCGCTTGGACGCGATGAGACGTCTGACTAGACGACGTCAGTTTAGCCGTAGCTAGATAGCATTAGTTTAGGGTTTCTCATAGCTTATGTATCATGAGACGGATTTTATACGTCTTTTTGAACCATGTATATTATTACATTTGTCACCGCAGTTCCTTTTGCCAATCAATTCTTTATGCCTATGATGTTGTACAATTGTCATTATTACATTTGCCAATCAATTCATTTTGCCTATGATGCCATACAATTGTCAATTTTGCAAACAATGCGTCTTGTGGGTGACTATTTTGGGTCTATTATCTACCCTTGCACTTTTTTTAAAAAGTGAATCAAGTACAATATGGTTGATGGGTGGCAGGGCATTCAATGCCCTGCCACCAAAAAAAATTTCTCTCGGGCGTCGCTATAAGCGTCGCTATTTATGGCTCTGTAGCGTCGCTATGAGCGTCGCTATAGTCTTCTGTGTAAACGTCGCTATATGCGTCGCTATGGACATCGCTATATGCGTCGCTATATAGCGACGCTCATAGCGACGCATATAGTGACGCCTATAGCGACGCTCATAGCGACGCTCTCGTAGCGACGGTTTTAGCGACGCCGGGGGTTATAAAAACCCAGTGTATTTTCGTCGCTAACAGCGTCACAAGAGCACACAACCTCTTGTAGTGTTAAAGATAAGCTTATGAAGCCTTACTGCACACAATATTTTTTCTATGGGCTCCTTGTACCACAAACTATAATATATATCAAATCCATGAGAAAATAATACTTATTTTATTTATTATAGTTTTTAGAAGAGTTGAATTATTTATTATTATTTGATGTAAATTTTCCAAGGAAGATCTATCAAAATTCAAGCGATAAAGTATGAGCTTTTTCATCTCACCACATTCGACATAACTATATCTATCAAATGGCTCTAGGATCTTGAGAAATCAGCCTTTCATCTATAGATATCTTGTGTAGATATAGTGATGTAAAAATTCCTAAAAATTTTCAAAAAGATAATTACTAATAATTTAAAGAAATGGGCAAAAAAACTCCAATAATTCCAAATATTCTCTTTAAGCATATGCATGATTCATGTGCAAGTTTATTTCAAAATTAAGTAAGTGATAAGAGACTTATATAAGAATCTATGCTAAGATCACAATGTTGTGACAGGGCGTGATCCTTATACACAAAAAGAACTATTTTATTTATTTTGTTTAAAAACCAATCTTTTTTGGTATGTTAATACTTATGCCTTTTATGTGGCCCCACCAATCTTGGCTCTAAGAAATGAGTATAGCTGGCATGTCATGCAATAACATTTGCATAAAAATCTTGCTTTTCTGCAATCTAAAACTGCATAAACTACCAAAATTGGTACACCTGATCTTGCATACACGCAGTGGTAATGAAGAAAAAGGTTCTCGCTTAACCCAAAGGGAGATGAAGCTTTTTCTGCAGGTGCCCTAATAGCAAAGGATGGATCAATATATTTTACAATGCTACAAGATTTAAAGAAATGACAAAAACAATATGTAACTAGTGTATAGAGAAAATACAAAAATCATGATTTTTTAGATGAGGATATGTACATTTTAGGTGTTTTTGAAGAGGTTTATTTTGTAGATACTATGGGTGATCTCAACGCTACATCAGGTTCTAGTTTTCAACATGGAAATGACCTGGTAAAAGTAGCTTCTATCAACATGTATATAGTCATTGAGTCTTTCAAAGATGAGGAGTGCTTCAATGTGCAAAAAGGACTAGAAGTGTGAGTGGAGACAAAGTACAAGACTGTAGCAAAGAAGGTGAAACTAGTGGCATTTCCTTTTCCTACAGATTGTAAGGAAAAGATGAATAAGGCTTCTTTGCAACCTAGTCTCTGAGATCCAAAATGAATTGGGCACAAGTTTATGCAAGAGTCATTGAAGATGTTAAAAGTTAGAAACAATGACTACTTGACAAAGGTTGAAAGAAAATGCTTTGAGATACTCTTCAAACACTGAAAAGCTTTTTCACTTGAGCCGCATGAGATAGAGTGTCTCGATCCTTCTATAGTGGAACCAATGGTAATATTCACATACCTCATGTGCTGTCATAAAATCTAATATCTAGCTAACCCAAATGATTTTCTCATATTAAACTCATCATTTAATGTGGGAGAATAAACGGGAACAAGAGTTAGAATAGAGACATGTGCTTCTAAACCTATCTTAGCAAGGGACCAAAAGGAGAGATGGTTGCATTTAATGTGAGAGAATAAATGGGAACAAAAGTTAGAATAGAGACATGTGCTTCTAGACCTATATCAGCACAGGACCAAAAGGAGAGATGTTGCATCTCAACAGGGGTCCCATAGGAGATATTCTACCAAAGAGCAATGTGTAATAAGTGCTTCTAGACTTATCTCAGCAGGGGACTAAGAGGAGAGATGGTTACATCTCAATAGGGGTCCAAAAGGAGATAGTCTATAAAAAAGAAACGTGCATCTAATGGAGCTTAAAGACCTTAGGGTTAGCTTTAAAGAACTCCATAGTTTAGTGTTAAAAGTCCTTATACCTTGGGCAAGCTAGGGCTATGTTGGAGGTGGGAACTTGGCCCAAGCTTGAGGTGCTTGTCATGCTTGTTGACTAAGGTGCTTGAGGTGCTTTTCGTGCTTGCTGACTAAGGTGCTTGAGGTGCTTGTCATGCTTAATGAGTAAGGTGATTGAGGTACTTGAGTAAAAAAGAGACCCTACAAAGGAGGGAGAAGCCCCAAAGTTTGGGGAATCTTTGACTTAACCTCCCACTCACCCAAAGGGCACCCCCTTTCTCAAGGGGCACGTGGACACATGCCAAGCTCTCCCTATGCTTGGCCACATGGTGTGCTTGAATCATATTGGCTGGGATAAAGAGGGATCCAATGAGCTTCTAGTTCAATTCAAAAAATATATAGATATTTTCAAGCTCTCTCTCTCAAAGGGGTAAGGAGGACACTTGTCCAAAGACTACCCATGTTGCTTAAAATGCAGTGTGCATATCATTGGCTAGGCTTAGAGGGGTCCAATGAGCTTCAAACTTGAGCTACAAGGAGGGGTCCACCAAAGCAAACAAGGCTCACACACTCATTTTTCATTAATTCTCACTTGGTGAAAGTGCAATAACTCCATCTCCTTCTCCAGGCTTGTTGATAAGTTGAGATCCTACACCAACACTCTTGGCTATGGAATGGAAATCCAACCAAGAGCCATGCTTCAATGCTTAAGCTTTCCATATTCTCCATCTTCATTACTGTTCTATAATGCTATGCTAAGCAAGAATAATAATGATAAGTGAGGAACTATTTCTTTCTCATATGAATGGTTCTTCTTACTCTTCCCTACCCTCATTCCCCGGTAGCTCTCTCCACCTTCGAAGGCGTTTGAGGCTTTATGACTGAGGCCATGGATGGTTAACTTGATTTTACAAAGTTCATGTTACGCTCCTGATGTATGAAGCTTCCCATATTCATAGCATCATCAAGGTCACAAGGAACACAAAGATTGTGTACCAAGTCTCTCTTTATGCGAGAATCTATAATACAAAGTCCTATTGGAGGGGGGACCGGCTCCACATAAATCCGGTCCTCAACTGTTGTTAAGTTCTTTAATCCTCTCGCTTGAAAAATTATTGTTCATGCCAAGTTAATTAAGTATAATGGTTATGTTGCTATTGCTAATTAAGTTCACCATCTTATGTTCTCAAAGTAGTCTCATAAAGATGCTCACTCTAATTCTCTTAATTCCGCTATTCTTGAAGTTCATAGGCCATTTTCATTACATTGGTATCAGAGCTATTGGTTTCTCTTTTCTTTCTGAAGAAGAGAGGTCCTTAAGTTGTCCATGAAAGGTTGGACCTATTCATTGCAATACGGTAAGTAGACAGCGATCTATTATTTTGGTTGAGAAGGACTTAGTTCGAGGTACACCATTGGGAACTATAGTCTTAATAATGGAGTCTCTTGGGGCTTGCCTTTGTATTAATCATTATTGAGCTACTAGAAAGTGCAAACAGGAACTATAATCAAGCGAGCAATGTTAGACCCTCTCCACTAGTCTTTGCAATCAACAGTGTCTAAACACCAGGGGTATGGCTGCTTGAGAGCTAATTTTCAAAGGTAAAGAAGAGTAGCAACTAAGGTTTTTGAGGGTACCAAAGTACAAAGTAATTTTATACATAAGTTTATTTAGCATGCCTGACAATAACCAAGAGAGTAGAATAAACATTGATAACTTTGATTTTGCAAATGAAGGGTGCTAATGATGATGCCCCCATGTTTGCCAATTATCTTGTCTAGGTTGTAGCAAGCTATGGGCAACCCTACTTTGCAAGCCAAAGTTATTCAATAACTTCGTGCTTATGGCATTTCCCTTCCTCTCCAAGAGGAGAGAGAGCTTAGGAGGCCTCTTGATGAGACTCCCATAAGAAGACTCTCTCCCATAAGAGAGGAGGAATCCAAATAATGAGAAAGTAATGAATCCCTAAGTTCCTCTAAAGATGTGGCTCTACGAAGACGTTGGTCTAAACGATCACCAACTCCTCCCAAGAGGAAATGGTCAGCCCACAGTCCTTCTCCTCATCACTCCGAAAGGGAAGAGAGGAAACAAAGGAAGAAAAGGGTAAGAAAGAGGTCACCCTCTTCTCCCTCTTATTCACCTTCCTCCTCTTTTGACAAAATAAATAGCTATTCTCCTAGAGAACACAAGAGAGGAGGACATCGCAAATCCTACCCTACGTGGAGAAGGTCCCAAAAGCTCAAGAAATTCAAAGAGGGAGGATAGAGTATCTCTTATTACCTATGATGGCAACCTTGGTGCCACTCACAAGGTATTGGCCTTCATCTAGCAATTCAATGTGCCCTTTGGAGATGAGGGCTTCACAGAGTCCTCCAAGCTACATCATGTAGCTATGCAATCTCAAAAATCTACTCGTCAATGGTGGGCTAGCCTTCATGGCAATGGCGAAGCCTCAAAGACATGGAAAACTCTACAAGTTTCCATAATGAAGAAATTCCTTGCAAGTGATGCAAAGTACAAAGTGCTTATCAAATGGCAAATTTTGAAGCTTCTCTCCAATGAGTCTATCCATAAATATGTGGACAAGTTTTGGGATTTACATCTCAAGGCTACTGTCATTCAAAAGATAGTACTTGAAGAGATGGTAGAGTACATCAACTCCCAACGACGTGGTTCTATTGTTGAAGTAATCCACCATACTATGGTTGCTTTGCACATCAATTTCCAACAAGGGGCTAGAAGGAATGTCAAGCCCATGGAAAGAAAAGACAAAAGTGATGCAAAGAGGAAAATCAATGCCCAAAATTCTTCTCAAGGCAATTCCAACAACAACAACAACAACAACAATTGTCCAAGGAGAAGGGAGTTTACAAAGGTAAAAGTAAACTCTCTCAAGAAGAGCTTGAAGCTTTTCGCAAGGACCACAAATGTTTTAAGTGTGGGGAGCAAGAACATGGCTATCGTTCTTGCCCCAAGAGAAATGCTTGCAACAATGAGACTCCTAGAGCTTCCACTATCAAAGCTCCAAAGAGAATGCTCATTGCAAAGGATCACCTCTCTCCTATGCTTGGGGAAAGGTAAGGGATCATGATGCCTTAATTTTGTTTGACCCTGGCTCTACTCACAACTTCATATCAACAGAATTGTCCACCAAGTTGGGCATTCAAGATTTTAAGATGAGAGATACTATAACTACTGATACAACTTTCAAGGGACAACAAGCCTCCGTTACTCCCTTGATTGGGAAGTTGAGGCTTCATGTCCAAAGCTACGTCCACATATAATTTTTTTAATCTCTCCTCTCCAACATGAGGATGTTATCCTAGGGGCACCATGGTTCACTCACATGGCTGCCACTATGAAGTTCCTTGAAAGGAGAATTTATTCCAGTTATAGAAAAAAGGCATGTATATAGATTCTAATGAGTCGGGAAGACCATATCCTTGGTAAATACACTTTCTTTTGATAAGTCCATGAAAAGATCTACTTTTGCGTATATGACTTTTGTTGGAGAATCTATAAATGATTCCAATGTTTTCACAAGTAGCAATAAAGGAAATCAAGAGGAATAAGAGTTTTCTAATTTCCTAAATGGATTCCAAGATGTTTCCATTGATGACATCCCTAGTGAGCTACCTCCAAAACCAGGGATGATGACCATGCAATAGAGCTTCTACCAGGAAGCTCACCACCTAATAAAGTTCCTTACTGAGTTTCACAAGTTCAACAAGAGGAGATCATGAGTCAAGTGCTTGAATTGGTGGAAAAAGGGATGGGGAGGCCTAGCTACTCTCCATTCTGTTCACTAGTACTTTTAGTGCAAAAGAAAGATGGCACATATCACATGTGTGTAGACTATAAAGCACTAAATAGGATCACTATAATCAGAAGAAAGATTTCTCGTGCCTCGGATAGAAGATCTATTTGATAAGTTACAAGTTTGGCCTGACAAATGCTCCAGCCGCATTCAAACTCATGATGAAAAAAAAAATCAGGCCACTCAAATTCTCTTGAGGAGTACAAGTGACACCTCCAGGTAATCTTTTAAGTTGTGAGAGAGAATACGATTTTCATTAATCAAAAGAAAAGTGAAATTTTCCTATAAGAGATTCAATATTTAGGTCACATTAAGATGGCACCTGTATGGATCCAACAAAATTAGAGGTAATAAAAGGATGGCCTAATCCAAGGAATCTACAGGAGCTACGAAGCTTTATAGGTATGTGTGCATGGTATAGATGCTTCATAGAAAAATTCGCTAATAGCAGGCCCATTACATGACTTAACAAAAAAGATCATTAAGTATTCATGGACTGCAAAAGTGTAAGAAGCTTTTGAGAAGCTTATCTCTCAATTTGTGCTCAGACTACTAGATCTCTCAAAGCCATTTGAGGTCCAATGTGATGCTTGTGATGATTGCCTTGGAGCTGTTTTGCTTCAAGAAGGGCATGCCATAGCATATGTGAGTCGAGAATCGGCTCTAATAAGCGAGCATTGGGAAAATATGAAAACGATCTACTAGCCGTTCTATATCTATTAGACACGTGGATACAATATCTCTTGGGGGTCCATTCATCCTACGAATGGATGACAAAGCCTCAAGAACTTCATGACGCAAACCAAGCTCTTCGAAAAACAAATGAGGTGGGCAAATTTTCTTCGCAATTTAAATTTCATATTGCTCACATTGCTGGCAAGCACAATCAAGTGATCGATGCACTTTCACGATGGCCAAGGGTCAATGTGTTATCTATTGTTAGGCCAAGGGTTACCCTGGAGGTCAAGGACCTCTGACCAAGGGCTGATTGCCGAGTGGAGAAGGGATCCTAGGGACAAGAGGCTATAAAAGGGAGGTTGGGCGAAGGATTCGGACACGGCAGTTCCCAAATGTCAGGCGAAGGGTTACCCTAGAGGTCAAGGACCTGGCCAAGGGCCGTCGGCTGCCCAGTGGAGAAGGGATCCTAGGGCCAGGAGGCTATAAAAGGGAGGTTGGGCGGAGGATTCATACACGGAAATTCCCAAGGTTCCACATTGGTATCAGAGCCAGGTGGAGAGGAGGGATAAGCAAGGAGCTATGGAGGAGGGATGCATGATGATATTTCTCTCTCTCTCTCTCTCTCTCTCTCTCTCTCTCTCTCTCTCTCTCTCTCTCTCTCTCTCTCTCTCTCTCTCTCTTTGGAGAATCGTGGGCAAGATCCTTGAGGAGACCTTTTTCTCCATGATGTGGGGCGGGCATGGCCCCTTGTATAAAGGAAGGGTACTTGTGTGAGAGGGACTGCTTGACAGGGAAGTCCCGTGGGTAAGGACGCTTGCGGAAGGGAGGGAGCAAAGCTCAACCTCCACCAAATCGCTTGCAGGAGGATTTGATGGGAGCAGAAGGCGGAGATCGCCAACTCCCGACACAGGGCCGCGACTAGGGCGAGCACTGCAATGGGCAAGACTGCCTCCACGACTCCTGCGCAATTGGCTGCCATCGCTCACAATAAGCTTCCATACTTTTTTAATTATTTTGTTATGTTTGTTTTACTAGGGCATCCAATTTTTGGGCAACCTCCCCTGCTAAGAGGCACACTCCATGCGGAGTGTCGGACATCAATCCGTTTGTGAGCATTCAAAGCATCACTATTGCCCCCGATCCATCTCGAGACTTCATCTTCATACTCTGTAGACCATCATTACCTTTTGCATGCCGTTCCAAATCAGTGTTTGCTAAGGGTGGTAGCCCATGCTATGCATGCGAGGCTACATCCCATGGATGAGCGACAATTGTGCTCCAGCATGTTGCATGTCATCATGCGCCAAAGGCCACCGTCATGGGCTATGCAAGGCATCCAAGGTGTAGGGTTTTTCCATGGTGGGCCCGAACACAAGTGCCTTGCAGTGCTGGTTCCCTTTGGTTTTTGGCGCGGTGGTCTTCGAGCATATCATGGGCCGCCATGAGCACCGTCTTCATCGTCGGTCTGCTGTGAAATTGTACACGTCTTTACCACTCGATCAAAGATAACGGTACTCTCGGATTTCAAAGAATGATGTCGGGACCAAAGCAGATAAAAGTCATGCTAACATTCGCAATTGGGAAGCCAATGGCAAGGCCATGTCTTCCAGCATGGAGCAATCTCGACAAAGAGATTACGACAAGGATGATGTTACTGATTGATTCAAGACGCGTTGATTGATGTAAATTAAGAGTGTTGTTATCAAAATTTCATGTGAGCAAGGCTTATTACAGATATACAAAACCAAGCAAGGCTGCCATCAACAAGGATACAGACAGGTTGAGGCATGTGATTAATAAGGTGTGCATAGTTTTTTTTTCCAGTTTGTTTGGCCAAATGTCCCAAACCATGCTGTATATTTCTATCAAGCAACAAAGGTGAATGCACTTTAAGCACTCCAAACACAAGCAGGGCTTGTGAAAATTCTCATAAGCACTCAAATTTTATTGCATACATTGATGGAACAGGCCAATTTTTTAGTATCTCAAGGAGACAGGCATGGCCTATTACTGGACTTGTTGAAGGCAGCAAGTTTCTTGGCATGGCCGACTCCTTGTCACTGTTTCTACACGTTGCTAGAGGATGCTTACCACACAATACTGGTTCTCGACATGGTCGACTCTTTTGGTCATGATATCTGCAGCCACATCCGTTGGCTCTCAGCACAAACATATTTATGTGAATCAAGGCTTCAATTTACGAATCTTGCATTGAGATTTTTCCCGTTTGGGGTCTGCTATGAGCACACGCCTTTGGGGAATTTCTCCATATGCCTGCAGGATATTTTAGGCCAGCTTTCTCTTGCGCAACAGAGATGGTTATGATCTACATTTGAGTGAGCTTTTCCTTTGGCATCTCCAGACAACTGGTTACAGTAGGATGATAGGTTAGACCATGTTCATTATTGTTTATTTCTCCATGTTTATACATTTACATTGGAAACTACTACTTTTGTGCAAAGCAAAGTGCTTTGACACTTTTACATGAAGCAAGGTTTCTCCCTTGTGCCAAGGTACTGCCCAATGACTTGGTATCAAGGGCAGTGGCACACAAGTTTGGGGAACTGGCAAAATAGGGAATATCACTCACATAATCCCTCCCAGTACATCTGTGCAAGGCACTTATGGTTTTGGCTCTCACGTTTGAGGCAATCATTTTTGCCAAGGGCTTAAAATTATGCATGCACGTCATGCTAGCTAGGTAGATTCAATTCTACCGCCTCATGCAATATGCTTCCACTATAACCCTAGACACTTTGTCATGGACAAGATAAGTTTTGGATTGTTTAACATGATTTTTTGGTTACTGCCCACACACAACAACACTAAAAGGAATCTAAATTTAAGACTTAATTCACCGGCAAAGTGCCATATTTCAGTCATTTTTGTACAGTCACGATCCCCTACATGGTAGGTGGGGCAAGATGTGACTTGTGTTTTCTGTTACCTCTCTCGATGAGAGCATTCTACAACCAACTTGTTGCATGCTTATAGGATATGCTGCACGCTACACATAAGATGCACACGAGCATGGGTGCAGTATATACTAGGTAGTAACTTAAGGAAAGTTCCTCAGCCCAACATTCTCTCTCTCTCTCTCTTTCTTATTTATCTCCAAGGATAATGAAAAATTCTAAGAATATTCTGAAGATATTTGTTTGGGAGTTAGCCTGAGCCAAGGTGCTCTAACTCTCAGCTACAAATAGGGCAAGACGCCATCTAAATTAGTCTTCATCGATTCGTTGATTGAACACTAATTTCCATAAGGGCTATGAGCCACACACACACTGGCTAAGAGTCATTGTCAGATCTTGGGTACTACCCAACTGTTGGCATTCAATCTTAAACTCACATCAGCTAATCTATACCGCAGAGTCTAGAGGCAGTAAATAGTTGAGACAACATGGCTATTCATACGAGCTAGGCATCTCACGTGTGTGGATCTCTCGTTCTCTCTATAGCACTATGAGTGTCTATGGCATCACATTTTTGGGGTAAGACCCAACGGGTGTTTACTAAATCACCCCATAGGCATTCAAGATCACAACTTGATCTATCCTAGTTGTATTTTCGAAGAAAGAAGTCCCCAATCTACCAGGGGGTAGTGGACAAATTCAACTTTTCAAGTTGATTCCAATCATTTTATACACGGTCGACTATGTTGGTTATCATTACCTGCTAGTTGAGCTGGTTATCGTTACTTGCTAATTGAGCAGATTCTATAAAGGGTCTTACCAAGGGTTTTGACTACGTAGCCTATTATAACCAAAGGGTTTGGATTTCAAAGGCAACACCCAGGGTACCCAGTGCAATGTTGCTTGTTTTTTTTTTCCACAGGTGGGAGACATGCTCTTGTGCATTTGAATATGGGTAAGTGAACATGAGGTTCATTCCCCAAGTACGCATCTATTGCTTTGGTGTTATTCCATTTTTACATATGATTTGTTTGATTTTTTCAACTCGTATAAATACAATTGAATGTTTCAGAGACATGCCAAGGGTATGTTGTTAACAAAGTATTTTGGGCCGTCGTGTCCAATATACATTTCTGCATTATGCTATTATGAACCCACTTGTAGGGTTCGCTTTGGCACATGTTGTCACATGGGATACAACATGGTCTAGGAACTCAAGGAGTTCGGTTTAGCTAGTGTGGAGCAATGATCATGAGGGTCCCTCTCACTCTTGTCGCGGAGTGTTTTGCAGTTACCTACACACACAAGTATATCTTGTACTTGATGGATGTCGCTTTTTCGGCCATCCTTATTTGAGACATATTCTAGATGTGGCGAATATGAGTCTCTGGCCTGACACTGGTGCCTAATTCCTAATAATGTGCCGCGACGATGTCCCTACGTGCTGGTCGCATCCGTTTATTAGACCATTTGGCGCACACTGTATCAGGAACAACTTCAGTGGCCAAAAATTTTCGTGGACTACGTACAAACTTGTTCCGATTACAAGTGCGGTGAAACCACCTTAACGGAGGATCGTTTCTACATATAGCCAAGTATGCTATGTTCATGAGAATGTCTCATGGTTGGTACCTAGGTGTGACTGGGTTGTCACATTCTGTTATGGTCCAACATTTGTTGCTCGGCTTTCCTGAATGTACCGTGGAAAGTCTCGTCATGGAATTGCGGTTTGGATAGGTTTGTGTTAAATGCATGCACACTAGGTGTTATGGGCCCTAGTGTTTAACATTGATTTATTTGGAGCAGCATGAAAATTCATGGACTTTATTCTTTCTACACCTTTTTGCACTGCAAGTGCAATCTCTACTGGAGATTTATCATGAGTTTACACCGTGCCTAGTATTGGCTCAAGATGGGTGTCTGTGGTTGGATGGTCTAAGCTCTATGAGCTTACTCCAGTCCAACCCGCTTTCAACCTTGTTGGTTGTTTCCACTCCATATCAAATATATGGCTGGATACTCAATGGTTGAGTCATAATTTATCGTCAGTTGTGGAAGACTGTCTGTAAGTGCTTGGGGGAAGCACCTCACTCTTACTGCTGCTATTCATCCCGTGTTGGATGGGCAACTTACAAGTAATTTTTGTGAAACGATTTGCTAAGAGCATACGTTAGCACAATACATTCTGAATGGACGATTCTCTCCCTATTCTAGAATTTGCATAAGTAAGGTTTTCAACTTTGAATACCTGTTGTGGTGGGGTTGGATACCATTTCAATAGTTTCGTAAGTCAAGGACTTAATAGGTGTGCTGACAAAGTATGTTGGCAGGCAACCTTCATTAGGGGCAAACATGTAGTTCTGTGTGTTCCAAAATGTTCAGCAATTTGACATGAGGAAACTCCCTATTCTGTCCCCCAGTAGCTATGAGATTTTCAAGATACCCATGCGAGTGGAATTTGGCTCACAACTTGATGGAAATTTGCACCAAGGTTTTCTTGCATTTTTCTAGTATCTTTCAGAAAGTCTAAAAACTGGTTATGCCTTTAGACACCTTTTAGTTGTGGTTACTCCTTTAAAGTACTCAAGTGAGTTAAAAAGTGAGTTACCATTTAGATACACCTGGTTGCAAAAGGACAACAATGTTGAAAATCAAGATGTTGCTCTTGGTTTCATTGAACCTCCTCGCTACACGAAATATCATAAACACAATTGGCTTGCGTATGAGATGCCAATAAGGAAAACATCAGTGTTCTTACGACGATACTACCACTTGTGTTTTTTTTGAGGACGAAAATGCTTCTAAGGGGGGAGTAATGTCAGGCCAAGGGCTGCCCTGGAGGTCAAGGACCTGGCGGCTGCCTAGTGGAGAAGGGATCCTAGGGCCAAGAGGCTATAAAAGGGAGGTTGGGTGGAGGATTCGGACACGGGAGTCCCCAGGGGTCCACATCTATAACAACTCACAATGATCTATCTTTTATGATAGATGAGTATGCTACTGACCAAGACTTTAAGTACTTATTATAGCCTTTGCATATCAGGGAAGAAAAAAGAACCATTCACCTTGGAGAATGGTTATCTTCCAAGCGGCAATAGGCTATGTGTTACTCACCCATACAATAAGAAAATCATGTATGAATCCCATGCTAAGAAGGATTTCATAATCTAATCTTCAAGGAGTAAAAATGTATTTTTTTTGGCCTACCTTGAAAAGTAAACCAACCATGAAGAGTATGTTTCAAAATGCATGGTATGCCAAAAGTTAAAACTTGATGGAGGGAAGCAACTTGGATTGTTTCAATCGATAGGCTTAGCAAGAAAACACACTCTATGCCTATCAAAAAGACTATTAAGGGACAAAGTTTTCATTGATGACATCCCTAGTGAGCTACCTCCAAAACGAGGGGAGGATGACCATGCAATAGAGCTTCTACTAGGAAGCTCACTGCCTAATAAACCTTCTTATTGAGTTTCACAAGGTCAACAAGAGGAGATCATGAGGCAAGTGTATGAATTGGTGGAAAAAGGGATGGTGAGGTCTAGCTCCTCTCCATTCTGTTTACCAGTATTTTAAGTGCAAAAGAAAGATGGCACATATCACATGTGTGTCGACTATAGAGCACTAAATAGGATCACTATAAAAAAAACAATTTCCCATGCCGTGACTAGAAGATCTATTTAATAAGTTACAAGTTTTGGCCTGACAAATGCTCCAGCCGCATTCAAACTCATGATGGACAAAAATTTTCAGGCCGAATTCTCATGAGGAGTACAAGTGACACCTCCAGGTAATCTTTCAAGTTGTGAGAGAGAATACGCTTTTCATTAATCAAAAGAAAAGTGTATTTTTCCTACAAGAGATTCAATATTTAGGTCACATTATCTTTCAAGATATTATATGTATGAATCCATCAAAGTTGGGGGTAATAAAAGCATGGACTAATCCAAGGAATCTACATGAGCTAAGAAGCTTTATTAGTATGTGTGCATACTATAGACGTTTCATAGCAAAATTCTGTCAAATAGTAGGACCATTGCATGACTTAACAAGGAAGAACATTAAGTACTCATGGAATGCTAAAGAACAAAATGCCTTTGACAAGACCAAAGAGAAGCTTACCTCTCAACTAGTCCTTATACTGCAGGATCTCTCAAAGTCATTTGAGGTCCAATGTGATGGTTTTGGTGATTGCCTTTTAGCAGTCTTGCTTCAAGAAGGGCATGCCATAGCATATGAGAGCCGAAGGCTCAAAACAAATGAACGGGTCTTGGGAATTTATGAGAAAGAGCTTTTAACTGTTCTACATGTCCTCGACACATGGAAGCACTATCTCTTGGGGGCTCCAATCATCCTACGAATGGATCACAAAGCCTCAAGAAATTCATGATGCAAGCCAAGCTCTCCAACAAGCAAATGAGGTGGGAAAATTTTCTTTCACAATTTAAATTTCATATTGATTACATTGCTGGAAAGCACAACCAAGTGGTTGATGCAGTTTCACAATGACCAAGGGTAAATGTAGTGTCTATAGCAACTCACAATGATCTATCTTTTATGATAGATGACTATGTTATTGACCAAGACTTTAAGTACATAATTACAGCCTTTGCATTAGAGAAGAAAAAAGAACCATTCACCTTGAAGGATGGTTATCTTCCAAACGGAAATAGGCTATGTGTTACTCACCCATATAATAAGAAAGGTCATGTATAAATCCCATGCTTTTCCTTATGTGGGGCAAAGAGGGATTCCATAATCTACTCTTCGAGGAGTAGAAATGTATTTCTTGTTAAGTGTGGAGCGTGAATTTACCCTTGTAATTTTTTGTATTAAAAACACACATTTGTAGGGCTCCCGTTATGAGGAAAAGCCATTGTGCGTGAAGAAAAATCATCGGAAGATTCCTTTTCACCGGAATATTATGGCCGGATGGAAAGTGGTCGAAAAACGACCGGTCGGTTGGCCGGTGTCCGGTAGTCAATGGCCGGTGGCCGATGGCCGAATTCAAAGGAGGGCTTATCTTCTCAAGGGTGGCCACACATGTGCGGATTGGAGGGTCCGATTTGGACTTGTCTACACAAGGGCAGCTACACATGGCTGCCTCTCATGAGAGAGGGCAGCCCTTTTGGCCTATAAAAGGAGGCCTTTTCTACATACAAAAACGGATTGTGAAGCATTGTGAAGTTGATGTGAGGTGGTGAGAGTGAAGCCTAGGTGGGAGCTCCAAAAGGGTATAATCCCTTTGTAATATACCTTCTTGTTTTGAAGTATTAAATCCATTGAGTGGCTGCTTTCCCGTGGACGTAGCCCACATTGGGTGAACCCGTATATCGTGTGTACTCTCTCTCTCTCTCTCTCTCTCTACTCTATAATCTCTTGTGTGTGAAAATTATCTCTCTCCATTCAGTAATCTACTCAATTATCTACTTAGCTATGTCATATTTCTTAACAATTGGTATCAGAGCAAAGCTTGCTTGTAGCTAAAGTATCTCAAGGAAAGGATTCCTTGAATTGAGTGGGAGTAATGGTGGAGGAAGGGAACCTCAAGATCAAGAAGTTCAACGATTGAACTACAAACACTGGAAGATACAGATTGAAGACTATCTCTACCAGAAGGATCTTTATTTGCCACTAGGCGATCTTGCAAAGAAGCCTACAAGATGGCAGATGAAGCATGGATTGTCCTTGATCGAAAGGCACTGGGAACAATATGAGTTAAGCTTGGCATCAATAGTGGCCTTCAATGTTTCAAAGATGAAGACCACGGAGGACTTGATGAAGTAACTTGATGGCCTCTACGAGAAAACATCGACATCCAATAACGTACTTCTCATGAAGTTCTTGTTCAATCTAAAGATGGCAGAGAATGGTTCAGTTGCAGAACACCTAAATGACTTTAACACCAACATAATTCAACTTCAATTGATGAAAGTCAATTTCAATGATGAAGTGCAAGCTCTCATTATACTATCATCTCTACCGGATAGTTGGGACAACCATGTGATGGCTGTAAGTAATTCTATCTCTGGTACAAATACTCTTAATTTTGATGATGTTGTGGATGTTCTCCTAAGCGAGGAAATGCAAAGGAGAAGCACAGGAGAATAATCAAATGCTGCACTGTCAGTGGAAACAAGCGGAAGGCCTAAGGAGAGGCTCAAAAACCAAAAGGGTCGTGTACAAAGTCAGTTCTTGAATGTTGGAACTGCGGCAAGAAGGGACACGTCAAGAAGTATTGTTGGTCCAAGAAGAAGAAGGAGTCGGATTCTCAAGACAACAAGCCAACATCGGAGGCCAATGTGCCATGTAAAGTAAAGCAAGATGCTTTAATTCTCTCATTAGACAATGTGTCTAATTCTTGGATAGTAGACTCCGGGGCTTCATTCCATGTGACACCACACAAGCAACATTTCCAAGATTACACCAAAGGTAATTTTGGGTATGTATTCTTGGGAGATGATGAAACTTATGAAATTGCCGGCAAAGGTACCATTTGTGTCAAAACTACTAACAGAAATGAATGGAAGCTTAAAGATTTTAGGCATGTTCCTTCTCTTCGCAAAAACTTGATCTCTACAAGACAATTGGACGCTGAAGGTCACAACATTGCATTCAGAAACAAACAATGGAAGATCTCAAAGGTATCTTTGGTGGTTGCCAAGGGAGAAAAGGTCGGTATACTTTACTTTTGTACTATACTGTTAGCATGCAATCTTCAACTTGTACAACAACTACAAAAGTTGGCAGTGCGACGTGGCACTATCGGCTTGGGCATATGAGTGCCAAAGGAATGCAAATCCTTCAAACAAAGAAGCTTCTACCAGGTTTGAAAGAAGTGGACTTAGAGTTCTTTGAAGATTGTGTTTATGGTAAACAAAGGAGGGTAAAATTTCAAAAATCAAGAAATGAAAGAAAAAATAAAAAACTTGAGTTGGTTTATTCTGATGTTTGGGGTCCTTCAAGTATACCATCACTTGGTGGCTCATTGTACTATGTAACATTCATAGATGCTACGACTATGAAAAAATGGGTTTATATAATGAAGAATAAATCCAATTTTTTTCCATATTTCAAAGGTGGAAAGCCTTTCTGGAGAATGAAATAGGTACTAAGGTTAAATGTCTCAAATCTGACAATGGAGGCAAATATTGCAGCCAAGCTTTTGAAAGCTTTTGTGCTAGCAATGGCATTTAGAGCAAAAGACAACCCCAAGGACACCTCAACAAAATGGGGTTTGGAAAAGGATGAACAAGACAATCATGGAGCGAGCACGAAGCATGCGACTACATGTAGGCTTACCGCTTAAGATTTGGGCGGAAGCAGTAAGTACGTCTATGTATTTGATCAACCGATCACCCTCAACGGCATTGGATGGGGGAGTTCCAGACGAGGCATGGACAGGTAAACCGGTGAATTATTCATTTCTCAAAGTGTTTGGGTGTGAGGCTTTCATGCACATAGATAGAAGCCTAAGATCAAAGCTAGATGCAAAGTCCAAAAAGTGTTTTTTCATTGGCTATGGAGAAGGTGACTTTGGATATCGCCTATAGAATCCTGAAGATGGTAAAATCTTTAGGAGTAGGGATGTAATTTTTAAGGAACAAAATATGTACAAAGATTACTTGGAAAGAAAACAAACAAAAGAAGCAGGTGATGAGTACATGGAGCTTGAGGACGGTGAAGACTCAAGGACTACAAACGGTGACAACGTACAACAACGTCAACCAAATGAGGAACCTCAACCTATTCCCCAAAGATCTACAAGAGCAAGTAGACCTCTAAAAAGGTTTATTTCTTCCTTCAACCATCTCTTGATCTCAGACTCAAGAGAGACGGAATCATACGAGGAAGCTATGCAACACGAATCCAAAGAAGAATGGATAAAGAGCATGCAAGTAGAGATGGACTCATTACATCGCAACCAAACATGGGAGTTGGTTGAGTTGCCTAAAGGTAAGTGGGCACTTCAGAACAAGTGGGTGTATAAGCTGAAGGAAGAAGAAGATGGGAAGAAAAGGTTCAAGTCTAGGCTTGTGTTAAAAGGGTTTTCTCAAAAGAAATGTATTGACTTCAATCAAATATTTTTTTCTCTTGTAAAAATGAACTCAATTAGGTTTGTCTTAAGCCTTGTGGCTACTCATGATCTAAATCTTGAGCAAATTGATGTAAACATGGCATTACCTCACGGTGACTTAGAGGAGAAAATTTACATGCTTCAACCAAAGGGGTATGAAGTAAAAGGTAAGGAGAAAAAGGTTTGCAAATTAAAGAAGAGCTTGTATAGTTTAAAGCAAGCATGAAGACAATGGTACTTGAAGTTTGATCGATGGATGCTTGATCATGGATTTAGAAGGTGGAACTCAGATCATTGCGTCTACGCAAAGAATTTGGAAGATGGGAAGTTCATCGTCCTAATGTTGTATGTTGATGACATGCTGATTGCAAGTGCTACCATGCACGGCATCAAAGACCTAAAAGAAGAGCTGTCTAAATATTTTTCAATGAAAGATTTAGGTGATACAAAGAGGATACTTGGTATAAATATATCAAGGGAAAAAACGAAGAAGAAAATAAAGCTATCTCAAGAGGATTACCTCAAGAAGGTGCTAGAAAGATTTGCAATGCAGAATGCAAAAACGATTTCTACACCTTTGGTTGCTTACTTTAAACTAACCAAGGATATGTGTCCGAAGACAAAAGAGGAGATAGTCTATATGTCTAAAGCTCCATATGCTGCAATGATAGGTTCTCTTATGTATGCTAGGGTCTGAACAAGGCCAAACATTTGCACATGTAGTGGGAGTTGTAAGTAGGTTCATGGACAACCCAGGTAAAGAGCACTAGCAAGCTGAGCTGTGAAGTGGATACTTAGGTATCTGCAAGAGAAAACAACAAATGATTTGTATTTTGGAGGAACTGATATTTTTCTTCAAGGGTATGCTGATGCAGATATGGCAGGTGACAAAGATACTCGAAGGAGCACTACTGGCTATGTCTTCACGGTTGGAGGCACAACAGTAAGCTGGGCTTCAAAGCTGCAGAAAGTGGTCTCACTTTCTACCACAAAAGCAGAGTATGTAGCAATGACGGAGGCAAACAAAGAAATTCTGTGGCTTCACAAATTCTTAAAAGAGCTTGGATTCAAACAAGACAATTGTGTCTTGTAAAGTGATAGCCAAAGCGCTATCCACCTGGCAAAGAACTCAGCCTTTCATTCAAGGACAAAGCACATTGAGGTGAGATATCACTTCATACGCACTCTTTTGGAAGAAGGACATCTAAAGCTAGGAAAGGTGCATACAAGTGAAAATCCCACAGACACGTTTACAAAGGTCGTCAAGAAGGAGAAATTGAGCTTTTGCTCATCTTAAATCGGCATTCAAGATTAAGAAGGCAGGATGGAAAGCAGTCACACGTTTGGTGTGGAGATTAGTCTCCAAGTGGGAGATTGTTAAGTATGGAGCCTGATTTACCCCTTGTATTTATTTGTATTAAAAACTCACATTTGTAAGGCCCCCGTTATGAGGAGAAGCCATCGTACGAAGCAAAATCATCAAAATATTCCTTTTTGCCGAAATATTATAGTCGGATGGTGGCCGGAAAGTGGTTGAAAAACGACCGGTCGGTTGACCAGTTGGTTGGTGGCCTGTAGTCAATGGCCGGTGGTGGCCGATGTCGAAAGTCAATGGCTGGTGGTCGGCGGCCAAATTCAATGGCCAATGGCTGATTTCAAAGGAGGGCTTGTCTTCTCAAGGGTAGCCCCATATGGGCGGATTGGAGGGTCTGATTTGGACTTGTCTACACAAGGGCGGCTACACATGGCTGCCTCTCATGAGAGAGGGCAACCCTTTTGGCCTATAAAAGGAGGCGTCTTCTACACACAAAAACGGATTGTGAAGCATTGTGAAGTTGATGTGAGGTGGTGAGAGTGAAGCAAGGTGGGAGCTCCAAAAAGGTATAATCCCTTTGTAGTCTACTTCTTGTTTTGAAGTATTAAAACCATTGAGTGGCTGCTTTCCGTGGACGTAGCCCACATTGGGTGAACCACATATATCATGTATACTCCTCTCTCTCTCTCTCTCTTTCTCTCTACTCTATAATCTCTTGTGTGTGAAACTTATCCTTCTCCATTAAGTAATCTACTCAATTATCTACTTAGCTACGTCATATTTCCTAACATTTTTGTTGTTCTACCATGAAAAGTAAACATACAAGAGTATGTTTCAAAATGCGTAGTATACCAAAAATTGAAATCTGATCGAGGGAAGCAACTTGGATTGTTTCAGTTGTTGATAGGCTTAGCAAGAAAACACACTCTATGCCTGTCAAAAAGACTATTAAGGCACATCAAATGGCAACCCTCTTTAGATCTCAAATTTTCAAGTATCATGGCTTGCCAACATCCATAGTATCGAACAAAGATCCTAGAATGACCAATAATTTTTTGGAAGGGTCTCTTTGAAAATCTAGGAATTATATTAAAATTTTCTTTTGGCCTATCATCCACAAACGGATGACCAAAGTGAAATAACTAATCTAGCGATTATTGATCTACTAAAACGCTATGTCATAGAAGTAGATCAACATTCTCAATGAGAGAAGTACCTACCTCTTATAGAGTATGTGTACAATGACATTGTACATACTTCTATCGGGAAAATACCTTTCGAGGAGAAAGAGGAAAGACTCAAAAGTCCCTTACTTCTTAAAGTACATGGGAAGATCTTCGCTATTGATGAATATAGCCAAGACTCACAAGAACCTTTCCCAAAGACTAAAGAGGTTATATTCATCTCACATCAAAGGCAAAAAGGGATGATGCTAATAAGCACAAAAGAGCCTTAGCCTTTAAGGAAAATTATTGGGTCTTGCTAAAGTTTCTCAAGGCTCGTCTAAGGCATACTATGGGCAAGAATCCTACGGGCTACCAAGAGTATTATGCTAAACTAGCAAAAAGATACTATGTTCCTTTTTAATTTTTTTAAGCCAATCAATGAGATGGGTTATTAGTTAATGCTGCCCAACCATTGGCTCACGCACAATGTTTTCTATGAGAGCCTATGTATGCCTTACAAAGGAGCACCACCAAAAGAAGCAATACTTGCAGACCCTCCAAAAATCAAAGATCAAGAAGAAGTACTTCAATTTGAGTCCATTCTCAGACATGAAGACAAGGTATTAAGAAACGGTAAGATTATCCAGTGATATCTTGTTAAGTTTAAGAATTATCTTTTTAAAGATGCTAGATGGATGCAAGAAACCTAGGTTAAGGATAATATAAACCTTGTCAATGCTTACAGTGCTACACTAGAGTAAGAAAAAATGCATTTTAAATGAACAATGTTTTTGTCTTCTAAGACTAATTGTCTTTTTATGGTGCACAAATTTAAATAGTATACATGCTTAGAATCATGTTTCTGATGATGACGTCTCACAAAAACCAAGTAGAATTTGTCACTCAACTTTAAAAATATGATATGGACTCAAGAGCAGACATGCTTGCGACAGATAAGTCTCCCAAGCAACAAATGGATTAGTCATCCATTCTGGAATGATGTCGTAGGGTAAAAAGGGATTCTCTACCCACTAAGAAACATGGACTAATGACTAGGCTTTATCTTATCTACCTCATAGTCAAGGACGACTATGATTTCAAGATAGGGGTAATGTCATAAAATCTAATATCTAGCTAACCTAAATGATTTTCTCATATTAAATTGATTATATAATGTGGGAGAATAAATGGGAACAAGAGTCAGAATAGAGACATGTGCTTCTAGACCTATCTCAACAGAGGACCAAAAGAAGAGATGGTTGCATCTAAATAGGGGTCCAAAACGAGATGTTCTACCAAAGAGCAATGTGTAATCAGTGCTTCTATACTTATGTCAGCAAGGGACCAAGAGGAGAGCTGGTTACATCTCAATAGGGGTCCAAAAAGAGATAGTCTATCAAAGAGCAACATGAATCTAATGGAGCTTAAAGACCTTAGTTTAGCTTCATCAAAGACCTCCAAAGGTTAGTGTTAAAAGTCCTTAAACCTTAGGCAAGCTAGGACTATGCTTGAGGTGGGAACCCGGCCAAAGCTTGAGGTGCTTGGTGACTAAGGTGCTTGAGGTGCTTGTTGTGCTTGCTGACTAAGGTGATTGAGGTGCTTGTCATGCTTAATGATTAAGGTTCTTGATGGAATTATTTGATTTAACCAAAGGGCACCCCCTTTCTCAAGGGGCACATGGACACATGTCAAGATCTCCCTATGCTTAGCCACATGGTGTGCTTGAATCCCATTGGCTGGGCTAAAGAGGGATCCAATGAGCTTCTAGTTCAATTCAACAAATATCTAGATTTTTCAAGCTCTCTCTCTCTCAAAGGGCTCGGGGGGTTCACTATGTGTAAAACTACCATATCACGTGCGTTCAAGACATGTTTGTAAAACCCCTTATCTGTGAATTTTGTTAAGAATATAATGTACCCTTTTCTTTTAAAAACTGTAAGTTTTTTTCAGATTTGAAAAAATAATGCCCTTCTGTATTTATATTTATGTAAGTTTCAAGAACTTTAAATACCCTTCTATTGAACTCACGTGATAGGTTACATTTTTATTAGGTGACCTACCCGGGTCAAAGGGGCAAGGAGGACACTTGTCCAAATACTACCCATGTTTCTTGAAATGCATTGTGAATATTATTGGCTACGCTTAGAGGGGTCCAATAAGCTTCAAGCTTGAGCTAGAAGGAGGTGTTGATCAAAGCAAGCAAGGGGTGTTCTTGGGGGTATATACTCTCTCACACACTCATTTTTCATTCATTCTCACTTGGTGAAAGTGCAAGAACTCCATCTCCTTCTCCAAGATTGTTGAGAAGTTGAGAGCCTACACCAACACTCTTGGCTATGGAATGCAAATCTAACCAAGAGCCATGCTTCAATGCTTAATCTTGCCATCTTCTCCATCTTCATTACTATGCTATTATGCTATGCTAAGCAAGAAGAGTAATGATAAGTGAGGAGCTACTTTTTTCTCCTATGAATGATTCTTCTTACTCTTCCCTACCCTCATTCCCCGCTAGCTCTCTCCACCTTCGAAGGTGTTTGAGGCTTTATGACTGAGGCCATGGATGGTTAACTTGCTTTTACAAAGTTTATGTTATGCTCGTGATGCATGAAGCTTCCCATCTTCATAGCATCACCAAGGTCACAAAGAACACAAAGTTTGTATTGTACCAAGTCTCTCTTTATGGGAGAATCTATAATACAAAAGCCTATTGGAGGGGGGACTGGCTCCACATAAATCGGGTCTTCAACTGTTGTCAAGTTCTCTAATTCTCTCTCTTGAAAAAGTATTGTTCAATTAAGTATAATGGTTCTGTTGCTACCGCTAATTAAATTCACCCTCTATGTTCTCAAACTAGTCTCATAAAAATGCTCACTCTAATTCTCTTAAGTCCGCTATTCTCGAAGTTCATAGGCCATTTCCATTACATGTGTCTTGGAATCTACGACCAATTCTAGAGCCAAAAGCGCTCTTGCCAAAGCTTATAGACTTACTCAATTAAAAGATAAAGATGGGGATTCTGGAGCCTTCATGTGCGCCCTACTCAAGTAGATGGTTCAGAGCACCAAAGAAAAATGGAGCTTTATGCTTCATCCAAGACATGAAACTTGTCAACAAAGTCACAATCAAGAATATGGGTACATGGCCAATTGTAGATGCGTTTTCAGAAGCATTTGCAGGAAGGGCAATATATTCTATGGGAGATTTGTACTCAAGGTATGATCAGTTCCAACTAGCAATGGAAAGCAGGGACTTGACTACCATGAGAACACCCTTGTGTTTGGTAAGGATGTGCACCTTACCGCAAGGAACAACCAATTCGATGGTTGCACACATGATGAATGGTATGAACAAAGTCCTACATGACTTCATACATCAAATTACAATGCCCTTTCTTGATGACGTGCCAATTAAAGAATGCAACATAGCCAAAAACGATGAGGCTTTAGATTCGAGGGGGTGCCAAAAATATGTGGCAAACCACATCAGTGATTGTGACAAAATTTTAACAAGACTAGAAGAAGTGAACCTTACATTATCTGGGCAAAAGTTAGTGTTTGGGGTTGAAGAAATATTGATAGTGGGACATCTTTGTAATCCTCATGGTCACCGACCTTGTCCAACTAAAATGGATGCAATGAGAAGGATGAAAGAATTAAGCATAAATATCACGGAGGTGAGAAGATTTCTAAACGCTTGTGTCTTCTATCTCATATAAATTCCACATTATGCACATCGTGGATACTCTTTATCAATTGCTAAGGAAATACCAAAGATTTCAATGGAATGATGTACATGTAAAAGCTATGAGAAAGTTGAAGCAATTTCTGTTGTCTTCACCTGTGGAAGACCAGTGATTGTGATAGTGGACACTAGTCCAATGGGGATCAACGGTTGGGCAATAGGACAAGACAATGAAGAGAAACATAGGTATGTGGTGAGGTTTGGGGACAAGGTTCTAAACTCTTGCCAAAGAGTATATCCACAGGTAAAGAGGGAGTTATGGGGAGTAGTTACAACATTAAAATGTGACAAAGAATACTTCATTGGAGCATCCGCAGTTGTGGAGATTGATTGCTTACCACTCCTAGGGATGGTTGCAAGTTGATCTACTCCTGACATTGCTATGCTTAGGTGGATTGCTTATATAAAGTCCTTTAATCCAAAATTAAATCACATTGCACAAAAAGATAATTCAATGGTAGATATTCTTTCAAGTGCAAGGTATGAAGATGAGAATGATATGATTTATGAGGAAAGAATATGTGGACACAAAATTTTGCACAACTTCTCAAGTAAAGTGTGTTGATATATGCATTGTATCTTCACTTCAGTCCTTCTCAAAGGAGTTTTATGAGGATGAATGGTTGTTCATAGGCCGCTACCTGAGTACTTTACAAAAGCAAGATGAAAGTTGGACTAAAGTAGAATTCAAAAGTATTAGAAGAAAAGCATATGGATTCTTCTTGAGGGATGGCTACTTATGGAAAGATCCTAAAAAAAGAGATGGGACTCCATTGCGAGTAGTATGTGATAAGCCTACTCAACTCAAAATTATCAAAGAGCTTTATGAAAGCCTATATGCTGAACATCGCGGTGTATGGGCTACTTTTTACCAAGTGAAAGAAAGATACTGGTGGAAAGACATGTAATTTATATCTATCTTTTTAAATTAATCGCTTAATTAAAGAAGATTAGACCATTCTCTACTATCCTATGGCCTTGGGGCCATAGGGTGCTAAAAATAGGTGTTCCATGCCGGATATATGTAAATCCTATGTGTGGGATGCATGTCTAACCTCACCATCCTATCTTAATGTTGTATTAGCGAGAACCACGATTAAATTGTCAATCCATGGGACGAAGATGACTTGACTAGTGCATAGAGGCTACAAGAGGTTGTCAATCTCTTGGAAAACAACTAACAACTCGCATCTAACTCAAGCTACACTCAAGTGATTGAAATCACCAAAAGCCAATCGCTCATCGGCAAACAAATCACATCCGTTACAGCATCAAATGACATCCAAACATAATGAAACTTTTAGGGCATGTTTATAAGACCTAAGCACACATGATTATGGTTTCAAACCCCACTTTAGGTCAAGTTCCAAAATCGCGATTATTAACAGCAGTGGATTTTTTACCTAGTCGTTTTTGACCCAGAATGCATCTAAATGCTTAGCAATGATGCCCCAATACCCCGCCTATGATTAGTTTTTGATTTGAAAGTGTAAATTTCTCTATATGATGAAATTAGGCCGCGGGTCGGCAATGCCAAAAGCTACGAAATACTGTGATGTGTTTACGTCAATGCGTAAAGCTATTACCTGTGGTTGCAATGCAACAAACACAACTGCAATGTGACAATCGGGGAGGGAGTAGGAAGCAGGAGAAAAAGAGGAGTGGACGCCGTTAGCTCACGTTGTGTATCTCATTATCCAAAACTCTTTAATAACTTACAAAATTTGGCTTTTATACCTTAGCCAAGGTTTTTGGTGGTCAAAACTAATAATCTGGGAGTTCTACCAAAGACGGGTAATGACGGGTTGCATTAGGAAAATTTTGAGCTCATTTTTGGGCCTTTTAAGAGTGCCACATCATCAAAGTTGTACAAAAGAAAGCAACCCGGTAGACCCCTCTAAATATTGCTTAGAACCCCATGATATGACCTATCACTGGAAAGTTCTTGAAAAATGGATTCTAAAGAGCCAAGGTCCGAAAATTTTGGATGACTTCTATGAAAGTTATGCCATTTTTTTCCAATCAGCCAGGTTTTGTTGCCGTTACGGTAATCTAAAATCACCTTTTTCTAGATCTACATGAAGGCAATGTCCGATACATGCATGCTATATATCAATAGATAGCATTTGAAGAGTAGATTCTAAATATCCAACCTTCGACAAGTTTGGATCTTATTTGCAAAAAATTTACCGATCCCCACTTTTTGAAAGCTATGCCACATCAACAATTCTTACAAGGCCCATTTTTGAGTCCAAACTTTTCCTAATGATACAATCTGGAAGCTTGTAGCCCCGACTCATCAATTATAGAGTTTATCCAAAAAAATAGGAGTTACAATATTCTCGATTTATCAAAATAGTAAGTGTTTTACAACGAGAACTTTGAAAATGGTATCCATGTTAGCTTGCTGTCTGCTAACATTCCCACCCTCCTCGCCTGTGTCGTCCCTTGACACAACTTTATGGGCTGAAGTAGTCTTTGAGTTGGCGGTTGACGAGGCGGTCTTTAAGCGCATTCAGTGCCTTTCTTTGGGACGCATGTCTAACCTCACCATCCTATCTTATTGCAGTATTAGCGAGAACCACGATTAAATTGTCAATCCATGGGATGAAGCTGACTCGACTAGTACATAGAGGCTACAAGAGGTTGTCAATATCTCGAAAAATAACTAACAACTCGCATCTAACTCAAGCTACACTATAGTGACTGAAATCACCAAAAGCCAATCGCTCATCGACAAACAGATCACATCCGTTACAGCATCAAATGGCATCCAAATGTAACAAAAATTCTAGGACATGTTTATAAGATCTAAGCACACATGTTTATGGTTTCAAACCCCACTTTAGGTCAAGTTCCAAAATCACGATTATTAACAGCAGTGGATTTTTGACCTAGTCGTTTTCGACCCAGAATGCATCTAAATGCTTAGCAATGATGCCCCAATACCCCGCCTATGTTTAGTTTTTGATTTGAAAGTATAAATTCCTAGTTATGATGAAATTAGGCCACGGATCGTAGGCCACGGATCGATGACACCAAAAGCTACAAAATAGTGTGATGCGTTTATGTCAATGCGTAGAGTTCTTACCTACGATTGTAATGCAACAAACGCGAGTGCAATGTGACAACCGGGGAGGGATTAGGAAGAGCGAGAAGGAGAGGAGTGAGCGCCGTTAGCTCACGCTATGTATTTCTTATCCAAAAACTTATATAAAACTTTCAAAAATTGGCTTTTATACCTTAGCCAAGGTTTTTGGGTGGTCAAAACTAATAATTTGGAGTTCTACCAAAGTTGGGTAATGACAGGTTGATACAATCTGGAAGCTTGTAGCCCCGACTCATTAATTATAGAGTTTATCTGAGAAAATAAGAGTTACAATATTCCCGATTTATCAAAATAGTAAGTGTTTTACAAAGAGAACTCCGAAAAATGATATCCGTATTAGCTTGCTGCTAACATTTCCCCCCTCCTCGCCTGTGTCGTCCCTTGACACAGCTTTATGGGCTGAAATAGTCTTCGGGCTCGCGGCTGGCAAGGCGGTCTTTAAGTGCATTCAATGCCTTTTGGTATCTGATTTTTCTTTCTTTATCTGGCACTTGCAAAAACTGCATGGTCACTCTGTTCTTCAGCTCCACCGCTGAGTAGCCTAAAAATCTTGAGGTGAGGTTGTTGATCAGTAGCGCAAATATCTTCTTTTGCCAAGTGAAGAATCCCGTGTAGAGAGCTTCCTCAAACGCCATCATATTATGTGATGGTAAGCACATACACCGGGTGTAGAAGCCATAGAGGACCTCTTCGGAGGCTGACCACTGAGATCATAGCATAGCCCTTTATTTCCCTCGAGGAATGACATCCATGGGGTTCCTGCTTGCTCTGGCTCATGAAAACCTTCAATACAGGTGAGCAACATTCGACATATCTTATATAACATTGTGCAGGAGAGATCCGGTAGACTCTTGAAGAAATACATGGCACCCGTTAGGGTTTTCACCATGTATTCCTCTGTGGCTTGTCTTTTCTCTGGAGCTGGCAGTCTTGGGTAGTTCAGCCAGGTTGGCCTCTTCTTTGTCAGTGCCTCATGCTCTTGCCAAGTCCTTACTCTTTGTACAGGACAGAAAGTGGGATCTCTTTGCAGGGTTGCAGGTGCTTCTGTAAACAAAATCAAATACCTCGGATTCTTGTTCAACCAATTGAACCTCCACTTTTGGTGGTCTTTATCTGTGACATCTTCTTGCATGTCTTTGTAGAGTCTCTCTTCTACATGTAGTAATTCCACTTTTATGAGAGAGTATCGCAGGGATTGTTGATGCCATTGCGCATTGATCTGATTGGGAGTGAGTTGAGTAACATTGACAGAGTGAAGAACTCTCAACTCCCAATCCATCGCGGCCTTCCATTGCTCATCCACCTCTTGTGTTATCTTTTCTTTCAGTGCATCCTCTTCAGCTTTTGATAGTTGGACCATAGGCACTGTGTCTGCATCTATAATGTTTATCTGAAAGTCATATTTACCACTCAACTTTGCTGTGGACTGTGTATCCAATTCAGCAAATGAGACCGAGGGTATATCTACTTGTAGCTGCTATGAAGGGCTTGCCTCTTCCTGCGTCTCCGGCTTTCCATCCCTCAGGAGTTGGTTAAATCTTTTGAGCTCAACTATTTCTTTTAGGAGCTCTTCTTCTCCTCGGACCCGCATCAAAGCCAGGTCCCTGCGCTGAGATTGCTCCAGCTTTAATTCTAGCTCGAGGTCTTTGTTCTTTTTCTCTAGTGCTTTGTATATTTTATCTGTCCCTTTGATCGAGGCCACGACTGGATTCTCTCTGATTTACCACAAGAAGATTTCCTGATCATTTATTCTTTGTTCGGAGTATTGCAAAGAAGCATTGGAAACATCCAATTGCACTTGATTTTCTTGAGCTGACAGGGTTGTCGTCACAAGTTCGTTTGTAACATCTGTCAGCTGTTCGTCTTTCGCTTTGCAGGAATTTGATAATTTTGTGAGCAGATCACCTAGCTCTTCCATCTCTTTCTACCGTCGATCTCTTGCTAGCTAATGTTGTTTAGCTTCGGCTTTCATCTCCTGCACTTGCCTTTGAAGATCGGTGATGACGTTCATTCTCTCTTCTAACTCTCATTGGAGAGCGTCAATCACCATCTCGAGTTCTTTAGCCTTTGTGTTGCGGCTAAGTGCTGCTGATTGGAGTCTCTCCATCATATCTTGCATTTGCCTTCCATATTCATTTACTTGCAGTATTACTTTGTCATTAGACTACCAATCCTCCTGTCTTGCTAGCTCATGTTTTGTGCTTGCAGCCTCTTGTGTGTCCTGTTGCTGTGTCGTGGTTGCTAGTTCTTCTTGCGTGGAGGTAGAGGGTTGGTCTTCTTCTTCTTTGTCATCCTAAGGCTTTGTGGATTCCTCGAGTGTTTCTTGTTGTGTGGAAGTAGAGGGTGTTTGATCTAGCTTTGTGGTCTCTTTTGGTGCAGGACTCACTTCCTTTTCTGGCTCAGGTTCTTTATCTTGTTGTTGCGCAGTGGTACCCTCTTTTGTAGATTCACCTGTCTTTTGCTGTTTGGGCCCCTGCGTGGCTTCGACGGCTTTCTCTTGTTCCAGATCTGCTTCTTTTGATTCTGATTCTGTCTCCTTCATGGGCTCATCTTCTTTTGTGGTGTCTATACCTGTAGGTGATGGTGGTGGGCTTGGCATAGGGTTTTCTTGTTTTTCAATAGACGGTGAAGTGGGTCGGGGCGACTCATAGCCTTGTTCTTGTGCTTCTTCTCTAGCCGTTTCGTTGGCTTGTCTCTGTTCCTCTGCCTCTTTGGCTTTTTTTGCCTCTTCTTGGGCTTCTTTTAGTTTGAGGGATTCTGCTTCTTGGTACATTTTTTCCAAAGATTCAGTGGGATCTTCAGCTTCCTTTCTAGTGTGATGCTTTGTCCTTGGGCCTTTAAGTCCACTAGTCACCCATTTCTCTGGGTCCTTCCCTTGTGCTTGTTAGGTGCACTGGTAGGCGTGTTTTTCTCTTTCAAAGCAAGCTTGCTTTTTCACTGGCTCTTCTTGGTGGGCGGCCACAACTTTTCTCTTCATCTCCTCCCTTCTTGCCCTCTTTTCCTCATTATCAGAGCTCTCGCTGTTGTGCCTTTCCGACGAGATTTCAGCCGACTATTCATTTGATATATAAGATCTCTTTTCTGACCTTGTAGCTCTAGGAGACGGTTGTGCTGCCAATATCCATGTGTTTTGGTTAGGGGCAAGTGGTAGATTGTCGGCCATGCCGATGGCATGGTACGCAATCCTTGTCAAGACTTCTGGTGCACCCAAGTAAGTGATTTTCCCTTATTTCTTGGTGCCCTTCAGAGTGGTCAGGACGTACTAGGTGTGGTCCACCGGTTGCCCAGTTGTTGACTTTAGAACTTGTGTGAAATTGGTGGCAACCGCGTGATTTGGCATGGTGTACCTTGGTGGCCTTTTTGCCAAGAAGTGGAAGTGCTGATGGTATAACCCGGCTGGCTCTTCCACTTATTTGTGAATCAAATCTGCAAAAATAGCTGCAGCGGTCTCTTTGGTAAAAGTTCCTGTTGTTTTCTTGTCCCTTACTCTCATGGTCATTCCCTTTGTGGGAAATCTGAGTGTCTCTACCACTATATCTTTAGTTATCACCACTTCGACCTTGTTTCCCTGCGTGTCAAAAATTTGTGCGGTTCCATCGTCTTTGATTGTGGATAAAAGCTCGTAAGCTTTCTGAAAATACACTCTGCAAGGCTCCTATTCGTAGAAATCTCTGATTCCTAGCCTGCGGTTTGCTTCTTTGGTCTCAGGCTTTGCGGCAACATCATATACTTCCTTCGGTAGGAGTTGCAACTCCACCTGATGTCCCTCTTCACTCTTGAATCTGCCGGTGAAGACTGTGGTATGATGCTCTTCTAGCTGTTCTTTGGAGAGTTATGCTACCTTGGCTGCTTTGACTAAATCGGGATCTAGTTGATATGCAGGCAGTTCCTGCAACTTTTTCTTTTGGTTGAGCTTCTTTTGGCCCTCTCTGCTACTTGCATGGCTCCTGTTCAGTGAATAGAGTGCAAAGTTAGCAGATTTATCGGAATTTTCTCTGAAATGCTGACAATTTTGGTCCAATTTGCTTCAAATCAATTTCTGAACAAGCATAGATGCGTAAAAATATGCAAGGAACAAAATTGTAAAGTCAAAACAAATTTTTGCAACCAAAGTAAATAATCGTGATTATTTACAACTGAGCATTTTTTTCAACTTTTTGCAAACTTGGCTTCATAGGCTTGAAGTATATATACCAAATACATGCTCTGAGTGAAAATGGGCTCATTTGGATGCATAGGGTGAAAATGGTACCAGATTTTGTCTTTAACTCTCTGAAACAGTAGATATAAAGGAAATTTGAGATTTTGAGCTCCAAATTCGTTCAAACTTGGCTAGTGGGCTTAACACATCATATACTTTGGATGTATGATGGCAAAATATCAAAGATCCCCAATTTTGGCTAGAAAGTAAATAATCGTGATTATTAACTTTTCTACGAAAATCAATATTTTTTGGTACAATTTGGTTATAGGCATTGTATAGACCCTGTGTATGAGATATAAGGTGATTTGGATTGGGAAATGTTATCCATAAGCCAAAAATTGGATTGCAAAGACTTCTTTGCGTTTTTTGGCAATTTTCCAAGTTATGGGTGCTCATTTTGGTTCATACTTGATTTTTGGCATGTAATATGTGTGTATACATGATAGCTGAGGTGATGATACAATTTCCAAGCAAAAATGATGCAAAACTAAATAATCACGATTATTTACAACAGTGACAAATTCTTTGCAAAACTTACAACTTTTGACCTAGACACATTCTATACACCTAAAACAAGTCCTAATTGAATTTAATCAAGTTTGGTCATGCCGGCATCACTTTGTGCTTTGTCGACTCTGAAATCACCGTTTTTTGTAACTACACTGCCTGTTCGGTTGGTCAGTCAACTTTGAGGCTATGGACTTGTCCGCAATATAGTCGTGAAGCAACTCATCCAATTCTGGCTCATTTGGAGTCAGTTTGATCCCGTATGTCGAATTTGACGCTTTTCAACTTTCAAACCGTTTTTTGCGTTTCGAGGGCTTTGCTTGATTGATTTCACTAAAACAATCATATACATTGTATATGAACCTCGTAGGCAAGCTATCTGTGGAGTCAGATCGGAATTTTGGCATTTGTCAAAAACCTAGCTTTTTCTACTGAAGACCCCCTCAACCCATGTCGAATGGTCAAGTGATGGTATAGATAGGTTCATTATGTTAGGGCATGCTACAATTCAAATCCCATCTGATTTGGTTGAGCTGACACGCTGCTATGATCAGTTTTTGGTCGTAGGTCTTCGTGCACTGCTTGATTTCTAGGGGTTTAGACAAGCTACCGACCGTACAAAATGGATCATTGATGAGTAAAGAACTTACCCCTCATGTCTCGTGTGAGATGGCGTTGAAAACGGGCAACAGTGGACTTCGGAAAAGACGCACGAAAGAGGTCGAAATCTCTCTCTGCAAAGGTTGCAAGTGAAAATGAGGTGGCTTTAGCCTACCTTGGATATCTATACCCGAACTTCCCGAACCAATTTTCCCCAGATTCCCCCGTTAGTCCTACTAGGCCGTAAAATCTATGTTAGACTCAAAATTTTCTCTGATCGGATTTCCGTAGCTCATTCTGCAAGAATTATGCAAAAGTAGACCTTGTCGCTTAATTTAGGCTTTCTGCTTCCATCTTTTGATTTCATTGAAAATTTTTGTGCTTGTCCACCTTGTTTTTCGGATCACCATCATGTCTTCCATTTTTCCATCTGAGCTTCCCTGCTATTTATTATTAATTTTTGACATGTTTATTTGAAAAAATCAAAGAAAAAATCAAAATGCTCTAAAAAAATAAAGTGAAAATCCAATAATTACGAAAACCCATTAGGAAATACAACTTTATTGCTTTTTGTTGTATTTTTCTATTTTTAAGTCTCATTATCAATAAAAATGATTAAAAATACCCAAAAAGAACTATTTTTTGATGATTTTTTGATAGTATATACACTATTTACACTAATTGGGAAGATATTATCAGTGAATTTTTCCTTGTTGATGAATTGTAAGGGCATTATTAGGTAATTTTGCAAAAAATCACACGTTAATATCGAACTTTTTTTCTCCCTCTTCAAAGATTGCCCTTAATTACTTAGTACTTAGTGCCCTTCCACCCCTCCTAGATGGCGTACTCCGAGACGACTGTGTGCATGGGTTGAACAATTTTGTCTATGCATGGCCATGGTTGGCTCTACCATGCTTTGAAGATCAATGCAATTCAAACCACTATGCTGTGCAAGAGCTGGGTCTTGAGTAATTAAGTCAAGGGTTTCTATTGTCGAGGTTTGCTGCTGATGTCTTCCAAAGAGAAAATCTTGTAGCTTGTGTGCTCTTTGTTTGATTGTACCATCAGGATGCTTCAGCACACTGATTGTTTGAGCTGTTGGTAGCACTTTTGACTGTTGTTGAGCTTTTTCTCACCATTGGTAGCTTGGTCTGCTTGGTGTTGTATGGTGTGATGGAGTCTTTTGAGACTTAACTTGCCATTGCTTGATTGGTTTTACATTATGTGGAGAAGATAAGTGCTCCTTTTTCTTCCAAACCAATTTCATGTTAGGTCCCTTGCTCAGAGATGCTCGTATCTTTGGAACCTTCTTTTGTTTTGTCAGTGAAGTTTTAGGCACCCAGATATGAGTCGGCTTATCCTTCAGCTGTGCTTTTGGTACCCAAATTTTCCAGACTCCTTGCATGCTACTTCTAGCATTTGCTTGTTCAGGGGATGGAGAAGATTGAATATTTTGTGGTTTGGTCTGTTGATTGCTTCTTTTCCATTCTTCCTTGCATGGTGCAATTGGAACAATGAGTTGCCCGCCTTTAGGTGATGGCTTTAGCTGATTTGTATCCCAATCTGGTACTGCTCTGTATGTCCGCATCTAGGGAACTCCAATAATCATCGTCTCATTCATGTGTTCATCTGGTAAGCATACAAACTAATGAGGACATTAACATCCATGTACTATCACGTTCAAGTTGAATACTCGCAATGTTGGGGTTGGGTTCTTGTTGCATCCTTTGATTGTCGCTATTCCTGCTGTCAATGCTTGACTTGTTGCCTTTTTGTACGTGGAATAACCTATTGCATTTACTCTAGCTCCTGTGTCGACCAAAGCATTAGTGCTATGATTGTTGAGTTGTACTTTGATGCGTAGGTCCATTTCGTCTAACCAGTCATCATCTGTTGAAACTACATCTTTAGGTAATTCCCATTGTCGGTCATCTATTTCCAGAGTGTTGATGGGAATCAGTATCTGTTAATTCTTAAGAGCAGTTTTCCTTTTGAATACCCGAAGCAGAGATTTCTCTTGGGCTTCATCAATAACCTACTGTCGTTTAATCTTCCTTTGCTTGGCTGCATGCTTCTTTCTAGCAATTCATTGGTTAGCGGAGAATTGTACTTCTTTAAACGACATCCACTAATCCAATTAGCCATTGGTTCACCATCTAGGGTGGACAATTTTACTGCTCCACTTAGAGATACATCTTCAATGATAAATGATTCGTTTCCCTTTTTCTTAAACTTGGGAATGTGTTGCTTAAGGGAATAGACTAAAACTAAGTCCCCTTTCTTGAATATTTTTGTGATTAAGTGGGAATCAAAAAACTGTTTTTGTTTCCGCTTTTGTGCATAGATGTGAGCTACAGCAGTTAGCCTTTGCTCGTCCAAATCTTCAAGTCTTTCTGACAATTCATGTCCAGCCCACTCAAGATTCTGTGCTACTTTAATGTCGGCAATAGAAATTCTATTGGAGAGAGCAAAGCTCTAGTTGGTTAAAAACGATAATTAGCACTAACCTTTCTTAATTAGCAAAGCTAGGTTAACCTATTTACAGTTTTTCTTAATTAATTGAAGATTAATCCTATGTATACTAAAAAATACTCTCTTAAAAATTCTTTGTTGATTATTATGATTAAGCTTCAGGATACTAAGCTAATTAATTATTATATCATATTTGGACTGAAATTATTCATTTTAACCATAAATTAATGATAATTATACTAGTTAAGTTTAGATTAAGATGAGATAATTATCAAAGCTGTGTCAAACTGTCATTATGCTAGTAAAATTATCTTGTAATTTTTTGAGTAATTTTCATAATTAATTAATCAGAATTACACTGTTTTTGAGAGAAAAGTGAAGGGGGAAATTAACAAACTAACCCAAAATTCTTTGAGATGTTTATAAGAGGTAAAGCACATCTTAAGAAACCCATGATAATTATCTTAATCTGAGATAATTAGTCTACCTAATTATCTTAACAAAATTACACTGTTTTTAGAGAAAATTAAAAGGGTAAAAATAGAAAATTGATCCAAAATAATTTGAGATAATTATTAAAGGTAAATCAGACCTTATAAAACCCATGATAATTATCTTAAATTTAGATAATTAGTTTAACTAATTATTTCATCATAATGTCACTATTTTTAGGGGAAATTAAAAGGGAAAAATAGTAAGGTGCTTGAAAATGCATTGAGATAATTATCAAAGGTAAATCACATTGTATGAAACTAGTGGTATTTATCTTAACTTCAAATAATTAGTCTACCTAATTATCTTAGCAGAATTACACTGTTTTTAGGGGACATTAAAAAAAAGAAAATAGCAAAGTGATTCAAAATACTTTGAGATAATTATTAGAGGTAAGTCACATCTTAACAAACCCATGATAATTATCCTAACCTCAGATAATTAGTCTAACTAATTATCTTAATAAAATTACACAGGTTTTAGGGAAAATTAAAAGGGGGAAAATAGCAAATTGATCCAAAATGCTTTGAAATAATTAGAAGAGGTAAATCACATCTTATGGAACCAGTGATAATTATCTTAAAATCAGATATTTAGTTTAACTAATTATCTCAGCATAATTACACTGTTTTTAGGGAAAAATAGCAAATTGATCCAAAATGCTTTGAGATATTTATCAAAGGTAAATCACATCTTAGAAAACCCGTGATAATTATTGTAACCTCAGATAATTAGTCTACCTAATTATCTTAGCATAATTCTAATGTTTTAAGGACAAATTATAAGAGGGAAAATAGCAAATTGATCCAAAATTATTTGAGATAATTATCAGAGGTAAATCACACCTTATAAAATCCATGATAATTATCTTAACCTCAGATAATTAGTTTAACTAATTATATCAGCATAATTACACTGTTTTTAGGGAAAATTAAACGGGGAAAAATAGAAAATTGATAAATGAAATGCTTTGAGATAATTATCAAAGGTAAATCACATTTTATGGAACCCATGATAATTATCTTAACTTCAAATAATTAGTCTACCTGATTATCTGAGCAGAATTACATTGTTTTTAGGACAAATGAAAAAAGAGAAAATAGCAAATCATGTGATATGATTACATGCTATTTATTAGAGTTATATTACATAATAAAAAAGCCGTGATAATTATGCAAAGTTAGAAAAGTAGTATAGATATTTATATAAGTCAAATTATACTAATTCTAGCTAAAAACTAAGGAGGGAAATTAGTAAATTATGCTATATGATTACATATTGTTATTTATCAAAGCTAGATTACATGATGAAAAGGCCATGATAACTATGTCAAGGTTAGAAACATAGTATAGATATTTATCTAAGTCAAAATACACTAATTTTGGTTGAAATTTAAAGGGGGAAATTAGTAAATCATGTGATATGATTACATTCTATTTATCAAAGTTAGATTACATAATAAAAAGGTGGTGATAATTATGTCAAGGTTAGAAACGTAGTCTAGATATTTCTCTAAGTCAAATTATACTAATTCTAGCTAAAAACTAAAGAGGAAAATTAGTAAATCATGTTATATGAATACATGTTATTTATCAGAGCTAGATTACATGATGAAAAGGCTATGATAATTATGTCAAACTTAAAAACTTAGTATAAATATTTATCTAAGTCAAAATATACTAATTTTGGTTTAAATTTAAAGGGGAAAATTAGTAAATCATGTGATGTGATTACATTCTATTTATCAAAGTTAGATTACATAATAAAAAGGTGATGATAATTATGTCAAGGTTAGAAAAGTGGTATAGATATTTATTTAAGTCAAATTATTCTAATTTTAGCTGAAAATTGAAGATGAAAACTATATAATTAAGTTGGAAAATAATAAGATAATTACTAGAGGTCAAAAATATTCTTATCTACTTGTGATAATTATACCATAGTTAATTAGTGAGTTTAAAAAATTATAATTGATCAAAAGTCCTATTTTTAGTAAAAGATTAATTAAAATAAATAGACTTTGCGATCAAAAGTTTTAGGAAAATTATAGTAAGTGTAAACCTATGATATAAATTGGAGGAAATGAACTCTTTAAGAGAAAATAAATAATATAAATATTAAGCTCAAAATAAGCAGATTCCAAACTTAAAATTCGATGGGAAAATTAGGAAAAAGATATACAAAATTATAAGAAAATTAGGATAGCTTAGAAAACCCTTAGGGAAGCTGTGGAAAAAGTTATCATACCTACATAGGCAAATAAAAAGATTACTAGGTCAAGAATCTACCAATTAAAACTACAAATTTAACCTTAGATTTGGGTAAAATTGGATGCAAAGGTTAAGTCTAGCTTTTGGATTATTTACCTAATGATTAGACGTCCTTTTTATAAAGATAAGAAGTTAAGGCACCTAAGAGGACCCGAGCCAATCCTACATCTGATGATGAGGACAGAGCTCTAAAACGAACTAGAGCGTCGTCCGACGACGAAGCCGGGCCTAGTAGTAGGCCTACAGAGGAGAGTCTTCAGCGCCAGCGCAGTAGCAGATGGCCAATCAATCCCAGGTGGGTTTCCTATTATTCAATTAAGTCTTTAAATAGTTTAAGTTCTTTTATAAGTTAGCATTGCATACGTAAGGAGTGAGTAAGAATAAGAAAAGGAATAATTGACCAAAAATGGAGGGTAACTTCCAACGTGCATTGTTTATAATGTAGGAAAGAATTGTTGGGATTAAAATTGATTGAATTAGGAAAGATATGATTGATCATTCTTAAGACAGCTTGTCTCAAGACACCTCCAACTCCTTGGTATATTTTGATGATAATGATGGCTTTCGAGCTACGGATAAGTTGGTTACCCCCATGAACGTTGAGTTTCTACTCCGTGTCATGTCTTGATGTTTCTACATAAGTTAAGATACCGTTTTTTATCCTAAGGGAGCCGCTCGGTTGTATGGGCAACTGGTTTGGTGTATGGGCACACGGAACCTTGGGTGGGGGTTTATCCACTCCGAATTGTGAATAAGGAATGAGTGCCGTTTTTTCACCCTTAGGTGATCTTGAGACAAGAAGAGTATTGTTCATGGTTATTATGGACAATGTTTTGATTGACAGTACCCTGTTTTAAGTTTAAAGATGCCTGTTTGCTAAAAGAATGTTTTCAATACTATTTTCAAGGATTGTTTTAATGAAATTATGTTATGAAGAATAAAAGGAATCATTATTTTAATTATGATAAGAACGTGGTAGTAATTAAACAACAAAAGAATCATGTGTGAGTGCGGGGTGGTAAGTGGGGATTGACTAAGGTTGTCAATCAAGGACGGGGGGACCTGATTAGACAGGTAACTATCCATCCCTGCGTACTAAATATGTTTAGAAAACTTCTTCTCTTGAAAGAGGAGTCCACCAGCGGCTATGCCCTCACACATGTTAGGGGGAAAAAAGCGTTGGTTGATGATACCTTAGCCCAATTTGTGGAAGTTATAGGACCGAAATAGTTTTTTTTGGACTTTTAATACGTTGTCACGTCTCCACTGCGAGGCAGGACTAGGTCTTCTTCTAAAGCTATAGACCCAAGCCATTGTCAATGATAAAGGTCTATTACTTGGATTTTTCTTGTTTAGAGACTCTGATTTTTAGCAGACCTAGAGACCTGTCAAGGATCCCATCCCGATCTTGGTATAGGCGGGTTGGGGACCTCACAATCCTTACCTCTTCGATACAATTGGTTCCCAATAAGAACATAGTCTCTTGCTTTAGTTTCAATTGCTCTTTGAAGGCGTTTACTCATATCCTCACGAAATGTTCGGCTTGATAAGTAAGTAGCTAGATAGTTACTCCACTTAGAAACAGGTGACATTTGAAACAATGTTACATGAGGTATGGGTGTTTGTTTTTGACATTGAGGGCAATCCTTTAGAAAAGATCAAACATTGCTCCTCATAGTCGGTCAAAATACTCCAAGTCTCAAGATTCATTGCATTGTTTGGTCTTCCGCAAAGTGAAGTCATACTATAGTAACATGTGCTTGACCCAGGTACTATTGTTTTTCTTCAGGATTAATGCATATCTTGTCTCGATTTCTTTTGTATAGCCTACCAGCTAGTAATTCATACATAGACAATTTCTCTATTAATCCGATCATGATAGGAAGTGGTATTTGTGAATCCACTTGAGCTATTGTCATCAATGACACAATGTTTTCCGACCATTTAGGTATCATTCCACGGAGAACAAATAGGAATCTGGTAGATCATCGTCTACCCCTTTAGGTGATTCTCTTGAAACAATCCTTGACAAATGATCTGCTTGTTGATGTGTAGTGCCCTTTTTTACAACCACAGTGAAAGAAAATTCCAGAAATGATGAACCATCTCACTATTCTGTCTGTGATGCATGGCTTATTGACCAAATACAACAAAGCTAAGTGGTCCACAAAGAGTACAAACCTTTTGGCTAATAGGTAATGTCTATACTTTTTAACGGCATAGATCATTCCTAATCCTTCCCTTTAGGTGGTGGTGTAATTATTTTCTGCCATGTTCAATTGTCGGCTAGCATAAGAAATAGGAAAGTCAATTTTTGCGTCTCTTGGTTGAGCTAGTATACAACTGATATCAAAATTCGAAGCATCTACATGTACATGGGATACCTTATTCCAATTTGGTGCTTTCAATAGCTGAGGTGAGAGCTTATTTAAGCTTCATGAAGGATTTTATACATGCCTCGTTCCATTCAAAGTGTGTAATCAAGCTATACATGGGTTTTGCAATTATAGCATACATGAAGATGAACCCTTTGTAATATCCACAATGCCCCATGAAGGCTTGTACCCCCTTGACTGTTGTTGGTATAGGCAATTCAGCAATACATTAATCTTCTCAATATCAGTAGCTATGCCATGTTTAGACACTATATGTCCAAGCATTTTTCCTTGTATACCCATGAATGTGCACTTTTTAGGATTAAAGCAAATCCTATAAAGTCTACGTTTTTTGAATACCTTTTTGAGGTGTTCCAAATGATCAGCCCGGATCGATGAATGTAGCATAAAACATCCATATATACTTCTCAGAATTTTCTAAGATATTCTTTGAAAGCATGGCTCATCAACCTTTGAAACGTGGCTGGAGCATTAGTTAACCCAAATGGCATAACCCAATAGGCAAATATACCCCATTCTGTTGAAAAAAAAGTTTTATGCTGATCTTTTGGGTCAACCAAAAGTTGATTGTATCCCAAAAATCCATCTAAGAAACTGTAAGCTTCTTTTTTTGCAACTCATTCTAAAACATTTTCAGTGATTGCAAGAGGAAAGTTGTCTCTAATGGTAGCTGCATTCACCTTTTTGAGATTAACACACACTCGTAATTTCCATTCTTCTTGGGTTCTATCACAATTGGAGACACCCAATCTGTGTGTTCAATTTCATAAATGAATTCAAATTTATTTTTCTTTAGTTTTTCAATCTCTTCTTTTATCTTTCTAGCAAATATTTCATTATACGTGTATGGCCTTTGTCTACTTGGTTTCGCATCATCTCTCATGGGTATGGTATGTTGACAGATTTCTAGATCAACACCTTTGAGATCCTTGTAAGACCAAGCGAAGATATCTCGGTATTCCTTTAACAAGCTGAACAAGAGCTCTTCTTCTTCTTCTATTAGGTCATTCGCAATGTAAGCAGGTCTAAGCTCTTCTCTCGGTTCAGCCAAGTCTATCTTCTTAGCGTTTTCAGGCCCTTCGTAAGACTCACCCTGTTTTCGTAGTTCCCTAACAGGTTGTTCGACTATGATCTTTTGATCTTGGAGACTATACTTTTTGTAATGGGAAGGAACACTCACTACATCCTTACCATCCTCTTCCGTGGTTCCATTTCAGTTGTATATATCTCCTTTAGAGCTTTTTTCAACTCTTGATATTTCTTTTTCCACTTGACTCGGGTCATGCGTAGTTTCTTATCCTGTGGGTTTGTTTGAGTATCCTTCCTTGTTTTTCTCGATGTTTGAGACATTTTTGAATTTTTGTTTGAAGGATATTTGCCAGTGATTTTATCCTTGACACAATCATTTGCATCTATTTGCATCAAGAATTGTGTTCTACTGGAGACTGATGGCATAGGTCGTGTTTTCACAATTCTGGTGTCTCTTTTCCATCTATACCATTTTTGTTTTCTAGATTTCAAGTTTGGAAAGCCAAAAAACTTTTCCTCCCCTCCTTTTAAGAGTAGCTTAGCTCTCATATGTTCTTTTTCTGACCCCGAACCTTCTGAGGTAGCTGAGTGTTCATCTAACTCATCAATTGCATCGTAGTAGAGGTTTGAAAAGACTTGTTGAGCTTTCATTAAGTCCTTGGGTTTCTCATCTTCGTCTTTAATGTTGAGGATTGAAATCATTTGGATGGGAATTATGTCGTAGCCATCCTCATTGTAAAATTGAGTAAGCATAAATGTATTTACACATACATCCATTGTCGCTAAAATTTGAGTCCACTCGAATGGATCAAACAAATGCTCTGGAAAGGGTTCAAGTACATAGGCTTCGTTGTCGGGGGATAATTGTGCGAAAGGTGAGCCGGGAAGGCACCGGGCCCCTAGCTGTGAGAGGTGCGGAAAACAAGGTGTAGCAGATACAATTTACTGACAGCAGTATTTAAAACAGGCAATCCATTTAATTCCCAGTTAATTGACAAAATACATGATTAATCGATCACTAATGGAGCTTAAATGCTCTTTACAAGAAGAAATCCTGGATAAAACGAGGTGCTAAACAGAAAATTGATGGAATTCTGCTTTCTCTGCCTTCTGCTTCCTGATTCGAATGGACACTGCTAACAGTTTGAGATTAGGCTTCGTTCCAGCTATGGAGGTTCGGAGATGGAGATTAAGAGGATGTATTAAGAGCTTAAGAGTATTCCCCAATTTTTCTTCCCGTGAGGAGGAAGAGAGCTTAAGTTGATCTCGATAATGAATGGCTTAAGGCTATGGAGATTAAGGAAATCTCGATTATGAATGGCTTAAGGCTATGGAGATTAAGGAAATGGAGCTTCCGTTATCAAGAGCTTAAGAGCATAGGGCTTAAGAGAGTAGCCTCAGATTATAAGGATGAGACGAACTCACCCTGTTGAGAGAGCTATATGGTGTTCTTTCTATATCTTGCATGGCAAAAAATTCCCCTTTCTATTCCCAGCATCCCATTAGCGATATCGCTAATGGGAAGGGGCTCTTAATGATGTGGCAAGTCCTAATCTGGACCAGCACCGAATCTGGCGCGAGTAGCACCAGAAAGCATCGCCACGCTCTGCTGGTCATCTTTCGCTTCTTGTTCGGCGCCATCAGAGCCTCATAGCGCCCGGGCCGAGTACTTCTTCTCCGTCTCGCTGCCTGCGTCCCTGACTGCACGCCATGGCCTTTCTTTGCTTCACATTAGGTTTTTAAACAAACCTCCTTCATTAACTTAATGGGCGGCCATTGAGAAGGACTTTGGGCGGTCGGCCTTTGTAAAGGGCTTCACGTTTGGCATACAAATCGGCCATGCAAAGCTTTGGGTTCATGTCCAATACACATGTCGGCCAAGGCTTTGCCAGGTTTCTTTATTGGTGGCCTTAGTCATCGTAAGGGAATCACATTTGGCATAAATATCGGCAAAGGCGGCCGACCTTCGTAAGGGCATCACATTTGGCATACATATCGGCAAAGCATTGCCAAGCACGTTCATTGGGCGGCTTTGCTTTGGGTTGACACCCCATTAAGCATACATATTGGCTAAGAATTCCCAGGCACCGCATTGCCAAGCACAACAACTGGTTTTTAATGACAATATAATCATGAATTTTATTGCTCATTTTAGTGTTGCAGACCTTGCTGCAAGCCCTTAAGATGCAAAAACCCTCGACTTCGTATCTGCTTAAGCCATAGCTGTTGATCCGAGCCTATCACAAATTTTTGTTTATCATATTTTTTTGGTTTTCCTTGCTTCTAGAGGTTTACAATAAAAGAAAGAGTGAGAACAACCTCTTGGAAAATTTTTTAAAAAAAATGATTTTTCCTTGACTAGTTCACCGGAGGTGAAAGGTAGAGGGAGAACCTAGTGGTAAAGGGAAGGGAAAATATGTAAATGTGAAAAGAAAAGATATGATGTGGTTGTGGAGCCATGCACCCATGATTCAAGGGTCGTGAGTGGCTCATATCATCATGGCTTTGGAGCCATATGATGATTCAAACAAATGGGACCCAAGTGGAAGACTTGGTAAAGGAAGAAACCATGCACATGATTTTGCTGAATTTTTAAAAAATCCTTCCACTCCGATCCAAGAAAAGTTGTCTTCATCAAAGTTGTAGCTGATGAGCTGGAGATTCTGGCCATATTTGTTTTATAATTTTTGCATCTACGGTCTAGGAGATATGGCCAAAATGGTGGACGCCAGTTTTTTCAACTGTGGTGGAGACCACCCCCTCTACCTTTACACACACACACCCTTCCTTTTCCACATTGAGACCTTCTCTAAAATCAGCCATTAGTCTTCTCACCCTCCTCTCCTTCCTTCTCTCTCTCAAGCTCAAAAACCCATCAAAGTTCCTCTTCTAATCACCTCTCAAGTCATGCTTAATCTTGTTGTAATTCATAAGTTCTCATTCAACCCCTTCCTATTATTACTAGATATGTATTGATTTTATGTAGATTCTTTACATTTTAAAATAAGGAAGCTCTTGGACTCAAGCTATGGAGGAAGGAGTGAAGACAACACAAGTGATGATGGAGCTAATTGGTCAACAAATCACTTGAAAGGAGCTTCTTCATTGGTTGAATGTCCCTAATCAAGCTTCATTTGTACAAATTACACTTGGATCTTAACCTCACTCCTAGTCACTCTCTTTCCTATATAAAGAGGCCTTCCCCTTTGTAATTTCAAGCCTCCCTCAGCCCCATTGAGCCTTTGTATCACTCACCATGAGCCCATAAGCTCATTCATTCACTCTATTCTTGCACATCCTAGAGTGCAAATTGTTTCATGCTAGTAACCTCTCCTCCTCTTACTTATGTTAATTAAGAGAAATGTTTTATATGTGTGTGAGAGTGCTTGATGTGATCTTGGCTAATTCTTGAGTGATTGTTTGGTAATCTATATGCTATTTGTATTGAGAGTGTTTGAAGTCATCCATTCCTTGTACACACACTACGGTTAATGCTTCATTCATAGTGATCTCTCTCTCTCTCTCTCTCTCTCTCTCTCTCTCTCTCTCTCTCTCTCTCTCTCTTGTGTAGCGGTCCTAGTCCACGCTTCCAAGACTAGGTGGTGCCCTCATCTCATTTCCCTTGTGGCGCAATGGAGTTTGTTTTGGTGTAGAGGCCGCCATTCCAAATTTCCTTCGTCATAAATTGGTGCCCCCACTGAGGAGTTCTCAAGCAGCGCTCTATCAATCCTATGAAGGAAGATCCATCAAATTCTCCGAGACTTCCACTATGGTCTCCCCAAGAAGCTCGAGAAAAGAAGCGTCTTTATCGACAAACGGCACGTATGCGGGTAAAGAGAGTTAACTACGCACACCCTTCTTTGCTTCAAGGAAAATCTTGTAGTCATCAAGTCCCTAGGTCAAAAAATTGTGTTGAGTGCTTTGTGGCTAGTGTGAAGACACTTCCTTTGAAGCCTCGACTTCAGGTGGTGAAAGCACTCTCAAACTCGGGTATTAACAAGTTTTTGGAGGGGGAGCTACACATCAATGGGGTGCGGTATTGGCAAGAGGCTACATATGGTGATGCACTCCAACTACTACTAGCAAGAAGGCTCAAGGTGGTTGAGAGGGTAGCCATCGAACCCTATGAACTCTACAAAGCTGAAGATGGTCACACCAAAGCTAGGCTAATCACTGGTGAGCAAATTCTTCGCATCTCTCAAATGGTGGGATCCAAGAGAGCTCAACTTCAATGAAGTGCTTCATGGAAGTTTGTAATTAATGCACCAATGAATAATCCCATTTTCTACAACTTTCAATCAGTTCAGAATATTAGGGTGAATGTGCGCATTGATAGAAAGATTTTTTTCCAACAAAGATTAGTATTATATTTTGGAGCTGAGAGGTTGAGAGAGATATTGCTGTCCCCTGACCCTATAATATTTCCTATTTTGGAGTATAATGTATCTTTTGATGTTCACATCTTCATCTTGCTTTAAGCATACCCCATGAATCATAGGGATTTATATGGACCTTTCCAACCTCTTGCTAGACAAACTGTGCATATAATAGCTAGCACAAAGCTTAGGTTCCAAAACATCATAAGGGACTTACTAGGCCCTCGTCGTCTAGCTGAGATTAATGCATCTATCAATCCATTTATTCTACCCTTAATAAGATATGATTTGGGCCTAGACGTTTTCATCTTTGTGCTGTATTGAGAGGAAGGCAACCCACTTTTATGATGGCTTTCCCAAATTTTTTTGGGCGTAGTGGGGAAAATGCTGGGGATTTTTTGGATAACTTGGAGATGGCTTTCCTTGTCTCCGGGAGGGATGACGAAGCATTGAAATTGAGAGCTTTTCCTTTGGTGCTCAAAGAAGAAGCTAGGGTATGGTTCCAGGCTCTAGATCCAACCCAAAGAATTGATTGGGAGGGATTGAAGGTGGCTTTCCTACGAAGATTTCAACGAGCCAATTCGGCAGAAGAACTATGGCAACGGCTTCTGTCCCTTCATCAAGTTGACCCTCATGGTTATGCAACCTATGAGGAAGGTTTTCTGAAACTTTGGGGGCAATGGTCAGACTCACTAAACCCTAGTGAGCGAGCTCCCAATTGCCTCCAAAAGGATCGATTTATCTCAGGTTTGTACCCCTTGCTAAGGGAGAAGGTAAAGAGCAAATTTCCAAATGCTTTTGAAGATGCCTTAAGAATTGCTAGGGAAAAGAATAGAAAGATTCTCTATCAAGCCCAAGCTGGCCAGCTAGCTTTGGGAGGCAATATCACAACTATGGAAGCTTCTCACATACCTCCAAATGTGCCTAATGCACCAGACCTCAATAGAGGTCAACAAGAAGATATGCTCCAACAAATAAACAATCTCACAAACCAGCTAGAGGGGTTGAGAGTAAATCTTGTGCAGGGTGCAAGAAGGCCTATTGAGGGAAATGGTGGGAATCGGCCACCAATGCGACGTCAAGCAAGGGAAATGTTGTGTTACAATTGTGGGGAAATTGGCCACGGCATGTATAATTGCCCTCATCCCAGAAGATATGACTACCTTGTCAGAGGTCCTCGACAACAAGTAAGTCCTCCCCGTGCTAGAGCTCAAGCACAAGAGCAACCGCAACCTCAAATTTTGCAGCCACCTCGTGCTCAAGCTCAAGCCCCTGCTACTCAACCAAATGTGAGCATCATAAGGATGGAGGAGGTCCTCAAGGGCAGAAGCAACCAGGAAGAAATAGCTAAAGGGAAGATGAAGATAGATGAAGTGGCTACAATGCCTATCAAACGTGTGCGTGTCCAAGATGAAGTAGGTAAAGAAACAAGCAAGGATGCAAGCAATGAAGCAAGTACATCTCGGGCAACTAAAGATGAAGCCAAGAAGAGAAAGATCCGTACTAGGTCTCAAATTGACATCTCTGATTTCCCTATGGGATCTCGGACACAACCTTATGACTTGACAGCTGATGTGAGTTCTCAAGGACCAAAGATTACTTGGCCACAACTACTTCATATCTCCCCAAAGCTTCGACGACAATGGTCAAAAATGGTGAGCACGAGGGCAAAGCGAAGTAAGCTAGTAAGTGTAATCAAAGCATATGGTCTCAAGGATATAGTGCCTTTGGTGGAGGCTCAAATAAAGGGACAACGGATTCCAAAAACTTACATTGACAGTGGAGCAGAGGTTTGTGTCATGACAGAAAAGCTAATGCATCAATTGGGTTTAGAGGTAATGGAATCATCAAACTTTAGGGCAAAAATGGCCAATAATGTCTCTGTCACTTGTGTGGGTGTAGTGAAAGCTTTGAGAGTTTCTGTTTTTGGAATCACTACAGAGGTTGATGCTTATGTGATGCCAGTAAAGGGAGAAGGATACCCCCTTATTTTAGGACGACCTTGGCTCATGGGTATAGGAGCTAGGCAAGATTGGGCAACAGGAGACTTGGAGTTGAGGCCTCGCATGGGTGGCCATAGTCGGAAGGTGGTTTATAACCTAAAGAATGGGCAACAAGAGAACCTTGAACTAGAGACGTCAGCTGATGAGTGGAGCTCAAGTGGATGTTCCTCATCCATGGACGAGGAAGAGAGTTCAAGTGAAGAGAGTGATAGCACTCTCGAAGTCATGGGCGTCACCATAAAGGAAACTACCTCATCAGAAGACAATCCAAGGATCCAAATGGAGAATGTGTGGGATGCCAGCCTAGAGGAGATGTTATCCAAGGATATAAATGAAGAAGAAAAGGAGGGTTATGTAAATGTTCTCAAGAAGCATGCATCATTGTTTATTTCTGATTACACTCACATTACAGGTGTCACTGCAGTGAAGCATCATATCCATCTAAAAGAAGGGAGCAAGCCAGTAGTACAAAAACTAAGAAGATTAGGAGTTGTGCAACAAAATGCACTGTTGTCTGAGGTGAAGAGACTCTTAGAAGCAGGATTCATATACCCAATAGAAGATTCAGAATGGGTCTCCCCAGTAGTGGTGAGGCCAAAGAAGAATGGTAAATGGCGAGTGTGCGTGGATTACAAGCCACTAAATGCTGCAACAAAGAGGGACCACTTCCCTCTCCCATTTCAAGATGAGATTCTAAATGAAGTAGCAGGCCATGAGAGATACACAGTGTGTGATGGCTACTCTGGCTACTTTCAAATACGCATTGCAGAGGAGGACCAGAAAAAGACTACTTTCATCACACCATGGGGATGTTTTGCATTTCGAGTCATGCCTTTTGGTCTCACCAACGCTCCAGCCACCTTTCAACGATTCATGAACATGGTCTTCCAACCTTACTTTGGTAGGTCCATAAGGGTTTTCATAGATGACTTTTGTATTTACAGCTCCAAAAGTATGCATCTCGGCAAGATTGATGAAGGATTTACTCGTTTAGCTAAGCTGGGTGGACAACTAAACAAGGACAAATGTCACATTGGGGAAAGCAAGGTTACACTATTAGGGCATGTAGTGTCCATTGATGGAATCGAGGTAGATCCTGAAAAGATAGAAACATTGCTAAATCTACCTTCCCCAACTTCCATCAAACAATTAATCTCCTTCTTGCAAAAGCTAAGATATTTGAGTAGATTCATACACTTACTCTCCCAAGTGATATTTCCTCTACAACATCTGACTCATCAAGAGACGCTTGTTTGGAGTGAAGAAAGTGAAGGGCATTTTAGAGAGATTAAAAAAATGTTAGGGTCACTCCCTGTAATCCTCCAACCTTGTTGGGAAGAAACATTCTTTGTAAACCCTAGTGTGGGAGAAGAAGCCATTGGTGCTGCCCTCCTACAAAAAGATCCAAAAACATCCTTTATGAGGCCCGTGTATTTTGCTAGCCGCCTCATGGAAAACACAGAGAAGGCCTACACCGTGATGGAACAGCTAGTGTTAGCTCTCATGTTTGCGGTAACCAAATTTCGGCCATACTTGCTGCCGAAGAGGTTTGTAATTATCACTGTGGAGGATATGTTTCCCTATGCACTACAACATATGGAAATCTCTGACAAAATAGCAAAGTGGGTGGTGCGACTTCAAGAGTTTGATTATACAATACAGGTTGAAAGAACAACTCGAGCATGCTTAGCCGACATTTTAACAAACAAGAGCTATGAAAAAGTTTTCCATTTGAAGAGAAAGGAACTTCCACCACCTCCAGCTCTAGAGGTTTTAGTCAATGCTTATAGCCTCTACTTTGATGGAGCATACAAGAGAACCAAGGATAAGGCAGCTGCAGGCATCATGGTCTTATCCCCATTGGGAGAGAGGATCCATGGTGAAGGGATCACTCTAGAAGATGTCCACTCCAACAATGAAGCAGAATATCATGCTCTAATTCATGGCCTTTGTTGGTGCCTCGATAATTCAATTAAGAGATTAAACGCTTTTGGTGACTCCATGCTTTTGGTAAGGCAAATGCAAGGTACATGGGCTTGCAAAAATGCCCGTCTCTCTACTAAAATGAGAGAAGCCAAAGCTCTTATGAGGAGATTTAGGGAGGCACAAGTACATCATGTGCCGAGAGACCAGAACAAGGATGCAGACCACCTAGCATCATCAAAGTTAAATGAGTCAATAGTGGGAGCAGTGGCCATCAAACTTCCACTTCAGCAAGGCAAGGAGGACTTGGAAGATATTATGCACATTCTGGAGCAAGGAGAGGCTCCTAAACACTTGAATGCAGGGGAAAGGCGATGGTTAGCTAGGAAGGCTACCAGGTATCGCATAGTAAATGATGACTTGTATTGTCTAGGTAAGGATGGTGTGCTTAGGAGAGTGCCTTTGAAGAGTGAAATTGAAGAAATTTTAAAAGCTTGTCACGATGATATATGCGGAGGACACTTTGCACACGATGTCACTAGTAGAAAGGTTCTACAAGATGGGTTTACTTGGCCAAGTCTTCATCGTGATGTCAAATACTGGTGTCAAACATGTGATGAATGTCAGAAAGCAGGACCACGACGGCTCATAGCTGAACCTCAGAACCCAATAAAGGTATATGGGCCCTTTGAGAAGTGGGGAATTGATGCCATAGGGCCTCTACCACGCACTCAGTCAGGTAAAGAGTACATCATCATGGGAGTAGACTACATGACTAGATGGGCTGAGGCTATGCCGACCAATAGAATTACTGCTAAGGATGTGAGTCAGTTCATCTTTGACCACATCTGTTGCCTGTTTGGCACCCCTCTTGAAATACTATCTGATAGAGGACCAGGGTTTAGAGCAGACTTGGTAGGAGAACTCATGAAGAAGCTAAATATTCAGCATCAACACTCTACTCCTTACTACCCTCAGTGCAATGGTTTGGTGGAAAAAGTAAATGGAATCATTTGCAAAATTCTCACCAAACAGGTACATGCTAGGCGCCAAGATTGGGACAAACACCTGAATGGAGCTCTATGGGCCTATAGAACCTCCTTCAAAACCACATTAGGGTACACACCCTTTCATTTGGTTTATGGAAAGGAGGTGCTTTTGCCCATTGAAGTGAAGTTAACAAGTCTTCGAATATTGGGTAGCCAGGTAGGCTCTTTAAAGGAGAAAGTACATCAAAGGATCATGGATCTAGAGAGGCTGCAATTGGATCGTGAAGAAGCCATCAACCACTATTCTCAAGAAGCAGAGAAGCGCAGAGAAAAGTTCAACAAAAAGCTAGCATCCAAAGACATCAAAAAGGGATCTCTGGTGCTTCGATATGACAATCGCTTCGACACTCGTAAGGATGGAAAGTTTCTTTTCCGATGGGAAGGCCCGTTCTTGGTCACCAAAAAGTTCAAAAATGGCTCTTACAGACTTCAAGACATTGATGGTAAAGTGCACAAGACCAGGACAAATGGATGGCGTCTAAAGCCTTATCACATCAGGATAAGGTCAGCTCAAGATCAAAGAAAGTAGGCTAGAGGCATAAATACCCCTAGCCAGGTTTGGGGGGGCTATGATCCGAGCCTATCACAAATTTTTGTTTATCATATTTTGTTGGTTTTCCTTGCTTCTAGAGGTTTACAATAAAAGAAAGAGTGAGAACAACCTCTTGGAAAAATTTAAAAAAAAAATAATTTTTCCTTGACTAGTTCACCGGAGGTGAAAGGTAGAGGGAGAACCTAGTGGTAAAGGGAAGGGAAAATATGTAAATGTGAAAAGAAAAGATATGATGTGGTTGTGGAGCCATGCACCCATGATTCAAGGGTCGTGAGTGGCTCATATCATCATGGATTTGGAGCCATATGATGATTCAAACAAATGGGACCCAAGTGGAAGACTTGGTAAAGGAAGAAACCATACACATGATTTTGCTGAATTTTTAAAAAATACTTCCACTCCGATCCAAGAAAAGTTGTCTTCATCAAAGTTGTAGCTGATGAGCTGGAGATTCTGGCCATATTTTTTTTATAATTTTTGCATCTACGGTCTAGGAGATATGGCCAAAATGGTGGACGCCAGTTTTTTCAACTGTGGTGGAGACCACCCCCTCTACCTTTACACACACACACCCTTCCTTTTCCACATTGAGACATTCTCTAAAATCAGCCATTAGTCTTCTCACCCTCCTCTCCTTCCTTCTCTCTCTCAAGCTCAAAAACCCATCAAAGTTCCTCTTCTAATCACCTCTCAAGTCATGCTTAATCTTGTTGTAATTCATAAGTTCTCATTCAACCCCTTCCTATTATTACTAGATATGTATTGATTTTATGTAGATTCTTTACATTTTAAAATAAGGAAGCTCTTGGACTCAAGCTATGGAGGAAGGAGTGAAGACAACACAAGTGATGATGGAGCTAATTGGTCAACAAATCACTTGAAAGGAGCTTCTTCATTGGTTGAATGTCCCTGATCAAGCTTCATTTGTACAAATTACCCTTGGATCTTAACCTCACTCCTAATCACTCTCTTTCCTATATAAAGAGGCCTTCCCCTTTGTAATTTCAAGCCTCCCTCAGCCCCATTGAGCCTTGGTATCACTCACCATGAGCCCATAAGCTCATTCATTCACTCTATTCTTGCACATCCTAGAGTGCAAATTGTTTCATGCTAGTAACCTCTCCTCCTTTTACTTATGTTAATTAAGAGAAATGTTTTATATGTGTGTGAGAATGCTTGATGTGATCTTGGCTAATCCTTGAGTGATTGTTTGGTAATCTATATGCTATTTGTGTTGGGAGTGTTTGAAGTCATCCATTCCTTGTACACACACTACGGTTAATGCTTCATTCATAGTGATCTCTCTCTCTCTCTCTCTCTCTCTCTCTCTCTGTCTCTCTCTCTCTCTCTCTCTCTCTCTCTTTGTGTAGCGGTCCTAGTCCACGCTTCCAAGACTAGGTGGTGCCCTCATTTCATTTCCCTTGTGGCGCAATGGAGTTTGTTTTGGTGTAGAGGCCGCCATTTCAAATTTCCTTCGTCACTGTGTTGAAAATTTCCTCCAGTAAATAATTCTTGTTAGGCTCAACATATCAACCAAACCATTTCTGTATGACGTCCCGAAACTTGGTCAATGTCCAAAATTCCCAGATAGCACTTCGACCGAGCCGACCAGGGCGGTTCGAACCCGGACCCCGGTGATACTTAAATTGGCCATATCTTGCCAATTGAAACCCCGATTGACGAGCTGAAAAGACCGACATGCTCCAGAAATTGAGCACTTTAGCCTGATGCATTCATTCCAGTTTTGTTCCCTCAACTACAGTTGCCCAATCCGGTACGGATCTGCTTTACTGACTCAACTTAAAACTGTCATAACTTCTTACCCGTAGCTCCGATTGACGAGCCGTAAAGACAGACATGTAGAGCTTTTTGAGTACTTCAACTTGGATTAATAAAATCCCAGCTATTCTCACTTCAAGAATACTCACTGTTTAGCATTACCAAGACATCTTCTAATCCTTAGAGCTGCATCTGGCACACTTTCAGCTTAAAAACTGGCTTGTTAACAAGCCCTTATAATTGCTCATTAATCCTGTAAGCTTCAAATAAACCTGATTGGCTTTCCTTTACTCATTTTCTTGTCATAGGTGCGGAGCGGCACGACATCGTCTGCGCAGTCCCTTTCTAGGATACATTATTCTCGTCTTAAACTTCCATTTTCTGAAGCTCCACAATCCAAATAAGAGTGTCTATGTTTAACGAGGATGGAAGCTTAGTTTGAGCCGAAGAGACTGAATCAAACTCTTGTATGGGTGTTTTCAAGACATCTCTATAAGTGTGATCTTTTAGATTTACTCTTGTTATAGATCCCATTTGCTTCAAGTATAGATAATTTTTTCCCCAATATTGGATAAGCTGTACCTGTCGCATGAAAGGTCTTCCCAATATGATTTCATAGTTGAGTTTTTTCCCAAAGTCTACAATGGCTGGTTTTAGCCTACCTTGGATATCTATACCTAAACTTCCCGAACCCATTTTCCTCAGATTCCCTTGTTAGTGCTATTAGGCCATGAAATCTATGTTAGAGTCAAAAATTTCCTTGATCGGATTCCTGTAGCTCAATCTGCAAGAATTTTGCAAAAGTTGGTCTGGCTGCCTAATTTAGGCTTCTTGCTTCTATCTTCTGATTTCCTTGAAAATTTTTGTGCTTGTCTGTCTTATCTTTCTGATCACCATCGTGTCTTTCGTTTTTACATTTGAACTTCTTTGCTATTTATTATTAATTTTTGACTTGTTTATTGAAAAATCAAAGAAAATAACAAAATACTCTAAAAAAGTAAAGTAAAAATCCAATAATTAAGAAAGTCCATTGAAAGACAAAGCTTTATTGTTTTTTTTTGGATTTTTCTATTTTTTAAGTCTCATTATCAATAAAAATGATAAAATAATAACAAAAAAGGACTATTTTTTGATGATTTTCTAATAGTATATACACTATTTACACTCATCGAAAAGATATTATCAGTGAATTTTCCCTTGATGATGAATTATAAGGGCATTATTAGGTAATTTTGCAAAAAATCACATGTTAATATCGAACTTTTTTCTCCCTCTTCAAACATTGCCCTGAATTACCTATTACTAGATGGCGTACTCCGGGACGACTGTGTGCATGGGTTAAATAAGCGTGTCTATGCATAGCCGTGGTTGGCTCTACCATGCTTTGAAGATCAATGCAATTCAAACCACTATGCTATGCAAGAACTGGGTCTTGAGTAATTAACTCAAGGGTTTCTGATGTCGAGGTTTGCTGCTGATGTCTTCCAACAAGAAAATCTCGTAGCTTGTGTGCTCTTTGTTTGATTGTACCATCAGGATGCTTCAGCATGCTGAATGCTTGAGCTATTGCTAGCACTTTTGACTGTTGTCGAGCTTTTTCTTGCCATTCGTAGCATGGTTTGCTTGTTGCTGTATGGTGTGGTGGAGTCTTTTGAGACTTAAATCGCCATTGCTTGATTGTTTTTATGGTTTGTGGAGAAGATAAGTGCTCTTTTTTCTTCCAAACCAATTTCATGTTAGGTTCCTTACTCAGAGATGCTCGTCTCTCTGTTTTTACCTTGGGAACCTTCTTTTGTTTTGTCGGTGAAGTTTTGGACACCCGGATTTGAATCGGCTTATCCTTAAGATGTGCTTTTTGTACCCAAATTTACCTGACTTCTTGCATGCTACTTGTAGCATTTGCTTCTCGAGGGGATGGAGCTCCGGGGGTTCACTATGTGTAAAACTACCATATCACATGCGTTCAAGACATGTTTGTAAAACCCCTTATCTGTGAATTTTGTTAAGAATATAATGTACCCTTTTCTTTTAAAATCTGTAAGTTTTTTTCAAATTAGAAAAAATAATACTCTTTTGTATATATATTTTTGTAAGTTTCAAAAACTTCAAATACTCTTCTGTTGAACTCACACGTGATAGGTTGCATTTTTATTAGGTGACCTATCCAGGGGATGGAGAAGATTGAGTACTTCGTGGTTTGGTCTACTAATTGCTTCCTTTCCATTCCTCCTTGCTTGGTGAAATTGGAACAATGAGTTTCCTGCCTTTAGGTGATAGCTTGAGCTGATTTGTATCCCAATCTGGTACTGCTTTGTATGTCCGCATCCAGGGAATTCCAAGAATTATCATCTCATTCATGTGTTCATCTGGTAAGCATACAAAATGATGAGGACATGAACATCTATGTACTATCACGTTCAAGCTGACTACTCCCAATGTTGGGGTTGGGTTCTTGTTGCATCCTTTGATTGTCACTATTCCTGCTGTCAATGCTTGACTTGTTGCCTTCTTGTACGTGGAATAATTGACTGCATTTACTCTAGCTCCTGTGTCAACCAAAGCATTGGTGCTATGATTGTTGAGCTGTACTTTGATGCACAGGTCCATTCCATCTAACCAGTCATCATCTATTGAAACTGCATCTTTAGGTAATTCCCATTGTCGGTTATCTATTTCCACAGTGTTGATGGGAATCGGTATCTGTTGATTCCTGAGAGCAGCTTTCCCTTTGTGTACCCGAAGCTGAGCATCCTCTTGGGATTCATCAATAACCTACTATCGTTTAATCCTCCTTTGCATGGCTGCATGCATTCTTTCTAGCAATTCATTGGTTAGTGGAAAATTGTATTTCTTTAAACGACATCCACTAATCCAATTAGCCATTGGTTCACCATCTAGGGTGGACAATTTAACGGCTCCACTTGGAGATAGATCTTCAATGATAAATGGTCCGTTTCCCTTTTTCTTAAACTTGGAAATGTGTTGCCTAAGGGAATAGTTTAAAACTAAGTCCCCTTTCTTAAAGATTTTTGTGATTAAGTAGGAATCAAAAAACTGTTTTTATTTCCACTTTTGTGTATAGGTGTGAGCTACAGCAGTTAGCCTTTGCTCATCTAGTTTTTCCAAATCTTCAAGTCTTTCTGAAAATTCATGTCCAGTCCACTCAAGATTCCGTGCTACCCTTAACGTCGGCAATAGAAGTTCTATTGGCAGTATGGCATCAAGACCATAAACAAGGTTAAAGGGTGTAGCATTTAATGCTGTTTTGAATGAAACTCGGTAAGCCCATAGTGAAGCATGGAGATTCATTTTCCAGTCTGTCCTTCCTGAACTAACCACTTTAGTCAGCACCAAGCTAAGAATTTGGTTCGTATGCTCAGCTTGTCCCTTTGCTTGTGGGTGATAGGGAGATGATTTGTTATGGATGACCATAAACTCATTAAGCAAATACTTGATTACCTCATTGAGGAAATGAGTTCCCCGATCACTGACAATTTCTATTGGCAGTCCATATCTTGTGAATACATACTCATATAAGAATGCAGTAGTGGTTTTGGCATCATTCTTTTGAGTTGCTTTAGCCTCACCCCATTTGGTCAAATAGTCTGTAGCTACAATAATATATTGATCTTGGGTTCTATAAGCAGGTGGCTGTATTGACCCAACAAAATCTATGCCCCATTTTGTGAAATCTCTAGCCCCATCATTGGTCTTAAGGGCATGCTAGCTACACGTGTTGGCATTTTTGCTCGTTGACAAGCATCACACCTTCGAACATATTCTTTGGCATCTACAAAAAGTGTTAGCCACCATATGCCTGCCATCAAGATTGCTCTTGCGGTGATTTGTTATGGATGATCATAAAATCATTAAGCAAATACTCGATTACCTCATTGAGGAAATGAGTTCCCTGATCACTGACAATTTCTATCGGCAGTCCATATCTTGTGAATACATACTCATATAAGAATGCAGCAGTGGTTTTGGCATCATTCTTTTGAGTTGCTTTAGCCTCGCCCCATTTGGTCAAATAGTCCGTAGCTACAATAATATATTGAGCTTGGGTTCTATAAGTAGGTGGCTGTATTGACACAACAAAATCTATGCCGCATTTTGCGAAAGCTCTAGCCCCCATCATTGGTCTTAAGGGCATGCTAGCTACACGTGTTGGCATTTTTGCTCATTGACAAGCATGACACCTTCGAACATATTCTTTGGCATCTACAAAAAGTGTTGGCCACCTCCAGCTAATCCAGTATGTGCTTGTTCTATAATCGGAATATACTCATCTTCATTTGCACAAAGACGCAAATGTTGATCTTTACCTCTCCGATACAATTGGGTCCCAATAAGAGCATAGTCTCTTGCTTCAATTTCAATTGCTCTTTGATGGCATTTACTCATATCCTCAGGGAATGTTCGGCTTGATAAGTAAGTAAACAGATAGTTACTCCACTTAGGAATAGGTGAAATTTGAAACAATGTTACATGAGGTATCGGTGTTTGTTTTTGACATTGAGGACAATCCTTTACAACATCACTCTTCATAGTCAGCCAAAACACTCCAAGTCTCAAGATTCGTTGCATAGTTTGGTCTTCCACAAAGTGAATTCCCACTATGGTAACATGTGCTTGACTTAGGTATTGTTTTTTTTTCTTCAAGATTAATGCATAAGTACAGTATTCCATCTCGATTTCTTTTGTATAGCCTACCAGCTAGTAATTGATACTAGACGATTGCTTGATTAATCCGATTGTAATAGGAAGTGGTATTTGTGAATCCACTTGAGCTATTGTCATCAATGATACCATGTTTTCCGACCATCAAGGTATCATTTCCACGGAGAATAAATAGGCATCTGGTAGATCATCGTCTACCCCTTTAGGTGATTTCCTGAAAGAATCCTTGACAAATGATCTGCTCGTTGATGTGTAGTGCCCTTTTTTACAACCGCAGTGAAATCAAATTCTAGAAGAATGATAAACCACCTCACTATTCTTCCTGTGCTACATGGCTTGTTGACCAAGTACAACAAAGCATGGTGGTCCACAAAGAACACAAACTTGTTGGCTAATAGGTAATGTCTATACTTTTTAACGGCATAAATCATTCCTAATCCTTCCCTTTTGATGGTGGTGTAATTCTTTTTCACCATGTTCAATTGTTGGCTAGCATAAGAAATAGGAAAGTCAATTCTCCTGTCTCCTGGTTGAGCTAGTATACAACCGATAGCAAAATTGGAAGCATTTACATGTATGTGGAATATCTTATTCCAATCTGGTGCTTTCAACATTGGAGCTGAGGTGAGAGCTTGCTTAAGCTTCATGAATTATTCTTCACATGCCTTGGTCCACTAAAAGTGTGTATTCTAGCTATACATGGGTTTTGCAATTATAGCGTACATGTAGATGAACCGTTGGTGATATCCATAATGCTCCATGAAGGCTTGTACCCCCTTGACTATTGTTGTTCTAGGCCATTCAGCAATGACATGAATTTTTTTAATATCATTAGCTATGCCATTTTTAGACACTATATGTCCAATAATTTTTCCTTCTCTACCCATGAATGTGCACTTTCAGGATTTAAGCAAATCCTATAAAGTCTACATTTTTCGAATACCTTCTTGAGGTGTTCAAAATGATCAGCCCAGATTGATGAATGTACGCAAAGATAATCCATATATACTTCTAAGAATTTCCTAAGATATTCTTTAAAAGCATGGCTCATCAATCTTTGCAATGTGGTTGGAGCATTAGTTAACCCAAACGGCATAACTTGATAGGAAAAAATACCCCATTCTGCTGCAAAAGCAGTTTTATGCTGATCTTTTGGTTCAACCAAAAGTTGATTGTATTTTGAAAATCCATCTAAGAAGATGTAAGCTTCTTTTCCTGCAGCTCATTCTAAAACATGCTCAGTGATTGGAAGAGGAAAGTTGTCTCTAATGGTAGCTGCATTCACCTTTTTGAGATTAACATACACTCGTAATTTTCCATTCTTCTTGGGTACTACCACAATTGGAGACACCCAATCTGTGTGTTCAATGAATTCGGATTCCTTTAGTTTTTAAATCTCTTCTTTAATCTTCCTAACAAATGTTTCATGATACTTGTATGGCCTTTTTCTACTCGGTTTTGCATCATCTCTCATGGATATGGTATGTTGACAGAGTTCTGGATCAACACCCTTGAGATCCCTGTAAGACCAAGCGAAGATATCTTGGTATTCCTTTAGCAAGCTCAGCAAGAGCTCTTCTTCTTTCTCTGTTAGGTCGTTTGCAATGTAAGCAGGTCTAGGCTCTTCTCCTGGTTCAGCCAGGTCTATCATCTTAGCGTTTTCAGGACCTTCGTAAGACTCGCCCTGTTTTTGTAGTTCCCTAACAGGTTGTTCGACTATGATTTTTTGATCTTGGAGAGTATAATTTTTGTAATGGGATGAAACACTCATTACATCCTTACCATCCTCTTCCGTGGTTTCCATTTCGGTCGTATATATCTGCTTTAGAGCTTTTTTCAACTCTTGAATTTCTTTTTCCGCTCAACTTGGGTCATGAGTGGTTTCTTATCCTGTGGGTTTGCTTGAGTATCCTTCCTTCTTTTTCTCGATGTTTTAGATATTTCTGCATTTCTGTTTGAAGGATATCTGACAATGATTTTGTCCTTGACACAATCATTTGCATCTATCTGCATCAGGAATTGTGTTCCACAAGAGACTAATGGAATAGGTTGTGTTTTCGTGTTTTTGGTGTCTCTTTTTTGTCTATACCATTTTTTTCTTCTTGATTTCTGGTTGGAAAAGTCAAAAAACTTTTCTTCCCCCCCTTTCAAGAGTAATTTAGCTCTCACATGTTCTTTTTCTGACCTCGAATCTTCGACGGTAGCTGAGTGTTCATCTAACTCATATGTTGCATCATAGTAGAGGTCTGAAAAGACTTGTTGAGCTTTCATCAAGTCCTTGGGTTCCTCATCTTTGTCTTCAATGTTAAGGGTTGAAATCATTTGGATGGGAATTATGTCGTAGCCATCCTCATTACAAAATTGAGTAGGCATAGATCTATTCACACATACATCCATGGGCACTAAAATTTGAGTCCACTAGAATGGCTTAAACAAATGCTCTGGAAAGGGTTCAGGTACATAGGCTTCGTCTGTGCAGTCCCTTTCTAGAATACATTCTTCTCGTTTTGAGCTTTCGTTTTCTGAAGCTCCACACATCCAAATAGGAGTGTCTTTGTTTAACCAGGATGGAAGCTTAATTTTAGCCAAAGAGATTGAATCAAACTCTTGCATGGGTGTTTTCAAGACATCTCTATAAGTGTGATCTTTTAGATTTACTCTTGTTATAAATCCCACTTGCTTCAAGTACAGATAATTGTTTCCCCAATCTTGGATAAGCTGTACCTGTTGCATGAAAGGTCTTCTCAATATGATTTCATAATTGAGTTTTTTCCTAAAGTCTACTATGGCAAAAGTGTATTGATATTCAATTCCATAGGAATTGACTATCACCTTTTCAAGCAGCCCTAATGGTCTCTCAATGTGTCTGTCAGCCAATTGCAATTTCATTCGAATTTGTCTAATGGCTTGTTGTCCCTAGGATTCCCATACTGCTTTCGTGGCTATGACTATGCCTGCTCCTTTCTCCAGTATTGTCATGGTTTCAATGTCATTATATTTCACTGGAAGGGTGGTGTTTCCTTCTTCCCCTTCAATATATTCTTCAACTTTGTTCATTGGAACAACTCGAATCTCTTTGTTTTCCATTTCATTTTTTAGTTTTCCCAAATTTTTTGAGATTAGCCCCGAGATCCCCACCTTCTCTAGGGTTTCCTATAGATCATTTCATAAGTATGGTCTGAGTTTTAACAATTCTTCCAAGGTAAAAGTGCATTGTATGGGTGTAGACATGATTGAATGAATGTTGTCTACTTCTAGGGTCTGTTCAGCTCTTTTTACTTGAGTGGTCTTACACACTATGGATTCATCTTTGTTATCTCCCAAGTAAGAGGGTAATGTTTTCAAGGTCAATGGTTTCGACATTCCTAAAGCTTCAGATCCGCAATCCCCGTACAAGGATTGTACATCCATATTCATATCATAAGGTAGGTTATCCGACCAAACTTCCTCTATAGGAGCTGACTTTAGAGTTAGACTCCCATCATTGATCTCTCTAACTTTTTCCCATAACTGTCCTGGCCAGTCTTTCTCTATGAATGGAATTCTATCTAAGGCATCTTCGCTATCCGACACTATAAATTCTGGTTCTTTTGTTTCAAGGTGGGGTTCTGCCACCACATCGGGTTTTTCTTTAGTGTCTTACCACAAGCTCTTCAGATTTTGCTATACTTTCAAGCTTGGGTTTTTGTTTTTCCAGCATTTCTTGTGTGATTCTTACCAAATTTTGATAAGCTTCCAGCTCAACTGCTTCCATGTATGGAGAAGGATAGTTTTCCCATTTGTTTTCCATGTTTTGGCCTACTTTAAGTCCTGCTTGGTAGGCTTCCAAGGCGGCATTTATAGACTCAAAAATTTAATCAACCAGAATGGATCCTCCAGATTTCACGGTTGTTTCCTTGATTTCACTTCCAGTTTCTTTCACCTTTTCCTGGAATAGCCTTTTTGGTTTCTCCTTGATTTCAGCCCGTTGTTTTTGTTTTCTCATCTCATATCTTTTGCTTCTGCTTCTTTTGATCCTTTGAGAGAAAACTTTTGTATTTTCCGAATCATCAGAGGAGTTTTGTTTCTTTTTCTTGTCCTGATGAGCTCTAGTGATTACCTTGATTGGAACAATCGGTTCAGTCTCTGATGAGCTACTAGGTATCACTTGGATTACATTTACTATTGTTTTATCCTTGTTTAAAGGATTTTTAGGACAATCTTCCGGAAAGTGTCCTCCCTTTTTGCAACATTGTATGCAATAGGCTTTAACTGGCTTGAGGTTTTTGTCAAGCTCTGGACATTCATTTTTCCAATGATCATTTGCACCACAGTTGTGATAGTTTCCCGTTCTTAGCTTAATCATGGGTCTTACCATCTGACACCTTGATTAGCTACATAAAACATTGGTGTGAGCTATGGTGGAGCATAAGTCACGGTTTCTTCCATTGGTGGTGGATGTGAATTATACCAATCTCCTTCTACCATTACTGTAGATGGAGTAGGCTCCGCATAGGGTGTAACAGGCACTAATTCTTGTTCATCTATGACTCCTTCAGAGTTCATGTACTTTACAGGCACTGCATTATGTCATGGGTACGGAGGTTGTTGACCCAGCACAGGTTGAGGTCTTTCCATACCCATTGATAGTCTTTGAGCTTGGGCCATACTAAGCTGATATCTGTACATGGGTTGTCCTTTTGGCCTCATAGGCACGTACTGAACATTCCCATCATACTTTGGTCTAAAGTAGCACTCCTAGGTCTCATGGTTGGTCCATTTACCCTCAATTGGACATCATTTTTGTGGCCTAATTGGTTGTCCCTATTGATATATCCCTTGTCCTAGTCCCCTCATAGGTGCTTTTTGCATGTTTTTCATCATGTCATTCATCCTTTTGAGCATATCATCTATGGCTAAAAGTGGTGCTGCAACAGCCGTTCCCACTTGTGCTGGTTTAGTGGATGTTGTTTTATTTCTTTGGTTATCCTTAGGGACATCTTGTTCGTTAAAAATATCACAATTGTCTCCTAAGTCAATAGCATCTGACACACACCCTTCTAGGGTTGTATGATTTTTGCTATAGAGTATAGTATGAAGTTCTTTGTTTAGCAATCCCTCTAGAAACAAGGATACGAGTCGTTCTTCTGCAGGTATCTCTAGCCGTGGGCATCTGGCAATGTATTGTTTCATTCAAGTTGCATAATCCCTAACAGACTCACCATGTTTCTGTTTAAAGCTGTAGATTTGAGCTACCGCATTATGTTTGATCCCCGTTTTGGAACAAGCAGCTACAAATCCTTGAGCTAATGTGTTCAAGTCCATGATTGACCTTGGTGGAATGTTTTGGAACCATGTCAATGCTTTTTCTCTAATGTCATTCCAAACTCCTCGAATTGAGTATGAAAATCGAATATACATTCAGCTCTTAGCACTTTCTTAAAGTTTGTTAAGTGGTCGTATGGATCCCCTGATCCACTATATTTTCTGACCCATTTCTTAAAATCGGCTAGTCTGATGCATCTGTTTGGTATCTCTTGGCAGTTGGTCTTGTTTCGAGTCCTTCAAACTAATCTATTGGAAATAGTGACTCATGTAGCCCTGGACTGGCCTTAGTGTCACCCGGTTTTCTACGTGATGAGGTGGTTTCTAGTTTCTTAATAGTACTCTCAAATGCTCTCTCACGGTGTTCATCTCTTGGAATTGTTTCTGGTCCTTGTCCCAATATCCAATCCCTTATGGAATACCCTTGGTATTTGGTTTGTTCTACCTCCTCAGGAGGTAGAACAATATCCAATCCCTTATGGAATACCCTTGGTATTTGGTTTGTTCTACCTCCTCAGGAGGTAGAACAATATCCAATCCCTTATGGAATACCCTTAGTATTTGGTTTGTTCTACCTCCTCAGGAGTCATCATAGCAAAGTTGTTGTTATAATAATCCCTAAACAAATAGGTTGGTAGGTTTGCTGATCCCTTATCTTTGATCTTGAAGATATAGATTATCTTCATGGTCGTTAGTTGTTCTGATTTGGCATGCAAAGTCCACAAAAGATCTTTTATGTTTCTATCCTCCTAACAATAGACTCCGATCCTAGGATTATCCGTACTAAGCTGTTTCAAAGGCTTCAAATCTACTTGATCATATCCCTCAAATTCTAAGTTGGTGGTCCTTCCTTTGTTGACATGTCTGGGATTATGGTGTTTACTTCGAACCCCCATTTGTCTATCACATCATGGTTTTTGACTTGTACATACTGAGTTTCATTTCTGTCCATGTACATTTTTCCTTGTTTTTTTGCCTTAATCTCTTCTTCGAACTCGATACCATGGTCATCAATACAAATAGCATACTCCTGGTTAGGGTCCAAGTAAACCTGGGCTCCATGGCAGTTAGTCTTATAAAAAGAGAGTATATGCTTATAGTGCATTGTCGTTCCGATCTCCCGAGTAGGTCACCTAATAAAAATATAACCTATCACATGAGTTCAGCAGAAGGGTATTTAAAGTTCTTAAAATTTACAAAAATATATATACAAAAGGGTATTATTTTTACAAAATTGAAAAAAAACTTACAGATTTTAAAAGAAAAGTGTACATTATATTCTTACAAAATTCAGAGATAAGGGGTTTTACAAACATGTCTTGAACGCACGTGATATGGTAGTTTTACACATAGTGAACCCCCCAAGTCCGGTCTCTGAGCGAGTCGAATAAGAAGACATTTCAGATGTTGAATCTGAAAAAATGTATGAGACTTCTTCAAGGATTGTGTGCAAGGAATTGCCTTGATTCACGCAGTCTTTGGTGGATACTCTACTGGAGGTTTCTCCGAGTATGCCCTGATTTCCTATCACACGACCATATCTAAGGTTCATATAGACTTATGAAGCCCTGGATAGAGTACTTACCTTTGGATTGACTTGTTGTCAATCTCCACATGATTCGATTGCAACTTTCTATCAAGCTACTGATTCCTCGTCTGCAACCTGATTCCTGTACAAATTTGATCAAGTTAGTTATTCTTCTATAAAGACAACAGAGTTTTTGCTAATTGTCGTGATTGATCTATGTGTATTACTTCAATTCCAACTATGGGAGTCAAACTGACTTTCAAATTCTACTTTAGCAAAAAATCAAAGGATTAATCTGCAACCTGAAAACTAAGTAACATGTCCCAATTTGGATCCAATTGAACCCAAAATTTCTCGATGGCTTTGTATTATGCTGGTCTAACCCTTTACAAGTTCAAAAGTCGAAACTGACATCCCTATGTAGTAGTAGTAAATAATCACGATTATTTACTTTTGATAGTTTTTTGTACTTTTTGGATTGGTTTGGCAAGTATACAACCTGTTAAAGTCCCTCGACAATTTTCAACAAGTTTGGACAAAATCTGATAAAGTTTATCAACTGTTTTGTGTCTGCAGACTCTGATTTCAAGAATCTGGTGGCTTAAGTCTCACTTTTGTGATCCAAATTTCACCAAAATTGATTTGTGGGTTCTACTTGATATGCTTGACCTTGTGGTATACTCACATTTGTAAAATTTCCAAGTTTTGAAGCAGATATAAATAATCGTAATTATTTACTTCAGCTACATATTTGTAAATTTTTGTCCCAACTCTGACAGAGATCTGTTAAGCACCTCAAGTTAAGGTCCCTAGCCAAGCTGCATCAAGTTTGGATAATTTTTGGTCAAATGGTCATCAATTTTCTGTCCGCAAACTAACTTTGCAAATTTGGTCACAATCTTCAACCCAGTGATCCAAATCTTACCAAATTTTGATTTGTGGGCTTATTACAACATGATAAAACTAGTGGTATGCTGACTTGGTCAAAAAAGTTGAAAAATGGGGTAGATGTAAATAATCGCAATTATTTACAACTGACAAATTTTTGCATCTTTTTGGTCAACTAAGCATGTACACATGTTTATCACATCAATATAAGCCTATGAATCAATTTTCAACAAGTTTGGATAATTTTTCCCCAATTTACACTCAAGTCTCAAAAAGTCAGTACAAACTTTAGTTTTTACCTAGTTTTTTGTCAGTTTGGTGATCCAAATCTTTTGTGCCTTTACAAAAGTTGTTTGTACACGTGCAATGAGTCAATGGTATGAACCTTAGTCAAATCTGAGCTAAAAGTTAATAATCGCGATTATTAACTTCAGGCTTGAAATGAACCTTTTTTGCAATTTTTCCAAAGACAGTCTTTACATGAGCTACTTTAAGCCTATGAATCAATTCAAAATTTAAATTGGCCTTAAATGTCAAGAAAAAGTAAATAATCTAAGTTTTGACCACCTCTTCAAATTTTTACCTCAAAGTGTCCTTGAGCTTACCAACTGGTTCTGACAACTTTTAAGCTTACTGTCTAGACGGATTAAGTGGTTTCGAGTCCTTTCGTGCTATTTCTAGCTGTCGACCTGAAATTTTGCAACTTCCAATAACAACTCACAATGATTCTTTCAGAGAGAGCAATGTTCTGAAATCTACCTCAGATCCTACTTACCCTACTCCTAGATTCTCATGCATTGGAGTTGTGGAAAGTGTCCACAAACACTCGTTTTCTTGTCTTTGATGGTTTTCTGAGCATTGATCTTAAGACTTGTCTCATCTACCAATCATCCTCAAAATCGTAATCTATTTCTACAATCTTACAATCCTAAAGGCACTCAGCAAGTATGATTACTTCCAAGCTACCTCTACACAATAAAAGACGACAATCTTAGGCTATGCGGTTTCTAAAACAAAGGTTTGAACTCTAAATGATCCTAGAGGAAGTTAAAGGATAACTTCATAAGACGCTCGTGTTTTTCTCTAGTTTAGGTCCCTTCGACCCCCGGAAATGGCCCCAAATATGGGACACATGTCTAACCTGACCATCCTATCTTATTGCAGTATTAGCGAGAACCACGATTAAATTGTCAATCCGTGGGACGAAGCTGACTCAACTAGTACATAGAGGCTACAAGAGGTTGTCAATCTCTTGGAAAACAACTAACAACTCGCATCTAACTCAAGCTACACTCAAGTGACTGAAATCACCAAAAGCCAATCGGTCATCGACAAACAAATCACATCCGTTACAGCATCAAATGACATCCAAACGTAATGAAACTTCTAGGACATGTTTATAAGACCTAATTACACATTCTTGTGGTCACAAACCCCACTTTAGTTCAAGTTTCAAAACCGAAATTATTAACAGCATTGGATTTTTGACCTAGTTGTTTTCGACCCAGAATGCATCTAAATGCTTAGCAATGATGCCCCAATACCCTGCCTATGCTTAGTTTTTTATTTGAAAATTTAAATTCCTACTTGTGATGAAATTAGGCCGTGGGTCGGTGACGCCAAAAGCTACGAAATACTGTGATGTTTTACCACAATGCGTAGAGCTCTTACCTACGGTTGCAATGCAGCAAACACAACTGCAATGTGACAACCGGGGAGGGAGTAGGAAGCACGAGAAGAAGAGGAGTGGGCGCCGTTAGCTCACACTGTGTATTCCATTATCCAAAACCCTTTAATAACTTACAAAAATTGGCTTTTATACCTTAGACAAGGTTTTTGGTGGTCAAAACTAATAATGTGGGAGTTCTACCCAAGATAGGTAATAACGGGTTGATACAATCTGGAAGCTTGTAGCCCCGGCTCATTAATTACAGAGTTTATCCGTGAAAATAGGAGTTAAAATATTCTCAATTTGTCAAAATAATAAGTTTTTTACAATGAGAACTCCAAAAAATGGTATCTGTGTTAGCTTGCTGCTAATACTATGGCCTTGGGGCCATAGGGTGCTAGCTCTAGGTGTTTTAGAGCATGGATATGTACATCCCATAGCCTTGGGGACATCAGGTGCTAGCAAAGGATGTTTTGTGGCGGGTATATGTACATCCTATGGCCTTGAGGCCATAGGATGCGGTGCCTGTAAGCATTTCAAGGTAGGGATATGTATATGCTATGGCATTGGGTGATAGCAATAGGTGTTTTGTGGCAGGTATATGTACATCATATGGCCTTGGGGCCATCGGGTGCTAGATATAGGTGTTTCAAGACAGGGATATGTATATGCTATGGCCTTTGCGCCATAGGATGCTAGAAATAGGTGTCTTGTGGCGGGTATATGTACATTCTATGGCCTTGGGGACATAGGGTGCTAGCTATAAGTGTTTCAAGGTAGGGATATATACATCTCATGGCCTTGGGGCCATAGGGTGCTAGCAATAGATGTTTTGTGGTGGGTATATGTACATCCTATGGCCTTGGGGCCGTGGGGTGCTAGCTATAGGTGTTTCATGGCAGGGATATGTATATGCTATGGCCTTGGGGCCATAGGGTGCTAGCAATAGGTATTTTGTGGTGGGTATATATACATCCTATGACATCGGGGCCATAGGGTACTAGCTATAGGTGTTTTAGGGCAGTGATATGTACATCCCATGGCCTTGGGGCCATAGAGTGCTAGCAATAGATATTTTATGGTTGGTATATGTACATCCTATGGCCATGCGGCCATATGGTGCTAGCTATTGGCGTTTCAAGGTAGGGATATGTATATGCTATGGCTTTCAGGTCATAGGGTGCCTCAGGGGGTTCACTATGTGTAAAACTATCATATCACGTGCGTTCAATACATGTTTGTAAAACGCCTTATCTGTGAATTTTGTTAAGAATATAATGTACCCTTTTCTTTTAAAATCTGTAAGTTTTTTTCAAATTTGAAAAAATAAAGCCCTTCTGTATTTATATTTTTGTAAGTTTCAAAAACTTTAAATACCCTTCTGTTGAACTCACGTGATAGGTTACATTTTTATTAGGTGACCTCCCTAGGTAGGGTGCTAGCAATAGGTATTTCATGGCAGGTATATGTACATCCTATGACCTTGAGGCCATAGGGTACTAGCTATAGGTGTTTCATGGTATGTAGATGTACATCCTATGGCCTTGGGGCCATAGGGTGCTAGCAATAGGTGTTTTGTGGCGGGTACAGGTACATGCCATGGCCTTTGGGCCATATGATTCTAGGTATAGGTGTTTTGTGGCGGGTACATGTACACCCTATGTCCTTGGGGCCATAGGGTGCTAGGAATAGGTGTTTCATGGTGGATAGATGTACATCCCATGGCCTTTAGGCCATAGGGTGCTATATAGGTATTTCATGATGAGTATATTTACACTCTATGGACTTAGGACCATAAGATGTTCTACGCAGGTGAAATATAGCATCATATAACCATGACCCTAGGTTTACAAGAGGCCAAGAAGGACTGAGATGAAATGCTATTTGTCAGGCTCTTAGGTCAATGTACTTGCCATTGCATGCGCAATTATATTTTTGTATGATTCAAATCTTAAAAAAACCCCAATAGATCAAAATTGCAAGAAGAAATTGAATTTATTTAAAAAATTAAAAATGTGAAAATTTCTTTTTTGAAAATTTTTATGCCACCTCAAACTTTGCTATAATGGGTTTTCAAGCCCGTTGATTGATAACGAGCAGAAAAATATTTTGGAGCCAAAATTTATGAATTTTGGCAGTTTTTAGTCTATTTTCTACTATAGAGGTTTTTGTCCAAGGGTCCGGATTTGCTTCATAGGTGTCATTCCACTTGTATCGCCAAGATAAGGATACTGGCAAAACCTTCTGCCAACTTTTTGAAAACCCAGACTCTTTTTTTTTTTGGAAAGCTATCGGAGTTCCTGACCCGATGACTTATGTCCCACTTCGAGCAAGTGCCTAGATCTCTAGTAATTCTAATTATACTAGACCGACGCCAAGCCTAAGCATGTGAACAACCACCACTTTCAAAATTTAAAATTTGAAATGACCTAACCTAACCTTATCTCTCTTACTCTCTCTCTCTCTTCCACAACTTTGGGCATTTTTTTTCTCTCTTTCTCTCTTCCTTTTTCTTGCATAGAACCTATTGTGCACACACAGAGCTTTATCGTCCTATCTCTCTTCGTACACACACAACACCATCACCGTCATCGCCTCCCTCTCTCTCTCTCTCATCACCGTCTCCACCAATTGCCGTTGATCTGTGCACATATCTATTGTTTTAGCACCGCGACCTCCGTCGTCATCGTCGTCATTGCCGTCATTGTCGCTACAAACCGTGCCCTCTCACGTGCTTTGCCAAGCCTCCTCTCCATCACTCGTCCATTCCGCAATCCAGCACTCAAGCTCACAAGTAATTACGTTTTTTATTACATTCTAGTTACTGTCTAATTACATTTTGATCACATTTTTATTACTTTCTAATTAGGATCTAATTAGATTCATATCCTCCTCACTCTAAACACCAAAAAGAGAAAAAACAAAAAATCTAATTAAACACTGATTAAGTTCTAATGGAAGACCGATTCGCTACTCCTTGAATGCAAAAACATGACAAAATAAAAAACTCCACAACTAGAAAAACAAGAAAAATAGCTATGGCGTACCAATAATCACTCGATGATGAGGCTGAGGAGAACATGGTGAGGACAACGTTGTAGGAGGATAGGTAGAGGGTGGGACAATAGAGTCGGAAAGAAAGAATGACAAAGTGGAAAAGGAAAAGATGTATAACTTAAAGAGTACATTTTAAATATAATAATCTTGAAATTTTAAAAAATTGATAACTTTGAAAAAATATAATAGCTACCATAGCTCCTCCCTATGGCCATAGGGTGCCAAGAAAGAGGCCCATAGAGGCACCTAAGCTCCCAAGGAACCTACAAAGCAAGAGAGACAAATTGGCTACACTGTGTGCCAAGAAAGGAGCCTCACAGGGGCACCTGACCCCCAAAGAGACCTATAGACCATGAGAGACACATTGATTGCAATATGGCCCTAGGGTCATAGGGTGCCAATAAAGGAGCCCCACACAAGCACCTAATCCCCCAAGGACCTATAGACCATGAGAGACACATTGGCTATACTGTGGCCCTAATGCAACTACATATGCACTACTATAGCCCTATGGCCCTAGAGCTGTATCATCTCTCATTGGAATAGAGGACAACAACTTAGTGCCCTTGAGCTTGTACATTGGTATCCTTTATCCCTAAAGCCATAGGATCTCACATCATACTAGAGAGGATCCTATGGCCCTATGGCCAGAAGATGGTCTTGGGGTCAATGCAAAGGCTCTCAAAGAGAATTTGGGCCATTCAAAAGCATCAAAATATGCACCATATTGACGTCCCTATGGCCTTAGGGCCATATGATCTCTAATCGGAATACACTGGTACCCTATGGCCTTGGGGACATAGGATCTCTCATTGGAATAGAGTAAAACAACATATGGCCCTTGTCCATATACACTGGCACCTTATGGCCCTAAGGTCATAGGATCTCACATCATACTAGAGGCCACCGTATGCCCTAGGGCCATAGGGTGGCCTAGGTGTCAATATCGAAGATCTCAAAGAGAATTTGGACCACGTAAGGATACCTACATATGCACTATTGTAGTCCTATGGCCCTAGGGCCATATGATCTCTAATGGAAGTAGAGAGCATGCCATGGGCCATTGAGATACATTGGCACACTGTGGCCCTAGGGCCATCGGATCTTTTATTGAAATAGAGGGAAACAACCTATGGCCCTTGTCATTATACATTGGAACCTTATGGACCTAAAGCCATAGGGTGGACTACGTGTCAATGTAGAAGCTCTCAAAGAGAATTTGGGCCATTGAAGGGTGCCTTATACACCATGGGAGCGCTATGACCCTGAGGCCATAGAATATCTCATTGAAATAGGGGGAAACAACGTGGTGCACTTGAGCTTGTACACTGGCACCCTGCGGCCCCAGGGACATATGACCTCTCATTGAAATAAATAGAAACAACCTAGTACCCTTGAGCTTATACACATGCACCCTATGAAACTAGGGCCATAGGATCTCTCATTGGTATAGAGAGAAACAACCTAGTGCCCTTGAGCTTATACATTGGTACCTTATGGCCTTAGGGCCATAGGATGTCACATCATACTAGAGAGGACTCTATGTCCTTAAGGCTAGACGATGGCCTACCGGTCAATGTAGAAACTCTCAAAGAGCATTTAAGCCATTCAAGGGAACCAGCATATGCATTATAGTATCCCTATGGCCCTAGGATCATAGGATCTCTATTTGCAATAGAGAGAAACCTATGGCCCTAGGTCCATAGGATCTCTCACTAGAATAGAGGGAAACAACCTATGTTCCTTGGCCTCATACATTGGCACCTTCTAACCCTAAGTCCATAGGATTTCACATCATACTAAAGGGAGAGATATGGCCCTAGGGACATAGGGTGGACTATGTGTCAATGTAGAAGCTCTCAAAGAGCCTTTGGGCCCTTCAGCTTATACGTTTGTACCCTTTGGCCTTAGGGCCATAGGGTCTCACATCATACTAGAGAGGAACCTATGCCCTTAAGGCTAGAGGATGTCCTATGGGACACAACCTATGGCCCTAAATCCATAGGATCTCATAGCATACTAAAGGGGACTCTATGGACCTAGGGCCATAGGGTGGACTATGTGTGAATACAGAAGCTCTCAAAGAGCCTTTGGGCCCTTGAGCTTATATATTGGTACCCTATGTCTCTAAGGCCATAGGATTGCATATCATACTAGAGAGAAACCCATAGCCTTAAGGCTAGAGGATGGCCCAGGGGTCAATGTAGAAGCTCTCAAAGAGCATTTGGGCCATTCAAAGGAACCAACATATTGCACTATGGTAGCCCTATGGACCTAGGTCCATATGATCTCTATTTACAGTTGAGAGCAACCTATGGCCCTTGAGCTTATGCATTGGCATTGTGTGGCCCTAGGTCCAATCTCTCATTGGAATAGAGGGAAACAACCTATGGCCCTTTACCTTATACATTGGCACCTTATGTTCCTAAGGACATAGGATCTCACATCATACTAAAAACAATTCTATGGCCCTAGGGCCATAGGGTGGAGTATGTGTCAATCTAGAAGCTCTCAAAGAGCCTTTGGGCCCTTGAGCTTATACATTGGTACCCTATGGCCCTAAGGCCATAGGATCTCACATCATACTAGAGAGAAACCAATAGCCTTAAGACTAGAGGATTGCCTAGGTGTCTGTGTAAGCTCTCAATGGACCATTCAAGGGCACCAACATATGCACTATGGTAGCCCTAGGACCATAGGATCTCTATTTACAATTGAGAGCAACCTATGGCCCTTGAGTTTATGCATTGGCATCATGTGTCCCTAGGTCCATAGGCTCTCTCACACTGGAATAGAGGGACATAACCTATGGCCCTAAGTCCATAGGACCTCACATCATAATAAAGGGAACTCTATGGCCCTAGGGCCATAGGGTGGACTAGGTGTCAATGGATCTCAGAGAGACTTTGAGCCCTTGAGCTTATACATTAGTATCCTTTGGCCCTAAGGCCATATGATCTCACATCATACTAGAGAGGCACCTATGGACTCAAGGCTAGAGGATAGACTAAGGGTCAATGTAGAAGCTCTTAAAGAGAATTGGGGCCATTCAAGGGTACCAACATATGCACTACAATAGCCCTATGGCCCTAGGACCATAGGATCTCTATTTTCAATAGAGAGAAACCTATGGACCTTCTAAGTTGCATTTATACGCTCGTATATAAAAAATTATATGTATAATTCAATTATTTACGTTGTATACCCATATTATACGTGTATTTATGAATAAACCTTATGTCGATTGAACTATATTTTGATCGAAATATATTTTGATCGAACTACTGTTTGCCTTATAAAAAAAGGCACCGCAACAGTTTGTTCAAATTGTCGCGCTAGAGAGAGAATCCCTAGAGAGAGAGAGAGATCAGTGACAGAGCAGAGTAGATGAGAGCAGAGCAGGTAATTTTTCTTCTAATTTTTTATGTTTTTTTTGGTGAATTTTATTTGCTAACGTTGTTGTTGTGGAGCTTTGCTCGCACCTTAGTGTTAATTTACATCTTGTTTTTTGCTAACGCTGTTGTTGTGGAGCTTTGCTCACACCTCAGTGTTAGTCTGCGAGTTTAGACACCCGTCCTTGACTGTGTTGATCCTTGTGACACACTGCAAGGGGGGTTAGACTCCCGTTAGACTTTAGACGCTTCATCCCCTTGACTGCTGCTGCTGACTGCCGTGTCACACTGCAGGGAGTAGCTTAGGTTGTACAATTAGAATTTCTATCCTTGGTTGTTGCTGACCACCAAGTCGCACTACAGGGACGAGTTAGTTATCTTACATTTTTTCTTCTTAGTTGTTGCTGACCATTGCGTTGCAGTGCTGGAAGATTGGATTAAAAAAAATAGATTCTTCATCTTTGTCTATTGCTGACCATCGTGTCGCACTGCAGAGAGGAGTTTAGGGTTTCATAATCCTTTGTTCTTGGTTGTTGCTGACCATCGTATCACACCGCAAGAATATTGGATTTAATAGATTCTTCATCTCTGTTTGTTGCTGACCACCGTGTCGCCCTGTGAGGGGGGGGGGGGTTAGGGTTGTCAAATCCTTCATTCTTGCCTATTGTTGACCATCGTGTCACATCGCAAGAAGATTGGATTTAATAGATTCCTCATCTGTGATTGTTGATGACCATTGTGTCGCATTGCAGAGAGGGGTTTAGGGTTTTTAAATCCATCGTTCTTGGCCGTTGTTGACCATCACGTCGCACTGCACGGAGATTGGATTTAATGGATTCTTCATCTCTGGTTGTTGCTGACCACTCTGTCGCACTGCAGGGAGGGAATAGATATTTTAAATCCTTCAATCTTGAATGCTTTGACCATCACATCGCACTACATGTTAATTGGACTTAATTAGTTTCTCGTCTCTAGTTGTTGGTGACCACCATGTCGCACTGTAGAGAGAGGTTAGATAATATTAATCATTCGTCCCTGACAGCTGCTGACCTCACGTCCCATTGCAAGGAGATTGTTATTATACATTTTTTGACTCACTGCGTTGCACTACAAGGAGAAATTATATATGTTTTAAGGTTTTTCGTTTACTGGTTGTTATTATTGTCCATGAAATGTTTTTTTCTAGAACTATTTACAATCACATATGTCAAATTTATATCTATGCTATATTTACCTTACTTATATTTGCTTCATGTATTTTTTAGGCTTCAGTCATGGTAGAGACAAAGTTAATGCGTTAGCGTCGTAAAATCGTTTGTGATGCTCTAGTTTTGTCTCTATATGGAGCTGCGAACGATCATATGCGACGGGAATTTGATCCACTGTAGGCAAAGTTCGATGATTTTGTGATTGAACTTGTGGAACAGTACTGGCTGAAGCTGTGCAGTGCATGTTTTGTTCCATTTAACCTAGCTCTGCGCACTTATGGAGTGATGCATAACACAGTAAAGCAATGATTAGGCCAGGTCACAAGCAGCTTTGAGAGTATGGTTCATCCAAAAATCAAAACCAAACCTAGAATCAAAGAGAAAATGCAGCTTGTGGCACAACTACATTTAGAATTGAAGAGCAAGGATAAGATCGAAGGCTCTTCAAAACGTTTTAGGACAGAAGAGGATGTACCTCCTCCTTCAGGTGCTGAGCCCTTAGTTGTACACCTAAATGATACAACATGTCCTCTTGTCCTACACTTACATAAGGAGCATTCTATCTTTACCTTGCAAGCACCTCAATTACGTGAGGGGCGTTTTGCAAATGTGAAACAAGTTTCAGTTGCCCATCCTCTTTTCAAAGATCATGTCTATACGGCAAAGATCTACAAGGACCAGGTAGGAGAAAGCCGACATTACAAATTGTGCTAGAGGAGGCAACTGCTACAATTGTTCAGCATTGTGGCATGATATTGGCCCGTGCTCTTGTTTGTTATAGCAAAAGGCCTATGTTGATCTTTAAGCTTTGGAATGGAGGTCACCTTGAGCAGTGGATTCAAGCATGTCATCATGATGGAAGCAAGCCTGCGATCAGAGAGTTTCAACACACATCTGGAACTATACAACAATTCACAGACAACATTTTGCCGATCTGTAATGCTCTTCTGCAGACGATGAAATTTGTGCATAGTCACGACTTCATTCACAATGATCTACACACTAGAAATATTCTACTAAATTTTGGCGAGTGGGGAGTGTATAATGGCATTGCAGACTGGGGACAAAGTACACTAGCAAACACTTTGGCTACATTTCCCAAGCTACAAATCTCACCCCTCATTAAACTAGAGCTCAATTTGAGCGAGATTATCCATGGACTGCTCCTGAAAATATCAACACCAATCCTCATGCTTTCACCAAAGCATCTGATATATATAGGCTCTCACATATTCTTTGACGCTTGGTTGTGTGTATTCCAGAGCCATTCGAGGTTCTCAAGCGCGAATATTTGTGAAATGTAAACAAATATCTTGCCATTGGATAATTCTCCAAACCGTTAGATAGACCTAAAAATATGGGCCTTTGTTTGAATGGAGCCCATAATGTTGGCTATCATATTGTATTCCCATTTGGCTTGAGGCCTATTGATGATTAGAACAGTAACAAACTCTTTTGTCATTAATGGTGTGCAATGTGTGGTGATATTTCAAACTACATCTTTAATCGTATTTTCAATTACATTTTTAAAGTTCTTCAAGTTAAGGTTTTAAAGTATTTCAAGTTGGATCATTGAAATCGTCTAAATCATCTCTCTTTTCCAAGTGCTAAGACCTCTCTTATTAAAGTTTATTATTTTGCATTTCAAGTATGGAAGATATTGCTCCCGACTAGAATGCACAATAGCCTAATGTTCCTTTGCTTAATCATGCACTGGCTCTACAAATTTACAAAGAGGAAGAGATTCGGGTGGCTCAAGGAGATCCCAGTGCTTTGGTTGCACCCAAGAAGACAAATCAAAACTTCAAGGGGAGCCGCTGAATTACAGGCAATGCAGATAGCTATGCCCGAATCACTTTGTGCACAATACATTATTTCAAGTCAGTGGAAATGCTAAGGCTTTCGCTCCCTTTAAGGTTTTAGATTTACAACACACTGTCCTCACAAGAAATATACTTTCAAGATTTATCCATGTAGAGATCACCACCAAATAATAATCAAGTGACAATTTACTTTGTGCAACAATGCTATCGTTATTATGTATTGCGAATCAAAGTAGATTGGAACGATCGTCCCACTACAGGAGGCGTTGGTGCAGCCAAAGATGGTCAACTGTAGAAGATGGCATGGGAAGGTATGTTCCAACTAGCAGCAGCATGGAAAAGGGCTAGAGCAGCTATGAGGATCAAGGGCAAACAGGTGGCAGTAGAAATGTATGCCTGATATGATTTATAGGCCAAGAAAGGCTCCATAGGGGGCTAATTTGAGGAGCAGGTGAAGGGGGTTTAAGGTGCATTCTTTGGGCCTAGAAATTTAGAGCTTGAGGTGTTGAAGTAACAGGTCCAGAAGGCTCATCAAACAGAGCTACGAAGCCCAAGATATTGGAGTTTGAAGGTGTAGTGCATTACAGATTCTTGTCAGACAGGGTAGTCGGGGACAGGTGGCCCAAGTGTATGTCAGTGTATAGATGCATAGTGCTCAATTTATGGAGCATACCCGTCTTTTTAGATTGCAGATCAGAGCTACAGATTACTGGATATGGTCGTTTGAATTTTTGGCCGAGGGTCGTGCCGGTAGGGAACTGTTTGTACATGGTGTTGTATATGCAAGAAGGCCATTCATTGCTGTCTCTTGGAGGCATTCCCCCTTCTCTTCTCTACTTGTGTGCATGTTTTTTTGGGCATGTGTCGGCGTGTGTGCCCCCCCCCCCCCTCGAGGTTTGTCGTGCACAAAGAGATAGAGAGAGGTTGTGTGCATGCGTGTGGGAGGCTGTGATTTGAGGAGAACGGAATGATTGGGTCTGTTTGGTGCATTGGAAAGCGTGTGTGTGTATGGCCATGTGTATGTGCTGGTTTTCTTGTGGGTAGTGTCGAGTTTTGAAGGTAAACTCTAGTGGATTGGGGTGTTGTGTATACCCTGGGCTATAGTGAGGCATTGTGTTGTGTGATGGGTGTGTTCCCCTTTCCCCTCTCCATCTTCTGGTGCCCCCACTGAGGAGTAGTGTGATGCTTTGATTTGAGGTTTAAAGTGGTGTTTTTAGCCACGACAAAGCGGTTGGCTGATAGTCAAAGTGTTCAATGGTCGAGTTTGAAGCTGACAGAGATAGTGGAGGCAGGTTTTGGCCCCATATTTACGGGCATTGAAGACCCCGAGGATTGGTTAGCAGATTTTGAGTTATGGCTATTGTTGATGCATATGTTGACGGTGATAGCCGTTTTTTGGCTTTCCATAATTGCCATAGTAAGCTACCTCACCCTATCAAATCACTCAAACATTTTGGTTATCCCTATCATTTCAGTGTACCTAGGAGTGTGTGAGTTAGGGGACTTTCCCCATATTTTCTTAAAAACCCTCAATTAGCTAGTCACTGGGCTAGTTAAGCATACAAAAATAACAAATTATAAGTATATTATGGCCCATTTGTGTGTAAATATTTCATTGTATATAGGGCCTAAATAAAATGATTTTTCATAATTATTTTGGTATTTATCTAAATATTTCTACCTATGGTGTGTTATTTATGCTATGTACATTGACTCACCATTACCATATTTTTTCTTACCATTTTGCATACTCTTTATTCCAAATAAAAATAATTTCATGCAAGCTTCTCTTATTTTTGGTGTAACTCCATCCCAACAAAAATCCAAAAAAACTAGTTCTATTTATGTGTATATTTTTTCACTGTTGTGATTGTTTCCTTCCTACATCTATTCTCTATTACTCTCATAAATTAGACCACCAAAAATATTCATCTTTTTATGGTAGACTTATAATGAGAGAGATTTATTTTAATCCCTATATATTTTTTCCACCTATATTATTTATATTTGACATGTACATATTTTTCTAGACCCCTCAATATTTGATTTCCTTAGTTGTACTATTCACTTATATCATGATCTCAACAATATCTTCAATTATAGACCACCAAATAAGGTCAAGGGTATGTGGTATGCATGCATGCACTATGGGGGGCTCACTCTTGGCGGTATTCAAAAGAATCATCCAAAAAAGGACCTTCAAAGGATTTTGTGCAATGGAAAAAAACAGTTGGTTTTGGTGAATTTTTAAAGATCACATGCTCTCTGAATTTGAAAAGGTGATACAAACAAAAGCTGTAGCTCGTGGGCTGAACTTTTACCTCAAATGTTTTCATATTTTTTTGAGCTACGAGCTGTGAGCTATGATTTTATTGGTGGACCCCAGTTTGCCCATGCTATGCAGCCACACTCCCTCTTCCACTTTATCATTTTCCTCTTTCACACACACTTCTCCACTCATCATCCCCACCTCTCTCACCACTCCTCTCTGCACCCTACTCACCTTCTTCTCAACCTTGAAGAATAAGAGAAAACATGGTGAACTCATGTCTCCTACACACACTTCCATTCCAAAATTGACCACCTAGTCTCATTTTTCCTCTTCCATATTACCCATATCTATCAATAAAAACCACAAAATTCAGCCTCTTCTCTTGAAAGACAGTATCATGGTGATTGATTACTCATATTCACTTACCTTGGATCTCAAGGAAGGTCAAGAGTGGAGAAAAAACGTACCGTCAAAGCTAGTGGACCGTCAACAAGCGTCAAAATTGACCCTACTCAAGACACTTGGAGCATCAACATTGTAAGAAATCCATATTTTCTTACCTATTAAGAGGTTTTTCTTCCTTTTGTATCCTATATGGATACTTCCATTGTAAATATCCAATTCCATTTGGAAATCAATAAAAAATACTAACTCTACTAATTTACTAACACTAACCTACTATGAAAAGTCCTATCACCTCCACTTCTGTCCTCTTTCTCTTCTTCATCTATCCCCACCAACTTCTTGATAATTCCAAGCAAAGAAATTAGATAAGTGCTGAAAATCTAACCCAACCATGGTTAGAGGAGTAACCCTAGCCCTCAAAATTGCTATAAAAGGAGGGTGTAGCTACCACAAAAAGGGGGGAGCCATAAGCAAGAGCACTATGCTATAGCTTGAGAAGCCAAGCTCAACCTCTCTAGAAGGAGCTCTTGAGTAAAAGCTCATTGTCTTATGTATATGCATGTGCGGTATTAGGGGTAATTAGCAAGGAAACTCTATGCCATTGTAAGAGAGAGTGATCATTCAATTGAGAGTAGGAAATCTATCATTTCTCCTACTAGTGTAAGCCCAACATTTGCTGAATCAAGGAGAGATGATTTGGACTAAGCTTGGATACTTTGTCTCTCTTCCAACGTGAAGTAATAGACAACAATGATTTGTAAGTGTCTTGGTGTTTTTTTTAAAAGTTCTTGATAGCTTGTCTCTGGGTGTTGTCATCAATTTAGCCATAAATCCCACATACTGTAAGAGGGCGATAGGGTGGAGAGGACTCCCGTGGCCTTAAGACAGTGGTTGGGGTGGCTTTTCTTATGATGTGTTGTGGTGTAATTTACTCAAGCTATGTTGAACAAATACTAATTTCACTTTGATTGGTCGTGACAGATTTGTAAGAAGATATTAATGCAACAAGCATCCCCTCCCCCTTCCCTCTCTTTCTTACATATATAATTGTGTTTGCTTGATCATTGCCGATACATTTCAAAGCAGCCCGAGAATTATCTCTCTCTCTCTCTCTCTCTCTCTCTCTCTACGCATCCTAGTTGGCAACCAAAACTAGGTGGTGCCCCAAATTTGTGTAGGGTTAGGTTGCGGGTTTGTGTGTGTGTTTGTTGTTTTTTCCAACTTCAACCCAATTGAGTAGCACGGGAGCCTAGAAGGGTGCTTAGAGGCCGCTCTTCTTGTTGCCCGCCCCGGACCGCCTCAAATTGGTGCCCCCACGGAGGAACCAACTTGTGTATGTTTTTGTGTAGGATCAATCTTTAGAATAGTCAAGTAGTTTGCATGAATCACGAGAATTTGTATGATCCTTTCATTCCGATTGCAAGGCAAAAGGTACACATAATTGTTAGTACTAAGTTGCAATTTCAATGTGTAATTCGTAGAATTTTAGGTCCCCTTAGGTTGGCATAGATAAACGCATCAGTAAATCCCTTTATTTTGCCTCTCATTAGGTACGACCTTAGTTTGGACGTCTATATTTTTGTTTTGTTTTAAGCATTAGGTCATGCATAGACCATGGATAATGGCCCAGGAATAGATGTTTTCCCCTTCCATTTCACTCCACACATTAGGGTAAACGTTGCAATTAGTAGGAAGATCCACTTTCAACAACATATGGTGTTCATGTTTGGTACCCAAAGAGTAGGAGAAATTCTCGCGTCACCAAACCCTGTCATTCTACCTCTTATTGATTATCATAGGTCATTTGATGTGAATATTTTTATTTTGTTGTAGAATAGATTGCAATTTAGAAAATATTATTGTGTAAATCTTTTAAAGAAAGGAAAAACAAAAACGTGTCACTTTGAAATCAATTCAATGGAGAGCCAACGCCAAAGGTCTGGATATCCTCTTTTCTTTGGAGAGCCTGGAGAGGATGCAGAATTATTTTTAGCAAATTTCAAGATATCTTGTCGTATCAAGAGGATAGTAACTGATCAAGAACGCGTAGAGATGTTTGAAGTGGTCCTTAGGAAAGATGCTAGCACTTGGTTTGACTCGTTGCCTGAGGAAGTTAAAGGGAATTACATGAAAGTTGTGAATCATTTCAAGAGATAATTCTTTGATCCCCAAAACACTCAAAAACTATGGCAAGACATTGTTTCTCATAAGCAAAAAGACCTAGATGACTACTACTTGTACAAGCAAGAGTTTCTACGTCTTTGGGCTGTATGGGTGAGAAATGTTGCTAACCCTGGTGATGGTGCATAATTTCTAAAGAAGGAGAGGTTCATAACCGGACTCTTTCTTGACCTTAAGATAAAAGTTGAGGCGGGTGCACCTGCTACCTTTGATGCATCTGAAACTAGGGCTGCTGAGAAATATAGAAAACTCAAGTGCCGAAGGGGAGAGGTTCCAATAGAAGGTCTTAGACCCAAAGGTAAGTCACAAGCATCAACATCTAGGGAGCTTCTTGAGGTAATGGCGGAAGTGATTGAGAAGTTAAATGAATCTTTAAGCATCTTGTCAATTCACCTTGCACAAGCTGTAGGTTCAAAGGGACAAGCAAAGAAGTCTGAAGAGTGAGATCCACGACCTAGGAGACTCTTGCAATGTTGGAATTGTGGAGAGTCTGGACATGGGATGTATAATTGTCCTTGGCCCCGTGGGGAGCCAGGGAGACCTAACTTGAATTACCCAGTGATGAATGCAGGTGAAGGAACTGGTCAACAACCAAGCTTCTACAAAGACCAAATGAACCAAGACCACCTCCACAAGGGGTAGAAAGAGTTCCACCTTTGCCAGATCCAAATGTGCATGTGGTAGAGGTGACAAACTCAAATTAGGTTGACATGGAAGAAAATGGAATTAAGCGTGGCCGAGGAAAAGGTAAAGAGAAAGAAGGTGTCACATCACAGAGTGACCATGGATGAGGGAAGAAGGCAAAGGAGACCAAGGAAGCTAAGAGGACTCGACGTCGTATCAATCTCCAAGACTTCCCTCTTGGACATGGTATGGATCCATACAACCTATTGGAAGACATGAGAGGTAAGGGTCCTGATATCTCATGGCCTCAGTTTCTTGCATTATGCCCACAAGCTAGGAGGGATTTAACGAAGGCAGTTAGCACTAGGAGAAAGATAAAAGAGAGTGTTCCTGTTGTAAAAATTGCACATGCTGAAATGAATGAGAATATTACACTTGTGCTAGATTGTTGCATCAAAGGAAGATTGGTTAGGAAAGGTCTAGTGGATGGGGGTGCACAAATTTGCATCATGACAGAAGGACTCATGCAAAGACTAGGCATGCACATCCATGAGACACCTGAAATTAAATTCAAAATGGCAAACAATAGCAAGGCTAGGTGCGTAGGCATTTGTAAAAATTTCTTTGTGGAGGCCTTTGGCATTAAGAAGGCAGTGGATTTCTATGTCATGTCTACCAAAGGAAATGGTTACCCATTTATCCTAGGGAGACCATGGCTAATGAAAATGCGAGCTTTGAAGGATTGGGAGAGTGGAAAGTTAATTTGCAGGAAAGACAATCATAAGAAGGTTGTCTTTGACATGAAGGAGCAACGCCAAGAGGAGCTCCATGAAGAATCATCTCAAAGTGAGACGGAGGAAGGCTGGACCGATAGCACTTCAGAAGGAGAAAGTAGCGGTAGCATTACTGAAGAGGAGTCATCCATCGAAGTCATGGGGGTAAGGTTTAATCCAAACAACCAAGAGACCTCTTGCTCAGGTTTGGAAGAGGTAGGTTCCCAAGAGAACCAAAAAGTGGAAGATGAAAGAATGCTAGAAGGTATGTTATCTACAACACTTACAAAGGATGAAAGAGAGGATCTCAAAGTGTGTTAAGGAAATTTCCTAAGCTTTTTGCTAAAGACTACACCGACGTGCGCGGAGTAGATGATGTTCAACACAAGATTGAGCTAAAGCCAGAGGCCACACCTAAGGCTAAGAAGCTACGAAGGCCAGGATTCATCAAGGAACAGGCTTTACTCAAGGAGGTAAGAAAGCTTCTAGTAGTAGGTTTCATTTATCCAGTGGAGAATTCAGAGTGGGTCTCTCCCGTTGTTGTCACTCCTAAGAAAAATGGCAAGTGGAGGGTGTGTGTGGATTACCGTCCACTCAATGAGGCAACAAAAAGAGATCACTTTCCCCTCCCATTTTCAAGATGAGATACTAAATGAGGTAGCTGGTCATGAGAAGTACACTGTGTGTGATGGCTACTCGAGTTACTTTCAAATAGGTATCGCATTGAAAGATCAGTTGAAAACAACCTTCATCACTCCTTGGGGCTGTTATGCTTTTAGAGTCATGCCATTTGGACTGACAAACGCTCCTGCAACTTTCCAACGCTTCATGAACATGGTGTTTCAAGCATTCTTTGGAAAGTCCATTAGGGTTTTTATTGATGATTTTTGCATTTATAGCTCAAAATCATTGCATCCACAAAGGGTAGAAGAAGGTTTAAAGAAGCTCTATGACATGGGAGGTCAACTCAACCCCAACAAGTGTCACATAGGTGAGGATGAAGTGATCTTTCTTGGTCACAAGGTTTCCTATAAAGGCATTGAGGTGGATCCTTCAAAGGCAAAGGATCTTATTGAGCTCCCATCACCCAAGAATCTCAAAGAGGTCATCTCATTCATTCAAAAGGTGAAGTATATGTCACGCTTTATTCACTTAGCTTCGGAGTTGCTTCATCCTTTGCAAAAGTTGACACAACAAGTAGAATTTTCATCCGCTTATGAGCTTGAAGAGTACTTTTGTAACATTAAAGTCATTTTGTCAGAGCTACCAATACTCATGCCTCCTTGTTGGGAGTACACATTCTTTGTAAGCTCTAGTGTTGGGAAGAAAAAAATTGGTGCAGTTTTATTACAACAAGATCCCCACAGTACCAGGATGCGACCCATCTACTTTGCTAGTAGGGTCATGAATGCCTTGGAGAGAGTCTACACAGAAGCAGAACTCATGATGCTTTCTCTCATGTTTGCGGTGAGAAATTTTAGATCCTACCTGCTACCAAAATCTTTTGTAATTGCAGAAAATTTGTTTCCTTGGGTGTCATCTCAAATGAATCTTAGCACTAGGATCTCAAAGTGGATTATGGAATTGCAAGAGTTTCAATACTCTTTCAAGGTAGAAGATAGTGCGCGTGCACAATTGGCAGGGATCCTTACTTATAGTACATGAGAAGGAGATTAAGGTGCCTGAAGTAAAGACCCTACCATTGCCACCACCTAAAAGTATTCCTAATTCTTTTAACTTCTTCTTTGATGGAGCTTTTCAACGAGTCACAGGAAAAGCAGGGAAGGGCTAGTATTGCTCAACCCAAGTGGAGAGGTGGTCATGAAAGAGAAGGTCAATCTACCAGGTTCAACTAGCAACAATGAAGCAGAATACGACACACTACTTCATGGTTTAAAGATATGCATTGGCCAAGGTATACAACGTCTCATGGTAAAAGGGGATGCTCTTCTCATTGTGAAGCAAATTTTAGGCATTTGGGCATGCAAGAATGAAAGCTTAAGGAAAAAATTTCATGCCATTCGTAGATTGTTTAATCAATTTGAAGAAGTGAAACTATATCATATTCCTAGGAAACAGAATGAAGATGCCAATTTACTTGCACAGCAAGTAGTTGCAGGTGTTGAGAAAGAAGTGCAGGTCATCATGGTGGCAGCAATTGTCAAGCAACCGAGATACCAGGGATTGGAGTCATTGACTCTCATTATTAGCTACATTTTGGAGGGTGAGTTTCCACAACACTTCATGAAGGCTCAGAAGAGGAGACTCATGAAGAAGGTAAGCACGTATCTCTTCCTAGAAGGATCCCTCTATCAAAGAGGGAAGGATCAAGTGTGCAGAAGAGTACCAACTATTGAGGAAATCCCAGCCATTCTAAAGGTTTGCATGAGGAAGCGTGTGGTGGTCATTTTGCCCAAGCGTTAACTGTGAAGAAGATTTTGCTTGCGGGATATGTTTGGCCAAGCTTGCACATTGATGTTCAACATTGGTGTAAAAGCTGTCACAATTGTCAGATTAATGGAAACAAGCGTCTGTTACAAGGTCCACGTCAGTTAGTCCTTGCAAATGGTCCATTTGAAAAATGGGGAATTGATGCTATGAGTCCATTGACTAGGACTAAAAATGGGAGATCGTATATCTTGGTGGCCATAGACTACATGACGAGATGGATAAAAGCACAAAGTGTGGCAAAGGTAAATGAGAGGACAGTGAGCAAATTTTTCTACACTCACATTTGTTGTAGATTTGGCACACCTTTGGAGATTGTTTCTAATAATGGTCCAGGGTTTAGAAAGGGCTTGCTTACAGAAGTCTGTGAAGAACTTCACATTCTACATCGTCATAGTATACCCTACTATCCCCAATCCAATGGTCTGGTAGAAAAAGCTAATGATGTCATTGCAGGCATCATTATAAAGATGGTGAGAAACAAAACAAAGTTGTGGGATGACTTCTTGGATAGTGCCTTGTGGGCGTATCGAACCACATATAGGGAAGCCATGGAGTTCACACCATTTCACTTGGTCTATGGTCAAGAGGCTTTACAACCAATTGAGCTCAACATTCCAACAATGCGACTTCATGGCAAAGCAGCACAAGATGATAAAAAAGGATGGATGGATTGACTTCTTACCTTAGCTGAGCTTGAGTGGAAAAGAGAAGTAGCATACGAGTGCTACAAGAGGAAAGCTACGCAGGCAAAGGAGAAGCTTGACAAGAAACTAAAGGACAAAGGCATCAATGAAGGAGATCTCGTGCTAAGGTATGACAATCGACTCGATAATCGTTTTGATGCCAAATTTGAAACTAGATGGCAGGGGCCATACATAGTTAAGAAGGCTTTCAATTCAAGTTACTATCAACTTATGGACTTGAATGGGAAAGAGCACTCTAGGAAGGTAAATGGTTATCGCTTGAAGCCCTATTTGAGTCGCCTTCTACCAAAGATCTGTCAAAGGACAACTGTCTCATGTAAGTATTGTTACATGAAGCATGAGTGTAACTCCAGCCAAAATTCTGAGGTGCCAAACAATGAAGATCTCGTCAAGGACTCTGAAGCACTCTCTTTGGAAAAGATGTTCTATGATGGCACATGAATATACCATCATCCTGGGGGAGGGCTAATGATAGCCGTTTTTTGGCTTTCCATAATTGCCATAGTAAGCTACCTCACCCTATCAAATTACTCAAACATTTTGGTTATCCCTATCATTTCACTGTACCTAAGCGTGTGTGAGTTCGGGGACTTTCCCCATATTTTCTTAAAAACCCTCAATTAGCTAGTCACTGGGCTAGTTAAGCATACAAAAATAACAAATTATAAGTATATTATGGCCCATTTGTGTGTAAATATTTCATTGTATATAGGGCCTAAATAAAATGATTTTTCATAATTATTTTGGTATTTATCTAAATATTTCTACCTATGGTGTGTTATTTATGCTATTTACATTGACTCACCATTACCATATTTTTTCTTACCATTTTGCATACTCTTTATTCCAAATAAAAATAATTTCATGCAAGCTTCTCTTATTTTTTGTGTAACTCCATCCCAACAAAAATCCAAAAAAACTAGTTCTATTTATGTATATATTTTTTCACTATTGTGATTTTTTCCTTCCTATATCTATTCTTTATTACTCTCATAAATTAGACCACCAAAAATATTCATCTTTTTATGGTAGACTTATAATGAGAGAGATTTATTTTAATCCCTATATATTTTTTCCACCTATATTATTTATATTTGACATGTACATATTTTTCTAGGCCCCTCAATATTTGATTTCCTTAGTTGTACTATTCACTTATATCATGATCTCAACAATATCTTCAATTATAGACCACCAAATAAGGTCAAGGGTATGTGGTATGCATGCATGCACTATGGGGGGCTCACTCTTGGCGGTATTCAAAAGAATCATCCAAAAAAGGACCTTCAAAGGATTTTGTGCAATGGAAAAAAACAGTTGGTTTTGGTGAATTTTTAAAGATCACATGCTCTCTGAATTTGAAAAGGTGATACAAACAAAAGCTGTAGCTCGTGGGCTGAACTTTTACCTCAAATGTTTTCATATTTTTTTGAGCTACGAGCTGTGAGCTATGATTTTATTGGTGGACCCCAGTTTGCCCATGCTATGCAGCCACACTCCCTCTTCCACTTTATCATTTTCCTCTTTCACACACACTTCTCCACTCATCATCCCCACCTCTCTCACCACTCCTCTCTGCACCCTACTCACCTTCTTCTCAACCTTGAAGAATAAGAGAAAACATGGTGAACTCATGTCTCCTACACACACTTCCATTCCAAAATTGACCACCTAGTCTCATTTTTCCTCTTCCATATTACCCATATCTATCAATAAAAACCACAAAATTCAGCCTCTTCTCTTGAAAGACAGTATCATGGTGATTGATTACTCATATTCACTTACCTTGGATCTCAAGGAAGGTCAAGAGTGGAGAAAAAACGTACCGTCAAAGCTAGTGGACCGTCAACAAGCGTCAAAATTGACCCTACTCAAGACACTTGGAGCATCAACGTTGTAAGAAATCCATATTTTCTTACCTATTAAGAGGTTTTTCTTCCTTATTTGTATCCTATATGGATACTTCCATTGTAAATATCCAATTCCATTTGGAAATCAATAAAAAATACTAACTCTACTAATTTACTAACACTAACCTACTATGAAAAGTCCTATCACCTCCACTTCTCTCCTCTTTCTCTTCTTCATCTATCCCCACCAACTTCTTGATAATTCCAAGCAAAGAAATTAGATAAGTGCTAAAAATCTAACCCAAACATGGTTAGAGGAGTAACCCTATCCCTCAAAATTGCTATAAAAGGAGGGTGTAGCTACCACAAAAAGGGGGGAGCCATAAGCAAGAGCACTATGCTATAGCTTGAGAAGCCAAGCTCAACCTCTCTAGAAGGAGCTCTTGAGTAAAAGCTCATTGTCTTATGTATATGCATGTGCGGTATTAGGGGTAATTAGCAAGGAAACTCTATGCCATTGTAAGAGAGAGTGATCATTCAATTGAGAGTAGGAAATCTATCATTTCTCCTACTAGTGTAAGCCCAACATTTGTTGAATCAAGGAGAGATGATTTGGACTAAGCTTGGATACTTTGTCTCTCTTCCAACGTGAAGTAATAGACAACAATGATTTGTAAGTGTCTTGGTGTTTTTTTTAAAAGTTCTTGATAGCTTGTCTCTGGGTGTTGTCATCAATTTAGCCATAAATCCCACATACTGTAAGAGGGCGACAGGGTGGAGAGGAATCCCCTGGCCTTAAGACAGTGATTGGGGTGGCTTTCTTGTGATGTGTTGTGGTGTAATTTACTCAAGCTATGTTGAACAAATACTAATCTCACTTTGATTGGTCGTGACAGATTTGTAAGAAGGTATTAATGCAGCAAGCATCCCCTCTCCCTTCCCTCTCTTTCTTACATTTATAATTGTGTTTGCTTGATCATTGCCAATACATTCCAAATCAGCCCGAGCATTATCTCTCTCTCTCTCTCTCTCTCTCTCTCTCTCTCTCTCTCTCTCTCTCTCTCTCTCTCTCTCTCTCTCTCTCTCTCTCTCTCTCTCTCTCTCTCTCTCTCTCTACGCGTCCTAGTTCGCAACCAAAACTAGGTGGTGCCCCAAATTTGTGTAGGGTTAGGTTGCGGGTTTGTGTGTGTGTTTGTTGTTTTTTCCAACCCCAATCCGATTGAGCAGCACGGGAGCCTAGAAGGGTGCTTAGAGGCCGCTCTTCTTGTTGCCTGCCCCGGACCGCCTCAACGGATGCCGGAAAGTTGCAACAAGTGCAGCTATTGATGTGCGGACGAGCCAAGTTTTGGTTTGATGGTTTAAGGAGTAGTGATCGAGGATCATGGCAAGGGCTGCAAAGTCAATTTTTGAAGTGGTTTCGAGAGGTGGTTATGCCGGAAGAAGCTGGTGCAAAGTTGAAGGCGGTACGCCAGGATGTGAGTAATGATTTTTCTATTTTCATTGAGCAGTTTGAAGCCTGTTGGGAGCAGTTAGAGGTTGCTACTGGGGTAAAAACAAATCAGTATTTGAAGCTGTGGAAGCTGCTAGAGTGCTTGCATCTGAGGATTAAAGAAAAGGTAGAAGACAATGCAGATACCTATGAAGACATGGTCTATCTAGCCAAGATGAAGAGCCAAAAGGTGAAGCGAAAGCTAGAATTGGGCGGGTTGAAGCCGTCAAATTATGTTCCTGTTGTGGAGGTAGCTTTAGTCCGAGTTTCAAATGTTCAAAGTGCAGAGCTTGTTGACGTAAGGCCTATTGTTGGCTATGTTCCTTAAAGATTTCCAATTTGTGATGTGCATGTGCTGAGGTTGGATGAGCTTGTCAATGAGGAGACGCTTCATGTCTAGGTGAACCAAGGTGCAAAAGTGGTAGCATATGTTGAGGTTCTAGAGAGGATTAAAGAGGTAAAGCCTGTTCTTGTGAAAAGTTTGCATGAAAAGGTAGCAAAATGCAATCAGGTTGCAGATGCTGAGGGTTCAGAAGCCGATGTAGAAAGTGAGAAAAGCCATGGTGATGGTCAAGCTTTTGTGGAGCAGCAAGCGGATGAAGATGCAGATACAGAGTCGGTATATGGTACCGATGATGATGAGGATACAAACTTGTGTTGCTCGGAGACAAGCAAGGAGGATAGAGAGGATGAGTCCACATCCCACGCGCGAGGAAATGGAGTTTGACAAACCTGAGCAGATAAAGGTAAAATTGACTTATTATGTGCTTGATGTATGGTAGTATTCAATGTTCAGGGAGACCAGAGAACATACAAAGTTGATGTGCGTGATGGAGACCAAGTGGAGCAGTCCAGGCCTACAAATGATGATATGCAGGTAAAATTGGTGTGTGGTGCCATGCTAGTGGCCATGTTGATGAAAGTGACAGTGGAATGTGCCATGGTGGTGCAACAAGTGCATAGTTTTTCTAGGAGGGATAAAGAAACCGTGCCTATGGAGGAAGACGAGGAGGATGCAATAGAGAACGAGTTTCTCGCTTCCTTGGCGGAGCATGATGTAGCAGTAGAAGAGATGATTGAAGAGCAGGTGGATGAAGCTGATACGCAGGTGGTTTTGATTGATCTTGAAGGGCCGGTAGACGAGGAAGGGATCGATGATGCTAGAAATGAGTGTGTGGCCAAAGAGCAGGTTGTGTTGCCAAAGATGATGGAGATTTTGATGCGGAAGACATGTCCAATGGTGGATAAGGAGAATCCCAGGCAGTGGCATTGCTTCCCATTGAACGTATGTAAGATATGGTTGATGAAAATGATGGTAGATACAACTATGTGGTGGATGGTTCAGCAGGTGCAGGGTCTATGGTTGAGGCCTCCACTTTACTTGGTTGGGAGCTCGTTGTCAGGTACATGTTTTTTTTATGGTGGTATGCTTGGTGCTGCTTGGTATGGAGTAGGCAGTTTGCACAGGGATGTATGGAGAGTTGAAGCCAGGCTATGTGCTGTTTATATACATGATGGTCTATGTGTTGGGGTATAGCACTATGGTGAGCAATTACAGGTGGATGGAAGATCATACCAAAGGTAGGTTTTTGATCCACGTGGAAGCTATGTGATGCAGGGGTGGGGTAACCCACTTAAAGTTTTGGCAGTAGGCATAATAAGACTTTGTAAATATGTTTTGGGTTTTCTCATAGTGTCGAGTTTTAAAGGTGAACTCTAGTGGATTGGGGCGCTGCGTATACCCTAGGCTATAGTGAAGCATTGTGTTGTGTGATGGGTGTGTTCCCTTTTTCCTCTCTCCATCTTCTTGGAGCCAAATTTGGTCAACCGTAGAATTTGGCATGAACAGGTATGTGCCGGCTAGCAGCAACATGGAAAAGGGCTAGAGCAACTATGAGGATCACGGGCAGACAGGTGGAAGCAAAAATGTATGGCTGATGAGGTTTATAGGCCGAGAAAGGCTCCAGAGGGGCTAATTTGAGGAGATTATGAAGGGGGTTCAAGGTGTAGTCTTTGGGCCTAGAAATGTAGAGCTTGAGGTGCTGAAGGAGTAGGTCCAAATGGCTCATCAAACAGAGCTATGGAGCCGAAGATATTGGAGTTTGAAGGTACAGTGCATTGCACATTCTTGTCGGACAGGGCAGCCAGGGACAGGTAGCCCAAGTGGATATCAATGTGTATACGTGTAGTGCTCAATTTATGGAGCATACCCATCTTTTCAGATTGCAGATCAGAGTTACGGGTTGCTGGATATGGCCGTTTTAAGTTTTGGCTGAGGGTCATGCCGACGGCCCGGTAGGGAACTGTTTGTACATGGTGTTGTCTATACAAGAAGGTCATTCATTGCCGTTTCCTCACCGTCTCTTGGCATCATTCCCCCTCCCCCTTTCCCCTTCTCTTCTTTGCTTGTGTGCGTGTGTTTTTTGGGCATGTGCCGACGTGTGTGACTCCCCCCCCCCCCCCCCGAGGTTTGTCGTGCACAAAGAGATAGAGAGAGGCCATGTGCATGTGGGAGGCTGTAATTTGAGTAGAATGAAATGATTGGTTCTGTTTGGTGCATTGAAAAGCGTGTGTGCATATGGTCGTGTGCAGGTGGTGGTTTGCTTGCGGGTAGTGTTGCGTTTTGAAGGTGAACTCTAGTGGATTGGGGCGCTGTGTATACCCTGGGCTATAGTGAGGCATTGTGTTGTGTGCTGGGTGTGTTCCCCTTCCTCCTCTTTAGTGTTGGCAAAGGATGCCCATTCGAGAATATTCATGCGCGAGAAACCAATCAAGAAGATCCTCCTCGTCGCAAGAGAGGATACACATATTTACCCGAAGAAACCACAATCATTGAGCAGCTTCTTGCAACCCAAGGTGTGGATTTGGCAAGTCAAGGAGAGACCCTAGCCATGATGCACGCTCGTATAGCAGAGCTAGAAAGAAAGTTCGCATGGTACGAGGCAAGGTATGGGCCTGTTAACGAAGAAGAGATAGGCAATGCGGGTCCAAGTGATTCAATTGTTGGCAATTCCAGATTTCGTGTATTTGATCTCTTTGGAAAACAAGCCCATGATCTAAATTAAATGTCCCAAACCATACTAAGCTCTTTTTGTATCTTAAATCTCAAGATTTGTAACTAAAACCTCTTTTTGGTATGTAAATCTCTATTTGTTGGAACAAATGGACGTGATGGATGTTGTTGCAATTGTGTAAATTAAGTTCTCTCTCCTTCCCTCGTTTTCACAATGATAGAGAGTAGATGGAGAGAAAGAGAGACAATGAGAGAGGAAGAGAGTGAGAGAGAGAGAGAGAGAGAGAGAGAGAGAGAGAGAGAGAGAGAGAGAGAGAGAGAGAGAGAGAGAGAGACAAGGTATGGATTGTAAAGCTAAACTCCAGATAACTTTTGCATTGCAAAATTTATTGAGAATATAGTACAAACTTTATAGCTCATCGGTCCCCTCAATCACAGACACCATGTCATCAGTTTCTTTGACATCTGAACATTTCTAATCAATATATTCCGGGTTTTATTCCATTTCATCATCAGAGTTGAGCTCATTTGCAATTTCTTCGTGTGTTTGAAAGTGCTCGAAGCTTTCTTCTGTGGCATGTGTGGCTAACATTGTTGGCTTATTCATAATTCGTATGTTACAAAAGACATACACCAAGTCTGCAGCTCGTTTAGGACTTAATCAATTTTTCTTTTTAGTATGCACGAAAGCAAACAAAGACCAATTTCTTTCACATCTACCACTTGAGGTGGAAATAGACAATACTCTCATATCCACATGTTGAAGTTACACTTTTTCTCCACCGTAATCTTTCCACCAAACTGGTGCGCTCATCATCTTGATACCATCTATATGCCAAGGATCCCCAAACATTCCTGCTCTGCTATTATATACCGTCTTCTATGTGTATGCCACCTGTCCATCCACATTGCCTAATAGTTGAGCACACACTTTCTTGAAATCACTGATCACTTCATTGTTTAAAGATTGCTCGTGCATCTAGAACTTGGGATCAAAGACAAAAACCTGCTCCATGTAAAGGAGTATGCAGCTGCTCCCATCATCTTTTGACGAATGACATCATCATGGCTTTCTCTTTTCCCACATAAGATGTACAGTCTTTTAACTTGCGAGTGGCTTCATGCATAGACCAGTAAACCCGTCCAAAGATAGAGGCTTCTTTGTCTACTAAGCATATTAGATGGGTGAAGGGTTCTGTGTTTGTAGCAATTTTTGTCTACATTTCTCCAAAAAACAGGAGAGTTTACAAGTTGATAGCATTTGGAAGCAGCAAGTTCATACTTCGGCAACAAGCCAAATGTCCCATCTTCTATTTGCCATTGTTTCAACAAGGGCTCCTTTTACCTGCTCTGCTGCTGCAGTGTAGAGAGAATGTAATATGCTGTTGCAAAACGGGTCCCACAAAAAATCTATAAATTTTTGGTTGGGGGCTTTGTTCTAAACAAAGCGTAAGAAAATGAATGCTCTCTTATAAACTTCACCAAGTGGTTTTCATCTAGAAGAGTTTTCTTAATAGAAGAAACTTTCCCAAAGTCCTTTAAGAGCAAATTCAAAGTGTGAGCAGCACATGGAACCCATGTAATCTCTAGATACTTTGCTTCAATTGCTTTTCCAGCTGATTTGTGGTAGATGCATTATGTGTGACAATGGCAATCACATTTTTAGGTCCCCCTGCTCTTCTGATTGAGCGCTCATATACACCAGCAAGATATCCACTAGTTTTCTCTTTCAGGGATGTAACGATCGCTTCAAGAAAGATGGAACCTCTTGGATAAATCTACATCACATTATTCAATGGTTTCCTCTGAAAATTTGTCCAACCATCTAGAGAAATTGTGCATTCATATTGTGGCACATAATCAAGAGTTGTGCGCTTTAAAATATTCTCTGATGTAGTTTTCACTTTATCTAAATATTCTATACACATCTTATTATAATAAGGAACCACAAAACCCTTCCTTGTTGTGCTCATTAAAGAATCTTTGAAGATAGGATTTTGAATGACATTAAAAGGAATTCCACATGCAATAAATGCTTGCGTCCACTTAAGATGGAGTTCAAGCAGCCATTGTTTCCCAAATGCCTGATGCAAAGTAGGATCATTTGGTGCAAGTTCTCCTCCATTCCATGCTTCACTTTGGCTTATCTTAGAAAAGCTTTCGGTAGGATTAGAGCTTCAATCCCCAACAAAGGATGAATGACACCCTCCTTGACCTGAAGCAGGGGACAAGTGAGGGTTTTGATCATTCTTGAGTGTCATCTTGATGTCCCTATCCATAGATGGAGCCATCATTTTGGGACCTCCCTTTTTCTTGCCCTCAAGATGTGCTCTCTTTGCCCTGAGTGCCCACTTGGGAAATTTTTCTTCACTACCTCTTGGGGGGTATTTGCAAGCTAAAACGTTTCTAGGAATTTTGAACACATGTTCTTTTATCCTGTGAGAATTTCCGCTAAAATTATGGCCGCAGGTCTTACACATCAACTTTGATGTAGTGTTTCCACTTACCAATTCATCTACGTAGTTGCACTCGTATCCTTTCACCATCTTCTTAAGATCTGCAAACTTAAACAGAACCGATTACTAAATACACATCTAAGATTGAACTCTGATACCATTCACATTACTTTATTCATCAACGTTTTCAACCTCTTTAAATTATACATATCAAAAATAATTTTTTTTTAAGTGTGAGATTTCACTTTACACGTGAATTATGATAAATAAATCGCTTAATCTATCTCAATAACTTCCAAGTGAGTAAACTGTACGCAAAGCAAGATATCTTTAAAAAACCTATCTAATTTACCTCCAAGTGTGAGTGTAACTCTACACATGGCAATCAATCAAAATTCAATACTTCTCTAAATCTCTTCTAGGTGTGACAATACCTCTACACAAAGAGAGACATTATTATTTAATCTACCTAAATTTTCTGTAGTGTGGGTATTACTCTACACATGACAGACAATCATTAGATAAATCTAGCCTAAGTTACTTCCAGGTGTGAGCATAGCTCAACACACAACAAGTAACTCTTAACTTTAACTATCTAACTAAAGCTAGTTCAAAGTGTGAACATAGTTCAACACAAAGCAAATAACTGCTAACTTTACCTATCTTAAATCACCTCCAAGTAAGAGTTTCCTCTACTCAAGGCAAGTAGTCATTAACTATCTTACTTAATTTACCTCCCAATGTAAGATATATTTCACACAGAGCAGATAACTCAAAACTCCAAAGCCTTTAAAAAATTATTTATCCAAAGCTCTAAATTTTTACTAAAAAACTTATATGACTAAATTTAAACTAACTTTTTTATATTTTTCTTGATGTTGTAAAGCTCACCTATAGATGAGATAAGGGAAGAGAGATCAATAGAATGAGCAACAGTCCATTTTCAATGTATATAAAGAGCTTTATTTTGATTGTAATAGTATTTTGATCGAAATAATATTTTGATCAAAATTCTAAGAAATTATATGATACGGTGGTTTTGCTGATGTGGCACCATATAATATGGCGGAATAAAGATAAGTGTCATGTAATTCATCTGTTTAAAGCATATTATACATACACCGTATGACATACAATGCAACTTAGTGGCCGTTGAGCTTATGCATTCGCACCCTGTGGCCCTAGGTCCATAGGATCTCTCATTGGAATAGAGGGAAACAACCTATGGCCCTTGACCTTGTACATTGGCACCTTATGGCCCTAAGTCCATAGGATCTCACATCATACTAAAGGGCACTCTTTGTCCCTAGGGCGATAGGGTGGACTATGTGTCAATGTAGAAGCTCTCAAAGAGCCTTTGGGCCCTTGAGCTTATACATTGGTACCCTATGGTTCTAAGGCCATAGGATCCCACATCATACTAGAAAGGAGCCCATGGTCTTAAGGGTAGAGGATGGCCTTGGGGTCAATGTAGAAGCTCTCGAATAGCATTTGGGCCATTCAAGAGCACCAACATATGCACTATGGTAGCTCTATGGCCCTAGGACCATATGATCTCTATTTACATAGAGAGCAACCTATGGTCCTTGACGTTATTCATTGGCACCCGGTGGCCCTACGACCATAGGATCTCTCACTAGAATAGAGGGAAACAACCTATGGCCCTTGACCTTACACATTGGCACCTTATGGACCTAAGTCCATAGGATCTCACATCATACCAAAGGGAACTCTATTGCTTTCAGGACAAAGGCTAGAGGGCAAGGCCCAACCTAGGGAAGTCAAGGACTTAGGCCAAGGCCCGGACTGAAGGTGTGAATAAGGGATCCGTTTAGGGAAAGGGCCATGGGATCTCCTATAATAGGTTAGCTGGGAGGAGGATCCAGGGTTCAGTCTCCCCTCAGCCTTTCACTGGTATCAGAGCCAAGTTGGAAGAGGGAGCCATGGAGGAGGGGAAGAAGAGTTGCATGCATGGTGTCGCATCTCTCTCTCTCTCTCTCTCTCTCTCTCTCTCTCTCTCTCTCTCTCTCTCTCTCTCTCTCTCTCTCTCTCTCTCTCTCTCTCTCTCTCTCTCTCTCTGTGTGTGTGTGTGTGTGTGTGTGTGTGTGTGTGTGTGTGTGTGTGTGTGTGTGTGTGTGTGTGTGTGTGTGTGTGTGTGTGTGTGTGTGTGTGTGTGTGTGCGAGGATGGCCCTGTGGGGGGGCGTCAATGCACTAGCGTTGCCTGCAGACCAAGCTCGACTCCCTGCCAGCGTCGCCCTGCCTATAGCACGAGTGCAAAACACGGACAAGCCTGCGTTTTTGCTGCTGTCGACTCGCATTGCTTCTCTGCTGCTACTGCCAACTGTTTCTCTGCTGCTAACCAAGCTAACCCATTTTTTCCAACTCGCCTACACAAATTATTATCACTACCCTAAGGCCTCCAATGTATTGCCGACTTGCCTACACAGAGCTACCTCAAACCCCCACAAATTAACCTACTAGTTTTTTCTATCCAAGTGTTTAATGACCACTTGAGCTTCCTCCCGAGGAAAACCTATGTTCGTGGGGGTCGTAGCAACACCCCCAAAAGTAGACAGCATGGTCCATCTCCAAAACTAAGTCGAAAGACTGCGAAAGGAAAATGAAGATTTGAAGCAAAGACTCGTATCCATCGAGTCTCGACTCACCACAGTGGAGAACTCCAAGGAGGAAGAGATGGAACAGTTGGCAATCAAGCTCAATAAAACACAAGCGGAGGTAGAAACCAAGGTCAATTCCCAAGTGCAAGATGCCATTTTCAGCAAAGTTGAAGATCGTGTGCCGTCAATGTTACACGAACGACAACGACAAGATGATATTTCTCTCAATGTTCGCATTGGCGGGCTCCCGAGCGATTGGCAAGGATAGGAGGACCCCAAGTTCTCCGAGTTTTTTTCTCGCATCCGAACAACAACCCCCATGATACAGTGGGATCCAACAACAATCACTACTCTTGCTCACGAGCATTGTACCAACCATGCAATCCTCACCTTCAAGACTAAAGCGGATCGAATCAAGCTCCTTGCGCAATCGAGGCTTCTCAAGGACACAAAAATTTGGTTTGCTGAAGATCTTACACCCACCCAACTCAAATAGAAGAAGGCCGAACTCCAAAAGATGCGAGCAGCACGCATAGCAGGGAAATGGGCAGTTTATCGAGGAGGTAAAGCCATCATCCAGGAGTTTCAAACTCCCAAACCGGCTCCCCCCTCCTCACCTACCCCATCTTAGGTTTTGTTCACTCCACTTTACCTTTTCTCTTTTCCACCCGTCGATGGACCCTCAGTCCTTAACTGATATGTATCAGAAGGCAATCTTTGTAATGTTTTGGTTCCGGTCCCATAGGTCATATCTGACCTCCGTGGACGATAATTCAATCTCTCTCTCTCTCTCTCTCTCTCTCTCTCTCTCTCTCTCTCTCTCTCTCTCTCTCTCTCTCTCTCTCTCTCTCTCTCTCTCTCTCTCTCTCTCTCATGGACAAGCTCTCTCTCCCCCCTTGTCATGGACAAGGTCTCTAGCAAGAAGACCGTGGGCACAATCCCTTTGGTTGAGCATGGTGCAACTACAATAGGACGAAGATGCTATGGGAAACTACCCCTGGGAGGGGCTCGATAGGGAAGCACTCAGTATACGAGCAAACGCACCCTTACAAACACAAGTGGTCAAAGCTGACTTGCACGAAATCGATCTCTCTCTCTCTCTCTCTCTCTCTGGGTTCGCCATGGACCAAGGGGTAGGGTTCAATATACACGAGTTTCAAGATTCGGATGCATGCGAAGATGGCATGCTTCTCTTTCCTACTTAGTCTGCCCACCATTGCCAAGATTGGGCTACCCATTTTTCATAAAAAGCGTTAATGTTTACCTTGGCAGGGCTGGTGAGAAGCATGCAACCCACACGAGGAGAAAATTTCCGAAATGTAGCAAGCACGCTTGCATGCAGCATCATGCAAGTCATGCAAGCAACAAAGTATAGAAATCATTTCTTAACAGAAATCCGATAAGATACACTCTTTTTTGATAAGAAAATTTGAGCAAGTTATTTTTTCAATTCGATGAAGGACTGGTAAACGAAGTTCGAGGTTCAAGGAAGCTCGTCAGCATAGGCCATGTGGCCGACATGGAAAGTCAATTCATGACAATTAAAAATGCAATTTTTCACAACCGCGACAATGGCCAGGAAGACTTATAAGACAACTCAAGCATGATGGACTCATTTTTGGATTTCGAAGCTCTGACAAGTAAAGGACTTTCAGTAAAAGCATGCAAGGTATGCTCACACTGAACCAAGCCAATACGGCAAGGAAAGCCAATGCGAGTAATCCAGAAGGTATGTATGATGCCGTTAAATTTTATTTTTCATGCTTGTGAAATTTCAACACTCAAGGCACATGCAAGGCTTGTGAGCATTACCAAAAGCATGATTTTTTTTTTTTTTGAACACACGATGCATAACAAACAATCATCATCAAGCAAGGCTTGAGTGAGCAATGTTCTCATTTAAAGCCATGTTTTTTCATGGGTAAAGGTGAGGGCATGATAGTGCTTGAGAATCTCATGGAGATTGGCATGGCTTGTTGCTACCCTTGATGAAGGAGACATAGGTACATCGGCAAGGCCGACCATTACCTATGATTTTACAAGGTCGAGTATCTATGAATGCTCGACATGGTCGACTTTCTTCTGCTACAACATTTGTCTATGAGCAAGAGTACATGTAGCTATGAGCACTGGTAACATCCAACGTGGGTCTACTGAGAAATATCATGCAACGACAAGACTTTCATGTTTGGAATATGCTAGGAGCATCCGAACTTAGGGAAACTTGTTGAGATGTCTACAGTTTTTTACATCACAAGAGGCTATATATGATACATACACTCACTCACTTGAATCGATTCAAGCGCACTACCAGACACTTGGCCACAAGTGGGCAACAAGGTTAGTCAACTTTCACATTCTGTTTGTTTTTGTCTATGCTTTACTTTTCATTTTTAAAAATATCTCTCTACTGTGCAAAGCAGTGCTTGGGTAGACTTTATAAGAAGCCACTCTATACAGCAAAGTGCCTTGCTTGTCTTCACGTGAAGCAATGCTTCTCTTCTGTGCCAAGGTTTTCTCGCTTGACTTCAGCTTGATGCTAATGGCACACATCCTTAGCACTACGTGGATATAAGCTCACAGTTTATGCAATGCACACTACAATGTATCCATGCCAGTGTAGTCGTACAAGGCATCCATACCAGCAGCTCCCATGGTTGAAACTGTCATTGAAGCCAAGGGCTTATCATTCCATTTTTTGACCTATATGCATAGCATACTAGTCTGATGGACGTACACCACCCATCATTGCATACGCTTTTGCTATAGCACTAGCTACTCTGTCAAGAAGGACGAGCTAGTTACTGTTGTTTTTAGACATTTAACTTTTATATTTATTCACAAGGCAACATCCATACATCTGCACCCTGACACAGTCACACTCACATACACAGTAAGTGGGTCAAGATGTGACTTTTGGTACCTCTCTCGACGAGGGCATGGTACAATTACAATGATGTATGCTTATAGGATAAGCTATGACACAGACATAGCCTGCACGAGATCATATGCAAGGGACATACAACACATTTGCATAAGAATTTTCCTCAGTCCAGCATTCTCTCTCTCTCTCTCTCTCTCTCTCTCTCTCTCTCTCTCTCTCTCTCTCTCTCTCTCTCTCTCTCTCTCTCTCTCTCTCTCTCTCTCTCTCTCTCTCTCTCTCTCTCTCTCACATTTCACGCGGGAAAGGTGAAACTAGACATGATTTTATTGAAATCTTTCTATGATAATATGGTAACAAGAAGGGCTATAAGCCAACAGGAAGGGCTAAGAGCCATCTATTACCACTTATTTGGGCATGGCTAAGAGCCATCTGTTAGTAAATGGACAAGCAAGAGTCTTGCCATTAGTGATTTTTTGGACATTATTTTCTCACTACACACTTTCCGTGTGACAGTCAAGTTGAGTTTTTGAACGTTTTAACCTCATCCGGGCTTATCTCTACCAAGGTGTATGGATGAAGCGAGCATTTTGACAGCACGGTTGTTCACAAAAAACCACAATTATGGATTTTTGGGTATCCAATTTTAGTGGAGCTCCTATTCGCACTAAGAGTGCCTATATGAGTACAGTTTTGGGGATAAGACCCGGCTCATGATTACTAAATCTCTTAGTAAGGGTTGATGGTCAATTCTTGCAACCTTCACACTTGCATTTTCAAGGAAGGAAGTCCACAAACTGCCAAGGGATAGTGGAAAACTTTCAACTTCCAAAGGAATATCATGCCACGAGCAAGCCCAAGGGGGGTCATGGCGATAGGCCAAGGGTCGGCTGTTCGTTCAATAGTTTTCCTGAAAAGTTTCACCAAGGGGTTTGAAACTATTGATTTTAACCAAGGGGTGTACATTGCAAAGGCAACACCCAAGGTTACATGTGCAATACTACTTGCATTTCACTAATTCTTGATTAGTGTTCGTAGGCCTTTGCAGGCGAGAAATTTGGGTAGGTGCTTTTTCCCTCAGGATAAGTGGACACTATGTTCCACCTACTACAGGTACACATCTGGGGTTTCGTTTCTTGTGGTTTTCTTTTTTTTACGTAGGATGCATAAACTATGTTTTCTCTTCAAAGAAATGACAAGGTCATGTAAGAGCCAAGACTTTGGGGCCGTACTGTCCAAAATAAGTTTTTGCATTATGCAATTATAGACCCATTTGTAGGGTTTATTTGGCACATGTTGTCACATGGGATGCAACGTGGCCTAGGAACTCAAGGAGTTCGGTTTAGCTAGTGTGGAGCAAGGTTAATGAGGGTCCCTCTCATTCTCGTCATAGAGTGTTTGCAAGTACCTCCACGCACAAGTGCATCTTGTACTTGAAGGATATTCTTTTTTCATACATTCTTACATGAGACATATTCCACATGTGGAGAATATGAGTCTCTGGGACTGGCATTGGCGCCCCCTATTTCCGGTATGTGTCATGACAAAGTCCCTTGGTGCTGGTCAAATCTGTTTTCTAGACCATTTTCAGCACGACGTATCAGGAACAATTTCGGTGGCGAAAAATTGTCGGATACTTAGGATGACTTGTTCATGTACAAGTAGTGTTAAACAACATTACAGATGGTTGTTTATACATATAGCAAGGCTCTAAGTTGTTAATGAAAAAGTTTCATTGTTTGTCCCTAGAAGTGATTAATGTTTCACCTTCTATTATGGTTCAAACGTTTCAGCAAGGCTTGCAAATGATTGAGGAATCCCAAACCTCGAGCGAGATTTTTTGAGCAATCCCTAAAACGAGCAAGACAGAGCAAGGCACACTATCAAAAAAACCAAACGGGATTCTTAGGTGACTTCAAGCATAATAACAAAACGTAAAGACAAAATTGCACCTATCTTGAATGGTAAATCAACCATAGATTTTTTAAAGAAAAAACCCCTTGAACAAGGGTTTGGTAGAATGTTTCCTTTGATGGGCTAGAACAGTTGGAACCATTACAATGGCACATTGATAGTCCTCTCCTCATAACTCGTTTCCCTCAAATATTAGAAGCTCATTATTATTCTAGCAAAAATGGTGGAAACTTGAAATTAATTCTATTATTTTGTGAAACTCCACATCATGGATATATTAAATTTTGCATCAAACCATCATATATGATGAAGATTACCATCTAGGGGGTGGGAAAGTTAGTAATGTTGCCAAAGGTGGTGGTGACAAAGGTGTCAAGGGAGGAGTGCTTTGATAGAAGAGTACACAAGGAGGACAAAGTCACGAACAGTTTTCCTAGGATAACTTTTCCCATGTGCCAGTTCTCTTTCACCCACCTCATACCGTTAAAGAAAGTAAACCTTGGTTTAGTGTAATTCCACCTACAAACTTTGAGATTTATATTCAAAATTCAAAGTAGAAGGTGAGGAAACATACAAAGTTTAGAGAAATTTAGTGTAAAAACCTTCTCTTAAATTTTCCATGTTTATGAGTACTGCTCGGAGTTCCTAGACTGTTCAGTTCCTAATCTGCTAACTTGTTTGTCATGCCTCGACCTAGATTACTCACCCAACATGCGATGCCCCTATGTTCAACACACCTCTTACAGCCATGGTGTATGATAGTCATTGCAACCCTCTCCTCTATTTTCCCCAACATGGCTTTGCCCTCCATTTTTGTATGTACACTATCTCCAATTTGGGAGTCGTAGTCTAGCTTTGCATATGTCCGCGTATAGAGTGATGTGGCCAGGCCTCGGTCAACGGTCCCGACATCGCCTATTTCTCACCCAATTTTTGAAGATTTTATTTGCATTGTGTGAGCTAGAAGAGACACCAAGGCGTTTTCATCGTCTGCCACCAAATGTATCTGAAAGCATATGGCATCCTTGTATGGCACAACCTCGAGCATGGCTTGCATCTTGGTGTGTCTCTCATGAGACACCAAGTTTAAATCCATCATCGTTCATCAAGTGTAGCCCAAAGCATGCGGCTTACTTGTTATATTGCGCCACTTCAACCAGGACTTGCACCCTACAACCTAGTATCATCACCCACCGACAATTGGTGGCCGCTTTTGATCAGCAGATATCTTGCGCCACTTCAACCAGGACTTGCACCCTACAACCTAGTATCATCACCCATTGGCGATTGGTTGCCACTTTTGATCAGCAGATATATATAGAGAGCTACTTCTTCAGCATGTGAAAATTAATAGTGTATCTCGAGTGTATACAAGCCTTGTTTTTACAAAGCGCAAACCAACTTCCATGGCCCTGCTGATGTAGGAACTCAATTTTTGATCCTCTGCGACCCCTTCTTTATACACACATTGTCGTAGCAAGGAGGTCGCCCCTTTATACTATACGGCCAGCTAGTGCTTTGTTATCACCAAATGGGCACCGATGTGATCGATATTAGATCTAAGCTCGCTCACGTATGCAGAAGAGAGAGAGAGAGAGAGAGAGAGAGAGAGAGAGAGAGAGAGACGCTCAGACGCTGAAAGAGCTTTGCATGCTAGCCGTCTCTCTCCAATAATAATCATCTCAGCACGTAGCTCTCAAAAGGCTACCTAGAGATGTAGGAGGAGAGCGGCTCCTCTCTTTATCTAGCAAGAAGACGTAGAGTAGGAATCAGGAGGAAGTAAACCAGTGTGCAGACTAGGTGCGAAAAAATGCTTAGCATCGCATGCATGTGCGAATACTCTTCTCTGCAAATACTCTCTCTAGCCATCGGCACTGGCGCGGATGGCTACAGAGAGATTGGATTTTAATTTTTCTGCAATGTGCAATTTAGGTAGCGAGAAATTGTTTTGCATGGCATGGCATGCATGTGCGAATACTCTCTTTGCAAATACTCTCTCTAGCCATCCACGCCGATGCAGATGTCTACAGAGAGATCAGATTTTAATATGAGTGCTATCTCTCTAATGTTTTTAAGAAGCAAAGTAGTGAGATAACCAAGTCCAATTGAATTACAAGTGGGATTTTTAATTCGAGAGATATACACTACAAACTAGGATATGTGAGTAGTGGTTCTTAATCCTTCCCTTTTGAATAGGAGGTCTTGAGTTCAAGACTCACTAGATAGATCCTTGAGGTCATTTGGGATTGTTGCACTACGTAAAAGTTCTCCTCTCTTCCCATCTCTCTCTCTCTCTCTCTCTCTCTCTCTCTCTCTCTCTCTCTCTCTCGCACACGCATGGCTAGACATAAATGCTTACCTTATTGATTTCTCCCTTGTCTTCTGCAGCACACAAAAAAAACCATTTATCGATTTTTATTTTAAGATCAAGGAAACCAAATTTATGGCCAAATATGAGGTATTTGAAGGGATCCGTTACCGCAAAAAAACCCAATTTCAAATATTCAAAATGAGGCCCTGAAGATAGTCACAACCAATTTAGCTTAACCAGGAAATTTACACCACAATCTAAGATATAGAAACAATGGTGTCCTTTCTCTCTCTCTCTCTCTCTCTCTCTCGCTCCATTTGAGTTTGAAATGTTTTTAAGCATCCATATATACACTCAAACCCTAAGCTTTGAGGTTGTCACATTGCATGGTAAAAAGATCCTCAACATTTTATTTGTTTCCAAATAACCTCTTTCATTTATGACTGTCTTTCTAGAAAATTTTAGGCATAGAAATATACTCTAATAATTTTGGTGGTGGTTTTTGTTATTTGATTAGAAAAGGGCTTATATAGGTCAATTAAGGAGAAACATGGTTTTATTGTAACAAAAGGAAGTCTTTCATAAATAACAATGCTTGTCGGCCATGTGTTGTGTAAGAAGGGTGCCCTTGTATGAAGATCACAACCTTGTAGTATGGGTAGGACAAGGGATGATTGGTTCATATATGAACTAATGAGGTGCTATAAATTGCTATCAATTTGATTTTGCTAAGAGAAGGAAGGGATGCACATACTTTCAAGTATAACCAACAATCAAGAACCAAAGGAACCAAAGTACTCGACAATGGAGAACTACAAATGTCATCTTACAAAAAGAAACATAGGATGACTTGAGCATTAAGTAAAGAATTAAATCTCTGATTAGTCTATCAATCTTACTTCATGCTCAGACATATGAAGCCCAAGCGAGAACAATCGGAGCCAAAGAAGAGTGTACGCGGGGGAGACTACAATTGGATAAAGAGAGATTGAGCCTAAGAGAGAGGATAATATTTTCAAATATAGTGTTATTTTTTTTTAAAGTAAACTTTGATTATCTGGAATTTAGGAAGTAGTCTATCCATTGATAAGACTTTTTGTTGTGATGCATCAATAAACAACAAACGATAAATATTCTATTGATGATGAGGTTTATTATATTGCAAGCAAACATTTGCTTGGATTTGTCTTTGCTAAAAAAAACTCACTCGGTGTTTGGTAGGACTCCAAATGATTGCAGTGGACAGTATTTAGGTTCTTTTCAGAACTATTTAGATTCCTCTTTAATGTGTGCTACAAGCATCACATTTTCCATAAGTATTGGCAAAGATGATCATGGATATACACATTCGGATCTGTTTTTTGCTAAATGCATGCACACTAGGTGTTATGGGCCCTAGTGTCTAGCAAAGGCTGATTTGGACTGGCATGCATATTCATCACATCAGTTGCTTATGAAGCATTGTGCACTCTATGTGCAATATCTCTGTGAGATTAATTTTGGGTCTACCAATCACCAATAGCGGTCATGGCTCGGTTTGGGTGCTTGTGGATCTTCCAAGATAACCAAGATGGTTATACAGGAAATTTTTGATTCCTCAACAAGGTTGTACAATACGGTAAACCCCATTTACTAGTCGTGGAAGACTGTCTGTAAGTGGTTGGGGGAAAGTACCTCACTCTTACTACTGCTATTCATCCCGCATTGGATGCGCAGCTTACATGTATTCTTTGCTAAAGGATTTTCTAAGCGCATAAGTTAGCACAACGCATTCTGAATGGGCGATTCTCTCCCTATTCTAGAATTTACTTAGGTCGGGTTTCAACTTTGAACACCTGTTGTGGTGGGGTTGGATACCGTTTCAATAGTTTCATAAGTCAAGGACTTAGTAGGTGTGCCGACAAAGTATGTTGACATGTAACCTACATTAGGGGTGAACATGTAGTTCTGTGTGTTCCAAAATGTTCAGAAGTCTGACATGAGGACACTCACTCCCTATTCTACCCCTTAGTAGCTATGAGCTTTTCAAGACACTCACGCTGGTGCAACCGAAGTTGGTCCGTTCTGGGAAGCGTGCTATGCAGCGCAAAGGGTGCTAGCAGGTGCATGGCAAAGGGCTAAAGAAGGAACGAAGGCCCTGGGAGAGCATGTTGTGGCAGAAGTGTATGTCTAATGCGGTTTTTTAGGCCAAAAAGCCCCAGAATGGTCCAGGTGGAATAGCAGATAAAGCTGCCCAGAATGTTGAGTCAGTGTTCTAGAATGTGGTATTCGAGATTCTCTAGAAGCTCTTCCAGACAACTCGTCAAATGGAGCCCGGGTGTGCAAGATATGGCAAGTTGAGGTGGGATGCGTTTGCAGATCCTCGCCGGATTGGGCGGGCACAGGTGGTTGGTCAAGGCCGGTGTGATATCATACATGGGAAGTGCTTGAGTTGTGGAGCATTCCGGTCTTTTCGGTTTTCCATTCGGAGTTCAGACGGGCAAGTTATGGGCTGAGAAATATTTGTAGGGGGTCGGAGACGTGCTCACTGGGCCACGTTGGTAAGCGCGCACACAGAAGTTTTCTTAAGCTCTCTAGGGTTTTGAAAAATTGCCTGCGATATGGGGAGTCCACCGAAATTGACAGCTCGCTGATCGGAGTTATGGACATTGAGATGGGCCGAGTTCAAGTTGGCAGGCGGTGATGGCGAAAAAGGATCGGGTGGTTTTCTCCGTCCTTGGATGTGGTTTCAGAGGCCACGGTATGAAATGGTGCGGAATCATGAGGATTTTGGGGCCTTGGCTTTGGAGCTGGGTTGGAGTTTTTGGGTTTGGCTTGGAGTTTGGGGGAGAAGGAGGCACTGCACGTGCGCACAGGGGTCGAAGTTGGGATGTGTGGTTCGTGAAGCGGGAGAAGAGAGCGAGCGCTTTGGAAAAGAAGAGAGCACGAGGGCTTGGAAGGAGAAGGGGCCTTCGTGTGCTCGACATTCAAAGCCGGTGCGCGAGGTGTTGTCTGTGAAGCGGCTCTGAAGAGCGAAGGCCTTGCAAGAGAGGCGTCCAGCAAAGGCTACCAAGACGCGAAGCTATTACACGAGCGAAGCCAGAGTTGAATTTTCTCGTCGATGTGTGTGCCGACGTAGTCAAGTGGCGAGGGAGGTGTGTGCCTCTCTGTGTGAAGCAGGTGATGGCCTTGTTGCAACCAAGAGTAGGCCATATGGATTTTGTACAGGTGTTTTTGTTTTGAAGCATTAAGAAATTTTGGAGGTCATTTGGAGGGCCATATGAAGAGAGAGAAAAATAGAGCGCGTCCAATGAGCATGAAGGCTACGTTACGTAGAAAAGTACCTGGAAAAACTCAAAAAATAGGAAAATAGCATAAAACTTTCACGAAACTAGGATTGTAGCATAGTAATTTCCTTACTTTTATCGAGCTTTTAGGTGCTTGCGTGTGGTCCCACTTCTGATATTCTCTCATGGTCATTAATGTACTGGAGGGTGACCATTAAGCCCGCACAAGATATTGGAATTTTGAAACACTTTCCCTCCATTAGAATGCTTTCAAAGTGAATCTCCCTCCACTAAAGCTTTTCTCTGAGAGTTATGGCATCCACGTCTTCTCGCCCAAGAGCCTCAAGGTGTTTACTGTCTCTCACACCAACAAACAACAACGGCACTTTGCCTAGAAGGCCAAGTAGTAGCATATCCTCAATTACAATACCAGCTTCAATAAGTGCAGACAACCAATGGGTTGGACAAAGGATAAACAAAGGTTCATGGGTCCTCATGCAACCAAGAAGACCCAAGAGGTTTAGTGGTATCAACGTTTACCGCTCAGCATGGAAAGCCAGGGTGTTGGATTTCAAAGTTGAGATCGGCAAAAGATCTGTAAAGGAAGTTCTTGTTCAGCATGTGTTTACCCATCCAGAGGTGATAGCAAACGGTGGAAATGTATCAAATATACATCAACCACGTTGCAATTGTAAGTACTCTTGACATGTGAACTTACTGATACTCTCATTATAACTTTTCTTATATATTTTGCAATGTTTCTCCCGCTTGTTATGAGTAATGTCTCTACTCTTCACAACTCAATTACATTAGATTTGTCATTTGTACTTATTGATACTCTTAGTTTAACTCTTCTTTTATATATTGCAGATGTTTATCCCTCTTCTTATGAGCAATGGGAGCCTGTGGAGTGCATAATAGGCCTCTTCCATGTTGTACATGCCCATATTGGTTCTCTACAGTATTCAGAGAGGAGCAGCAAAAGATTGGCTGATGAGGGAATCTTTTTTTATGACCACTTTTACCAACTCAGCTCAGGCAATAAGAATGGCATGTTGGTGAAACTACCTCTACCGACCGATTGGAACACTGTGGACTGGCCAGTTCCCGAGGAAACAATGGTGGAGGCAATGCGAAGTAAGCTCTACAAGGATATACAAAGGTCTCTGCGTAGCTCTGTTCCTACCAAACTGGTTCGAATTGCAAACTTTTGTCCTGTTGCACTCTTCATAGAGCTGTTTCATAGCTACAACATCAGAGTTACAAAAACTATGTTCATGTGCAAGTCATTTCAGCAGTCATCCTGTGACAAACTTCTTGACAAAGGATGGTATGCAAAGGAAGAGATTGGTTTACGGTGCGAGGTCGCGCTTGATACTCTAGTTGTCAAGTACATGATTGCAAGCCAATCACTATTAGTCTCATTTTGGTATATGCGATCACAAATGCTAAACGGTAAGTACATTCCTATGGACCAAGTTTCTGCAGGTTTGGAAGATAATCCTACTGTGGATGTGGAAGTGATTGATAAAGAGAATGGCCTACTATTGGTGGTTACAATAAGGGAGCTATGCAGTCTTCAGCATTTGCGAAATGACATCATTGAAGAGTCAATGGACAAGGAACTATCAGATTTTTCCTTTTTCTTAGCTGGCCGTAAGGTGATGCGGCGAAGAGAAAAAGATATTTTGTGCAAAGAGTTGGATGGTCGGGTTGAAGTAGTGTCAATGTAACAGATATTCTTGTAAACCCAAGTGTATACAAATGACTTTCAAGACATGAAGTTTATTGATCTCATTTTTCAATTGTGCCCTGTGAAAAAGTGTGCTTGAAATACATTTGTTTACCACGTCAAATCTCTCTCTCTCTCTCTCTCTCTCTCTCTCTCTCTCTCTCTCTCTCTCTCTCTCTCTCTCTCTCTCTCTCTGTCTATATATTAGAAAAAGACAGATAGAAGAATCATCTTAATTCATTAGAAAGTACAAACTCGTCCGTGAACAATGGACTGAGATACAATTTCTGTAAGTATGGAATCAGAATATCTTCAAGGTAAAAATCGAAGGAATGCCCCTCGAAAGAAGGTGGTGAGATGGTTGTTCCCGGCGGATTTAGTTCTCCCTTTTCGGGAGTATCGTCAATTAGTAGTGTATTAGTTGCATCAAAGGGTACACCGATTTGGCTAAACGGTTTGTACAAAAGAGGTAATCCTGGTTTTTTAGGGTGGTAGTGGCCCTCAACAGTAACGCATTTTCTTTGATCATACAAAAAGGCAAAATCTGACGTGTGAGCTTGGCATACACTGCAAACTATTGCAACTAGTGGCGATAAGTTTTGCCTTTGCATTGAAGACCATATGCCAACTCTGAAGCGCGGAAGAAGAAACTCAATAAACTCCTTGGTTCCTGGACGAACCACGACTCGACAAGTTCCCATCCGAAACGTTTGCAAATCATCAAAGGGTCCTCTGTCACCGAGAGGCACCCGCATCAGCAGCAATCCATTGACGTCCAAGATAATCAACCTCTGTAAAAGTTGACAAGTACATATAAGTAGTTAGAAGCTGAACATATTTTTCCATACTTGAATAGACATTACCGGAACAACCGTATCTACAGGTAGCAAGGGTCCATACTGGGTCTCTGTAGTGTTCATGTCATTGTTGCTCTCCTCCGCTTTATCTTCATAGTCATCATTCAAAGCTTCATCAGGGGTCTCCCCCATGGCCCTTTCTGCCTGATTCAAGGTTGATCGGCTTGCCTCATACATCCTTTCCTGATCCATATCATTTTGCTCGTCCCGAGGCCTGCTTTCCTCATCCATATCCTTTTGCTCATCTATAGGCCTGCTTTCCTCATCTTCGGTTTCAGCCATAGGCTCTTTTGGCTATTCCACAGGCTGACTTGCCTCTTTTATTGTCTCCTCCGGTTGAACCTTAGCTGCTTCCATATGCTCATTTGTCCTTTCCTCATCCTCGACTCTTTGATCTTCTGCTGATATGACACCCTCGGCCCGATGCGATTCCATTGTATCGGATGTAGGGGTTTGTCGTGGTGGCACGTCATGTTTTGTAAGATCAATAGTGCGCTCATCCAAGCCGCTATCTTCAAGCTCTCTAGGGCTAGACATAGTAAGCAGGTGTTGTATTAAACTTACCCGGTATCTTTGCAAATAATCATATGTGTAGTTTTTTAAAGCACTCTGCAAAATTGAAAGACCACATGATGAGAATTCTTTTATAGACTAAACCAAAACTAACTGAATGCATTGCAAAATGGGTACCTTAGTCATGAAAGGTTTTAATGCAAAGTAGCTTTGCAGGACATATTCTGCATGGAGAAGACATCTCCAGCCGCAAGAATTCCCATCGGTTTGATTTGGGACAGGTACTTCTTTGATTGTGGCCTTGTATAGTTCATACCTTCCACATAGCTTGCCATAGGCAAGCAACAACCTCTTTATACAACTGCATTAGGCAATGTCAAGATGTTAGCATGAGGCTTCAAATTTACATGGATATCTATAATAAACACTTTCTGACACAAAACACTTACAGCCTAATTTCAGGGTGGGTTCCTTTTATTGAATTGAACACCCACACTGCTGGTTGGTCAACATCAAGGCATATGAGACTCCAGTGATGGTTGTTCTCA